>NC_036252.1:11809182-11846601 GCF_002742605.1 Olea europaea var. sylvestris
TTTAATTTTTTTACTAACACTTATTTTCATTATTTATTTAATATTTTCATTGCTTATTTTAATTATTTTACTAACACTTAATTTAATTATTTATTTTTAATTAATGTTTAATTACTTTTTTTAATTCTTTATGCATATTGCTTATTTAATATTTACAAATTTATTTTAATTGATTTGCAGAAATTTAATTTGATTGATATTTTAATTTTCTAATTTAATTACTTATTTATTATTTTACAGATGTTTAAATATTTATTTAAGTTCTTTATGTTTACTTATTTAATATTTAATTATATCTTTTAATTTTTTTACTATTACTTAACATAAAATAAGTAATTAAAACTAAATTGGCAAATCATAAATCTTTAGATAAATAATAAAACATTTATATTAAGCATTTCAAAGAAATAATTTTAAATACATAATATACATTAAAATTAAACAATTCAAATAATAATTAAATATTAGACAACACAATATAAGAATTAAAATAAATAGTTAACTTAAAAAATTAAAGGAAATAAATAAATAAGCAATTTAAAAAAAAATTTGGGCCTCTGGCAGTCGACCCAGATGACTGGACCGTCTGGGCGCCCAGGCTACCCAGTTGACTGGGTAGTCTGGGTTGACTGGCCCAGACGGCCCAGTTGACCCAGACGGCCCAGTCAACTGGCGCCCAGACGACCCAGTCAACTGGGCCGTCTGGGTGAGTCTGGGTCATCTGGGCATGCCTAATCGGTCCAGTCAACTGGGCTTACGTCTTCTTTGTGGAGATCGTCGGAAAACTCCATTTTCGGCGATCTCTACTCCATTTTCCTCCTCCCAAACTATTATTCTTACCCAAAAATCATGCATTTTTCCAAAAATCAACACATGTATATAAAATCATGTTTTTTTTTTCCGAAAATCAACATAAAAACTTTAAATATGGGTCGTCTATTTTTCCTTTTTTATCAGTGCTACAGTAATTTTTCTCTTTCCTTACTATCTTCTCTTTCTTTTTTAAATAGTAAGGGTAAATTTGGATTTCTCTTGATTTTCAATATTTTAAACATTTTGCTTTTTTTTTTTTTAATTGGTCAAAGGCCTCTTTGGAAAACTGGCCGGGTCAACCGGCTGTTGGCCACTAATTCCTCGCCTTTTCATGGAGATACGGCCGACAACAGGACCAGTATTCAAAAATTGAATTGCCGCACACCTAGATTCCAACCATTATCCAATAATTAAGATAGCAAGGCTAGGCAGATTAAACGTAATTTAGTTCCTACGCTCCCACTAATTCGAAGAACTTTAATATCTTCTCTAGCGTTTTCATCAACCTCATTATCATCTCCAATCGCTCATTCTCTCTCAAGATTCACCTTCATGGATTCTTGTGCGCCCAACAATTTTGGGGCTTCACAAAAGCTTGTGGCTTTAGCTCAACAGCTGCGCCAATACAAGCCACCTCCAATACCATTTGATGATGATAACAAGGAACAAAAATTGGAGGAGAGTGCAGGGAAATTGGTTTCCCAATTGGGTTTTGCTGAATCTGTAACCCCCGTTGCTCAACAGCCACCTGAGAGGTTCAGACCTAAGAGAGCTGCAGTCCTCATCTGCCTCTTTGAAGGGGATTCTGGAGAGTTTAGAGTCATTCTCACTAAGAGATCGTCAAAGCTTTCCACTCATTCTGGTTAAATTATTTGATATTTATTTTGTTTTATAGATTATTTATATTATGTTTGATTTTAGGTGGATATTGTTTTTATAATTTATGTGTTTGGTTGGTTATGAGAAGTATCTTGGTTGTGTATGTTGGGTGATTTAAGCAATTTGTGAATGGGTTTTGGTGAATTTAATGTTTGTAATGATCATGATCATTAAGAACGTGTTTATGCAATTACCTTTGTGGGTTCTGATCAATTCAGTAAAAAGTTGGTGTTTCTATTTTTTTTTTTTCACCTTTCTTGTAACCGAGTATCATCTTCACATTTCACACAAATAAAGAGAATACACACACTTGTATCTACACCATGATTGTATTGGCATTTGAACAAGCGCTGCCAGATCATGAAGGGTATAAATTTTCAAATATGATGGGATAGGCGGAGTCTGGAGGGATGGAAGTCGAAAGATTGTTATTGGTTCAAGAATGCAGGTCTCTACTCGAGCAGTCAAAGAGTTTTATCCAAGAGACATCAAACTTTTTTGTTCCATGTCTTAAGACTTTGATTTCTTTACTCTCAGGAACTGGATGCTTATTGTTTACATTAATGAATCATGTTCAATAATGATGGGGTATTGATTTTTATAGTTTATTTAACTAATATAAGGAGTTGGTATATAAGCGACCATATCTGTTTACCATCTCAGCTTGTATTGGTTTTGCTTCATTCATGATAAACTGTTCCGTTAATAAAGGTCTTCTATGGATTTCAACTGAAAAACATGCTTAATGCAGGTGAAGTTTCATTGCCTGGAGGTAAGGCAGATGAGGCAGATGCCAATGATGCTGAGACAGCAACTAGGGAAGCAAAAGAAGAAATCGGGTTGGATCCTTCCCTTGTAAATGTTGTCACTTGTCTTGAACCATTCTTGTCAAAGGTATATTAATCTTCATTTGGGTAAAACTGTGGATCTTTTACCTGTAGAGAAAACTTGATGTCTGAATAATGATGTTGTTTCGGAACAAAATGTCTTCGAAGATGTTTAAACAGTTTCTTTTGGGTGAGAAATTTAGCACAATCGTTTACTTTTATGCCTATTGATAAAATCAAGATGTTTCTTACAACTGAGACTCCCATGCATTGGCTTCTTCAAGGATTTTTCCATGACTTCTAATGATTTTGCCTAACCCGAAGTGTTGTTTTATGAAAACAAAATAAGAGACGTAATGCAGTTTTAACGCTAAAATACAACGATAACCCTTTTCCCCTCTTTTTGGTTTGTTCTCTCTTTTGTGTAAGTAATCAATATTTGATAAATAAGTTCCACTTGGGTATACTAGTGTATATTGAGTTGCGTTGCTTTGAGAGCTTGGTGGTTTTGACCACATATTGCCAACCTAGAAAGGAACAGAGACAAACTGCTCCACTTCGTAAATAATATATTTACAGCTAACAAGCACAATAAAGATTAAATTTGAGAAACTCTAGATATACTTTATGGCTTAAGGTTTATATGGACTGACAATTAAATCTAAATAATTTTGCAGCATCTCCTTAGAGTAATCCCTGTTATTGGCATACTGTCCAACAAGAAGGACTTCAATCCCTCTCCGAATGCTGCTGAAGTAGAAGCTGTATTTGATGCTCCCTTGGAAATGTTTCTCAAGGTAATATCAGTACATTTCAAAATTTGTTTTCCTTTATTTGAATTATTTTACCTACATCTGCAATAATCTCAAGATAAATGCCTTGTGTCTTTTCCAGGATGAAAATCGAAGATCAGAAGAAAGAGAGTGGATGGGCGAGAAGTATCTGATCCATTTTTTTGACTATGAAATGAACGATGAAAAGTACCAGATATGGGGTTTAACTGCCGGAGTTTTGATTAGGGCAGCATCAATTGTGTATCAGAAGCCACCTGCTTTCCTAGAGCAAAATCCCAAAACCAAAGTTCCTAGGGTCGTGAAGAAAGATACTAAAATGCCTTAATTTAGACCAAAACCTGTTCCATTATAACCACTTTTCTTAGCTCCTATATGCTGGATACTCCTGCTCAGCTTATGCAAGTTATATGTTTTCTTGGTAGATAATTTCATATTGTTAAAACCAAAATTAAATTCTAAAAAAGTAAAAACCTTCCAGGTTAGGTGTCTCAAATCTTCTGCTAACCATTTCCAAACAAAATGTGCATTTCTAAGACTTCATATGAGCTGGAGATGAGGGAATAATTATGAGTGCTTACTCCTTGGACCCCATTGAATCAGTGGATATTGTCTATACCTCTATGTGGTTGTGTGTAAGTTCTTCTTGATTACTCTTATTTCTTTCTGAAACGGATATTACCCTTTTTATGGAGTTCCATGGACTGCATAATTTTCACTATAAGGTTTGAGTGAGTTACAGGTGAAGTGATTTGAGCTACTAATGGAAACGTGTTTTAACGGTTTGAGGGAAAGAACTCATTCTCAATAATAGAAGGGTCTCCACTGCTTCAATTCTTCCTGAAGTGGAGCAGCAGAAGAATTGAAATGTTTCTGATCTTGGGGCAGAACAGGTATTTGTTCTGGATGTATTATTTATTGTATTCTTGTGACTGGTATAGAACTTTGTACTCTAAAACTGTGGAATGTTGAAATTTTAAAGTTTGAGAAGAAGCCAGTTTCTGTAAATGCATTGGTTTTAAATCAGTTTTAACTGATTCATGGATGTTATGTTTTATCAATTTAAATCTCATGAACAGAAATGATGTATTAGTGAACTTTAATGTTGGGTTAAATGTAAGCCCCACCCCACCCAAACAAACAAACAAACAAATAAATAACTAATCTATTTGTACAATATTTTTGTACAACATTGTTGACAATGTTGGTTGTGACAAAAAAGTGTTAATTGAAAAGATTAAGTGTTTTTTAAACTGTCTAATGACAACATGTCATGTTGCATGTTGTCAACAATATTGTTAAAATCATTGTAAATCAAGCATTGTTCAATAAATAAATAAATAAATCATAGAATAGAATTTTATTATTCTAGATGCTATATTTTATATTTTGGAATATTGGTGGACTAAAGTGATATGTGTTAATTCAATTTTTAATTGAGCCAAATATTTAGATATTAATAAAGCGATGAAAAATATACCAATATGCGGCTCATTAGATATCTCGTATTTAATTATGTATATTAGACTCGAGAAAAAGTTAATTTGAATAAACGAAGCCTAAGGTATTGAAGTTTAAAGAAATTGTTATTAATTGGTTTTGATTTAAATCAAATATTGCGCTTGAAATGGGTAGGCGTCCACGTGTAGAGTTAGATAGAGATAAGGTAATATTGTTTTTTTGTTAAATGGATAATGATAGGACGTCAAAGAGACGAGTCGGCTCGCGAGTTGAAACTCGAGACTCGAGCTCGGTTCGAATAAAATGGTGCGAGCTTTTCTTTAGGTCCAAGTTGAGTCGAGTTTTTGCTGGACCAAAAAATCTAAGCTTGACCTGAGCTTTCGACTTGGACCTTTCTGAGCCGAGTCAAGTCGAGCAAGCTCTTTTTTTTTTTTAATTTATTTATAAACTACTGCCTTTTAAAGGGCAGCAGCTGGCTGCCTTAAAAAGGCAACACAAAATGCTGCCTTTTCCTTTTTTTAGTCATCGGTCGAGTTTTTTTTTGGGTTGAGTCACGAGCTGTTCGAGACGGCGAGCTAAATTGACATTCCTAGATAATGATGAAGTGGAATATTTTTTAGAGTAACATTTGCATGGTGAAGGTTCAATTGTCTTTTAACTTAAATACTATGCATTTATTTCTTTATTTACACTTGCATACATGACACAGAGGCATAGGCAGAAAAGAAGATTTGGAATGTGACTTTGCATTTGTTTTTCAAATTATTTAATCTAATAGGATAATGAGGTACAGTTGACTTTATTCCTTTTAAATTATTTTTTTCATTCTAAATTATTATGTTGATGAAAGTTAAAGACATAATATGATATATATGTTAAGGTCATTCGGTACTAGAGATATGATATTTATTGAGCTCTTGTCGATTTTTAAAGATATGACGATAGCATGATATTTTGACACGTTTAAATTTTTTATTCGGGATTGTACTATTATTTCATATTCTATTGATCATTCTCACGTACTCACAATTTTTCCCTACTCTTCACAAATTAGAAGGATCGTGCCAGGCGAGTGATAAGGTGCACTCATGGTGCTAGGATTTTTGGGAATCTATAAAATAATTCGGTGTGAATCTGGAACGATGATTATGTTTCTTACTTTTAAATATTATGTTATTGTTAATTATTACGCACTTAATGTTCAATGGAGTAAATTAGTTTTGAGTTTGAGCTGTATATCAATTAGGTGATAAATATGATAAATAAAATGATTAAAGAATATAGAAAAATTACTAGTCAATTTTTGTGTAAACTATTCATACATAAAGTCCATTAAGAATTAAATTATTAAGATTTTTTTTTTTTTTGGTGAGTTGAATATATATAAAATTCAGGTCGTTTCAATTTGGTATCAGAGTATAGCCTAATTTTTTGTAAACTCCAAATATATTTTCATAATTTGAGTTTTGTTAAAAAAAATTTAAAAAATGAAGAGATGTGAACAGTGACAAGCATTGTTCCCAATGAATAGTGGGAAAAAAATAATTTTAAATGGAGGATTAAAAAAATGAAAAATTTACGTGAATGTCAGTGTTCACATGAACAGTCACATGTTCGCGTGCACAGTGCACGTGAACTGTTCACGTGAACAAAGAAATTAGATATATTTTTTTAAATAATGATTTTAAGTGATAAAAAAAAAAAATTTCTTAGATAAATGGAGAATGAATAATGGTTGTATGGATTGATTTAAAATAACTAATCTTGAAAAACAAAAAACAATGTCTTTATCTCTGTCTAATCCAATGTTAGCCATGGTGTAAAAATCCCTTTTGTTTGCCACAAGATTTTCTTTTATAACTAACAATAATTGTTGATTAAGTTATTTAATAAGGAAGATTATAGGAAAAATAAATGAAAGAAAAAGTTGGAGACTGGTAGCTTGCAATAGGATTTAGTTGTTATACAGAATTTTGCAAGTACATCAAAAGTTTTCCTAAAAAAAGATATAAAATAATTCTGAAAATGATAGTTTATTAAAAATATATATTTTAAAAAAATGATTTTAAATGATAACTTATACAAAAAAAAAAAGAAAAAAAGAAAAAAGAAAAAGAAAAGAGAAGACAATGTAATAGTAATATTGAACTTTCATGTTTTAAATTTTACGTGTAATAGATATTTATATATTTAGCCGTTTTCTTTGCGTAATGTTTTTTAAAAATTAATAATTTTCTTAAGATATATGAATTTAAGGATAATGCAAATTTAAAGTTCTTAAATATGTAAGGATGTGGAATATTTTTGACACTCGACGGCCACTAATCGACCACCCTCTGACGACTTTAAGGTATGTAAAAGAGTAAGAAAATGAATTTATTCAATCTTTTTGTATAACTTAAATCCTTTAAATTGCCACTTTTAAATTTTTAAACATGCACGTTTATTTTCTCGCTAAATTTATGATATGTTTACGATAATATAGGTATAATATGTCGGATTTAGTATTGATATGTGATGGGTGACTTAATATTAATTTTTTTAGAAAATGGCCCCACCTATCCACACAAATTTTAGGAAATGACATCACTTGCGGATTAGGCTTCAAATATTTCTAGGAGAATTATTTAACCTCTATTTGAGCCCCACAAAAAAACTTATATTTTCCAAACTCATTTTTAATTATATATTTTTCAATAAAATAATTTTACATGTAAACTGAATTTCTCCTACGCTTAATAAGAAATATAGTCAATTGTATTATGGCAAAATCTTGATTATGTGAAATCAAATGAGTATCTTGTGAATCTACTAACTAAACGCTTAACAAGAGATCAAGTATACTACTTATTGATGGGAATGGATTTGAAACCTGTTACGTAAAGATATTTGTACTGGTATCTTGATGGCTAGAGATTCTAAGAATGTGGTTTAATAAAAAAACTAAGTTATGAAAATTCATTAAAGTTAGTTGTAAATATGTTGAAATTATTGGAATCTTTTCATTAAATTGTGTCTTTTGAGACAACTTTTGAATCATTATATATAGATTCAAACGTTTGGAACTTCGTTGATTTGACATTGTTCTCCACAATATTTTGTGTCCTGCATGTTATTCTTAAACTTGTATTTAGCACATTTTATGTCGATTGTTCATTTAAGATAGTTCAAATCACTAGTAGGTTTGCTAGTTTACGTAATTTAGAGTGTTACTCTTATAGGATGTGATCGTTGTATATTAGATGATAAGTGTAGAGAAATTATTAGCACGTGTGTGGAACATAGTCGTCTCTATATTAAAACTCTTTACTTTAAAATATGAGAACTCTAATGGAATTTCCATAAAGTCATAATAATAATGGGTACATACTAGGACTGATAAACAAAACTACAGTACAATCTTCGTGGAAAATAAAGTGCATTGCAATGGAAAATCAAATAAATATAATACGACTATTCCCTATAATTCTAATACATTGCAAATTCAGTACCTAAGACCATCCAAAAACGGAGGTAAGAACATAAACTAAAGCTAGAGAAATCGGGTACAACAGTAGCACCATGTAACTTGTCCAACGAGGAAATGTCGTACAGAAGCTTGTGAATAAGGTCATCACGATGCACACAACGAGAAGAACTATGACTTCAGCTGAGACGTCTGATGTTAAATTGCGAAAATACACTGGGGCGAGGAACACGATTAGACCTATAACGTTGTTCATGTACACCGCACCATATAGCTGTTACGAAAGGAGAGCCTAAGTTAGTAATTTTCCGAAATCTTTAACATCTTAAGCTTCTAGATAGGTGATTCAACGTCGGTTAAATGGAAATTATACATACCGAGGATAGTGTTAATGAAATGCTTTTCTGTGTCATCTGTCTTGCTGAAGCAATTGATGCAACTGCAACTCTGGAGTTCATGGCAAGTGGTAAAGCCAAATACGAGACAGCGAATGAAGACAAATTCACAGTTTGAGAAAACGTCACAACGCTTTGAACGAGAGGTTCGGCAAGTACGAGCAACATGACAGTCCCGGCTATCAAGAAAAAAGAAGCCCTAAACAATTTTACCCAAATATTACTAGGCTTTGTGCCCGGATTTGCAGTCGGGGTTGTGCTCGAGGTTGTATTATTAGGCAACAGACTCTGCTTTGCATCACTGGTGTTCTGCATTTCGATATTAATAAATCATTAGAGGGACTAACTAAAAGAATGTAACTTTTTTTTTTTTTGAAAAGTGACTTTACCTTAGTGTTACTAGTCACTGCATTTTGAAGTTTAGGACCTCGAGTCGTATTGGATAAGTCATTAACTAATTTTGTCATCTTAGTGACAAATTCGTCCAGGTTAATACTAGCATCACCAGTCATATCGAAAGATTCCATGATGTCCTCCACATCTTTATCTGTACTCAAATCATTGTCCGACCTCAATCCTAAGAACAAAACTCTGAGCTCTGTTGCTGATACTGATCCATTATTATTCTTGTCGACTTTATTGAACAGCCTATTATTTGAAAAAATAAAATAAAATAAAATCAGCGTTCTAATAAGTGTATATAGATATAAAGATCTAGAGCCAATCAAATTAGTTTGATTTCAAAGTGACACAAGAATTCAAAATTAGTACTAACGCTTGTATTTTTCGAGTATCCGGCCTCCCATTTCTAGTCAAGAGTGTTAGTAACTTGTCTTTCGCGTATTTATACATCAGAAACTCAAATCTCCTGTTCTGAACCCATGGCTGGAAAACCTGCACAATATTGAAGATAAAAAAGGTATAGATCCGTTCTTAGCGCAGTTTTCTCATGCGAATACACAAATGCAATATTTTATGAACAAATTTTCACTTTAAAAATCTTGATCATGCCCTTGGGGAAAAAAATGTACAAATATGTTGATGCCAGGTCTTATTACCTGATAGAGGATATAACCAATTAGGAGACCCAGTGTGATAATGAGAGCGATAAGTATAATGACTTGTCTCCCAGTCGAATGGAACAATTTTACAAGTTGAAGTACGACAAGTGGAACCAATGTTAACAACATTATTCGAGCAGTATAGCTCGTTTCAACATCAGTCACAATGCCAAAACCTGCTTTAACATAAGCGTTTACTCGTTAATATATAAATCAAAGTTCCAGTTTCTTGTCAATAAAGTGAAGGAAAGAAAATAAGACCTCTTAGAGTTCTCCGATTTCCAGTATTGTCTGCAGGAGTGGCCTCAGAAAGATCATAGCTGCCGACCAAGACACACGAGCCCCATATCAACGTCAAGAACATGACTGTGGATCCTGCAACCATTCCCATTCCTAATGTAGCTCGTTGTTGAGCCGCTTCAGTAGTTCCCGAAAGCGCAGATACTGAAAATAATTGGCCATTGTCAGATGATTTGTAATGCATGAAAAACTCGATAATATGTAGCTAAAATCAGGTTTTATTCATAACTATGTAATGTAGGATTTATTGACAGTAGAGAATATTGTAGTGGAGTAATCCTATACACATTTTGTTGCACAAATTAATTCTTTGAACTGCAAATATTCTCAAGCCTTTTGTTTGCTTGCATCATAACATGAAATCTGTTTCTGTTTCAGATCTCTAAATGTGCATCACGAACCACGAAAATTATTCCGGGTTGACATCTAAACCTATTGTACGAGAAGACACACGTCTAGATCAGGGAATTTTTAGTTTTAAGATTCCAAACTTTTTTTTTTTCTTTCGTTGGCCTGGCTACTTTTTGTCTGCACGAAAACTAAACTAGAATTTTTTTTTTTTTTTGTTGGAACAAAAAAAAAATAAAAATTTTTTTTTTTTTTTTTTTTTTTTTTCAGAAACAACAATGCTCAAAACTAGTCATCTTCCATTTTTATTGCAACAAGCAGAAGATAACCCGTCAAACGTACGAATCGTTAAATGCACCTTCCAGACAAGCGAGCTTTTAAAGAGACATAGGTGGAATCATATGAATTTAATACTATAGCTTATTAGGACCCTGGAATTCAAACTGGGGCTTAAAGTTGGTAGAAACGATTAAGAAGTACTCCCCATGATTTCGAGTATGTTCCAAAGAAGGGTAAAGTCAAATAAATAGACTTCTTCAAAATAAATCTACCTATTATGACTCGAAATGCCGTACAAGGAATTCTGTAGGAAAAAAAAGTATAAACCACCACTCGTCCAGGCCCACATGGGCTAGTAAAAGATAAACCACGGTGCCCCTCACCTATAAGGGGGTGCCAAGCAGAATAATCCAGCTTATAATCACAATTTTATTATTATTTTTTTAATCTTTGACTAGTCAATTATGACTTTCGAGGGCAAGAATGGTTATTTTATTGGGAAGTAATGTTATTCAAACATTTTCTAAGATAAGACTCGTCCCACAAAACTGGGTACGACTGGACAATATAACGAGTGAATATATCGATAAGTAGAAAAATTGCATCTTGAATCCCCTGTTTGTTTTGATAAAAATCAGATTTTGGGTGGAATCTAGTAAAAAATGACAAAATATGTGATTGGAATGTTGATAAAAGTCGTGAGTCCATGAAGTGTGGGACTGAAAATGAGTTTGAGAAAAATTTACTTTTAAAAAATGCAGGCTAAATAGGGGCTGAATGTCAAATATGTATTGCTCAATATATGCTGGTTTGTGCACCGTTGGTGAAGGAGAAGGAACTCCGGATTTGAAAAGTTTGTTTGCAATTGTTTCGATGCAGTAAATTTCAATTTTTAGCTTATAAAACTTGTGGAACTCAAAAGCAAGATCTTCTTTTATTTCCTCAGATGCAGCCAAATTGATCTTATCCCAAAAGGTATATCGTTGACTAATTTTTCTTAAATCTTACATGAGATAGAATTTATGAAAGTTAGCCAACACATGATAGATGAAATAAGGAGGAGCAATTTACCAAGAACTATGATGATTTGTGGGATTGTTCCAAGAAACTGAAACAAACTTGCTCCGAATACCCCACCCGGTCCAATAAGTTCGAAAAACTGCTCCGACCCGTTTGCAACATATCTCTCTGCCACAGAAAGCAAGATTTCATATACGACAATCAAAAACAGCAGTCCCCAAACATTAGAAGAGCATGGCAAGATCCCATAAACTGGCTGACAGGTCTCTGTAGTTGCTGATAAACCCCATGATGAATTGCCAAACGAATAGACACCATCTGATATGGGATTGAAATTCAAATCCTCCTTAATCGTACGGCTATATGCCAAATGACTCCCCAGAAGGAGAAACAAGGAAATAAATGCAAATTTTATCATCCTGGAGAGAGAACCTTAACTTAAGAAAGAAATGTGTTAAGTTTTATAGATATATATAGAACTATATGTCACATGGGTAGATGGGTTGGTTCTTGGTTTTTTCTCTGTCTTGATCTCAAGAGTGATCTTCGCGGTAGTGGTGAACCGGTGGTAGATAGACATATTCTAATACAATTTGGAGTTGGCGGAATATGTTACTTATATTATAGTATAAGCCGCCGGGTTGAGAAAGACAATTGGCGCAAGTCAACAATTGCCCACGTTTGCCCCATTATTTTTTTGTGTCTTTTCGTCATTTTCACATTTTTTAATAAAATAATATTTTAAAAAATCATTTTTATGTAAAAATATATTTTAAAATTATAATTTGATGGGAAGTTTGTGGTTGAAAAATAAGAATTTTTATTTATTTATAAGTAATATTATTTTAATAAAGAATGTGTGATTAAAAAAAATAGAGAAAAAATACATTTTGAAAAAAATGGGTACCAAATAGGGGCTAAATCTAAATCCATAAACAATTTTTTTCTTTTTCCACCACAGATTCTTAAAAAAACTAAGAGTGCGGTTAGTTTGTGTTTCCATTTTCCATTTTCATTTTTGAAAACAAAAAAGGTTTTTTGTTTTAAGGGACTATTTCGAATTATAGAAAACGTGTTTGGTTTGTTATTTTGAAAAACAGTTTCTCAAAATCAAAAACTAGAATATGCGTTTGGTTTAAAATTTTCAGAAGTTGTTTTATGACATTTATTCAATTAATATGATTATTTAGTAAAACATAATAAGTTTAAGCTAATACATTACCGGATAATATATATTTTACACTTGGTGAATTTACTATTTTTTCTTGCTACAAAAATAAAATAATAAATAATAAATGTTAAGAAATTGTTTTATGACATTTATTCAATTAATTTGATTATTTAGTAAAATCTAATAATTTTAAGCTAATATATTACCAGATAATATATATTTTAAACTTTGTGAATTTACTATTTTAAAAGTATTGCTGAGCATCCAGAAAAAAAAAAGAGAGACGGCAACGGCGTGTTTTGGACATTTTCCGCGTTTTGGGTTTTTTAACTGAAAACGGGCCAAAACGAAAAAAAATCGTTTTGCGTTTTCAGTTATAAAATTTTCCTTGTTTTTGAAAATGTATTTTAAAAAACGATTGACCAAACGCGTTTTAGACATTTTCGAAAACTAAAAACACAAAACGGCAAAAGGAGCGCCCCGTAATATTCCTCTCATTATAACGATGAAAACAAACAAGGCGAATCTTGCCTCCCGGGGCACAGCTCAACTAGTGAATTAATCAACATTGTCTTGCTTCCAGCAACAAGGTGGAGAGTTCGATTCCTGGTGGGAACTTGCGGCCAAAAAATTTGGTATGGAGCAATCACTGTGGAGGAGGGTTTCTTGTGCGCAGAAGTGTACAGATAATGGGGGGAACCTGTGATCCAGTTGAGGCATAACTCGCGATTTACCCCCTCCAAGGTTCCAGGGGCAAGGGTTTTGAGGGTTCAGGATTTAGTCTGGTGTAAGTTGGGATACTTGGATATCAAAAAAAAAAAAAAAAAAAAAAAAAAAAAAAAAAACAAGGCGAATCTTGACAAATAAATGGAGCTCTGTTATCGATAAATTCGAAATCGGTCACATGAGCTGAGTAATTTTATCTTAATATTTTGATCTTCAATTCACTTTAAAATGTCCCTCGAGAAGTAATCAATTAGTGATGTTCCCGTTTTATATTATAAAAACTTTACCTGATCCCACTAATCCGCTAAAAAAGATTATTATTTCATCAATCGTAAAAATTAAATGAAGTCAGAGAGAGTTGGACGGTAGCATATTAGCGTGCATAATCAGTAATCACATTTCGAAAAAAATAAAAGAAAATAAAGAGACCACTAGGCCAATTAGATCAATAAATAAATAAATAAATAAATAAATAAAATAATCAAATGTCCTTGTTATTCATGTCTATAAACTACTACTATATATTACAAGATTCACACATTTAAAACCTTGAAATCTTCGAAGATTTACTTTTTCGAATTGATAAATTATGTGGTAAAGTAAATATGAAGTTAAAGAATTAATTCAAGCCCCAATGTAGTTAAAATCAAAGTTTTAGTAATTTTAATAAAAAATGATGACATATAAGGTTAAAAAGTTAAAAAATTATGAATTTCATGAAATGTGAGTTAACATTAATTATTAACTTTGATTTAAATTTTCTTTAAAATTTTAACTACACGCTAAAATAACTTTTTTTTTTAATTAACAGTTAATTATTCAGTCAATGTTCAATAGTTGTGGCTAACAATATTTATATTTTTGGATGGCCACCTATGCCATATGTAAGCTTAGAATTTACATAAAAGTCAATTATTTCGCAGATATTTGAGCCTCATTTTTTCAGTAGAATGCGTTTTAATATAGTAGATTGATAGAGAATATGTGGTTAAAAAATAAGAAAAAAATTTTGAATTTACATATAATATTATTTTATTGAAAAATGTGTAATTAAAAAAAAGAAATATAAAACTATGGCCCTGTTTGGGAGCGATTTTTCATCAAAAAAAATTGATTTTTTGATCGTTATTTCATTATTTCAGTCGTCATATTTGACTACTTCTCTCACGGGTGAACCCCACTTTTCTCCTAACGGTCAAAAAATCAATTCTCAAAATTACTCTCAAACATACTCTATATTTAAAAAATAATGGAGATTAAATAAAGACTAGATGGAGACGGTGTAATTTATTGGCCAAAATTCCATTTCAAGATCATGCCTCATCAACCTTTGAATTTTAAATGGTTCTTATTGGATGGACAAAAAAACGTGTTCAACTGTTCATTAAAAAAAATTACGTTTTGAGGATTCGTTGTGATCGCCATTTGACTGCCAAACAAAAGAGCATAACACCAGATTGACTTGTTCCACGGACAGCCAGCAATTCTTAAAACAAAAAAAAAAAAGGTTGAACCCCAATTTTGAGGGTTCTCACCGTCCTGCTCTTAGATATTTGTGAGGGAGGTAAATCGTGGAATGTGTCCCAACATGTCAAAAAACAATAATTGCATGTACACTGCGCCTACAAGGAGTACAATTCCATGTTTCAGAAATCGAACCCCCACTCTGCGGTTATCAGCAAGGCGTGAGATAACCTCACTCCTATCCTTTGCACCATTGGGCAATGCCCCGGGAGGCAACAACCAACAATTCTTGATTACGAAGAAACACGTGCGAGAATTCCAAATTCCTATTCCCCTTTTTCTGGGTAATTCATTTCATTGATATTCTCCAATCCCATTAGTGGATCTCATATTTTTATACAAGAGGGAATATAAATATTGTGTGTAACCAAGTTGCATGTAACATGCTTCTACAAGTAGCAAAAACTGAATTTTAATTTATTATCAAATGATCAGAAGAATACAGCCCCTTGCACATGTTATCCGAAGTGATTTACAGAATGATATTAATTTAAAAAAGTCCAACTATGACAGCATAATACAGTGATAATTATTATTTCGAAAAGAAATCGAACATGAAATAATGCTGCGTAAATAAGTAATTGTTTGAAAGGAACAGATTTTGTAAATCGAGACCTGTGTATCACATAGTGTCCTTAAAATGGATTCATTCTCTAATCTTAAGTGCTTAAGGTTTAGGTCGGACGTCGATCTTCCAGGATACAACTGAAAATCAGGAGGATCTGAGTACTATAGATGCTACTATTTGGCAAACTGAATTATATATTAACACGATCATCAAGGCATTGACATAAAGTGGAAATATTTGCAGCCAGAATACTGGAAATATTATACAAAGAAGAGAAGGAATTCTTGGGCATCTGACAATGGAAAAATCGAGTCCTATATATAGGCTCCAACATGCGTGACTAATGGATCTACAATGAGTAACTTTACAACCAGCAGTTACGAGTGTCATACAATTAACATCACCATTAATCCACGATTACATTAAAGAGTCAAATTTGAAGAAAAAATACTAAATAATTTATAGGAAACAAAGGCAAAACATTGACCCATCTAAGGAGCCAATTTTGGTCATTCAATCTAACATTCGAGTGCGTAGGTCGATCCTGCACACAAGTTCGAGGGCTAAAGTTCAGATTTAAATCTTGGTTTGCACCCTCTCCCCTGTACGAACACATGGAGAGAGTTTCTATGATACACATGATTAAATTCTTTTCAAAGTATAGTTATATATTAAAGTGTTCACTGTCTTGTTTATTTTTCTATATGGGACAAACTATTAATAATTTTCCTTTCAAAACAAAATCTTCCAATGCATCAATTTTGAGTTTCAATTTTTCATTCACCTGAGCATCACTATAATTTGGATATTTTTATATAGGAGAACACGAATCAACTTTAATTTTTCAAATTGATTTGACGGGTCCTACTCAAAATTACATTAAAACCACCCCCAAAAGCCATTTTTTTTCTCCAAAGCACATCATTACCAAACATGCGACCGATTGGGATTGAGTAGTTGGCCCTGGTAAAAGGGTCTAGTAGCATCTATCAGCCTGGACGGGTCAATAGAGAAGACATTGTGCATCTATTGACGATCGCAACAGAATGGAAGACGACCCACTTTGGATTAACTCTGCAAGATAAATTCCAGTTTCTAGTTCTCAAGCTGTGTATCAACATCAAGAAAAAGAAATATGAAATTAAGCAAGTCCAAGTGTTATTTTCTAATACACTTGAGACAAGTTGCATGTATACTTTGCAAAACTATATATTGTAAATTTACTTGACTATATCCTTATTTATTTCTCGTGACCAGGAGCTTCTTTAAATTTCCAGATGATATAACTCAATCATCGGAAACATTATCAACAAATTCGTACAATTAGAATTACAAACCAACCGCATCACTTAGTTCAGACGAAAAAAAATACTGCAATTATTTTGTACACAAACATTAAATGGGAGCAGTGTGAACTCGAGTTGTGCACATTAGGTAACTTGTTGTCCATTTGCCCATTAACTTAAAAAAAAAAAAAAATAAATAAAAAAAATCAAAATATTAAACTGAACAACACAGATGAAAAATGAGTATAAGGTTTCGTTTGAGCCACGTTTTTTAAAGAATAGATTTTGTAATAATTATTTTTTTGGAGAATGCATGGTCGAAATGTAGGAATTTTTTTGAATTTACGTGTAAAAATATTTTATTGAAAAAATGTGTAGTTGAAAATGAGTTTGAGAAAAAATGAGTATTGCCTTCTAAAGCTGAGATCCTCAATGTGTTGAGATCCTTCGAAAGAAGAAGATGCACGAGGGGAAGAATCTCTAACTCTAGTACTTTCAACCTTAGAATTCTATGACATATTCTGGGAGTCTTTCTAAGAAGACATGAAAACAAAGAAAAACTTCTGAAGAAGAATAGAAACATTAGAGAGGAAATATCTACCACAAGGTAAGAAATCATAAAGAAGAAGTAAGAAAGAAGCCCCCAAAGAAGAATAGCGTATTTATGCATATCCTAAAAAAGGACGTGGATTGTGGGATTTCCCACTTAAACAAATCACAGCCGTCAAAATCTTCAAGGAAGTCATGGCCATCAAATATCAAGGGATGTCTGATTAAGAATTTGAAAAGGACAAATAAGATTAACATGTATTTGAAACACGAACAGCACATGCAAATAATTGCGACAATCATACCACATCCCTTCAAAATGGACTACGTCATCCATAACAAAGTGATGAATAAAAATAAAATTGCATAATTCTAAAAACTTAACAAGTCCTAGATTTATTATGAACAGTAAAATCAAATGTCAGTTACTATTTGTTGAACCACAGAACGCAATCTGTGAACTTATCCTGCTGTATAAAAGCAACACGCGAGGGAAATAAGAGCACAGAACGTTCGCCCAAAGTGGGCGAATCTTTCCCCCATCCATGGTGGTTATAGGCCATCAATATGCGGTTCAATGAATAAAACACAATACTCTTAATATAATCAATTTCAAGATAATTAATAAGAAGCCGCCATTTGTCAACCCACCTCAAATGACCAAATAACACCATTGCTTGGAGGGAAATCTATAGATACCTCAACTTTTGAAGAGAAAGCATGGAATTCAAATATTTTCCTCTCAAATAGCTATTTTCACTTTTATTCCAAGTTTGAGCATCGAAACCAAAGAGTTTAGGAGGTGAAAATCGTAGTTAGATGAGATGATTTGTAATCCAATTTTTACTATTAACAAGTCCCTAAGAATAACTTTTTTTTATAAGTGTTAACGTAAAAAATTGTAAGAACTATTTTTCAGCCAACTTTAAGAAAAACGAGACTCTTTGTCTTGGTAATGAAAGGTTTAATTGTACCACCTCTCCCCCCACTTAGCCCATTTCTACCTCTATTTATAGGAGACCACTTTTTCTTTTTGCCAAGATTAGTTCTTACAATTTTTGACGTCAACAATTTGGCCTAGAAGGATGGCACTTTTGTGAAAAACGACCCCATCATTCCATAAAAAGACAACTCAAACAAAAGTCATGCAATGCAGTTCCACTTTGGGAAACTAGTCTCACACCCGTCGAAATGAAACTGACGCCTCGCACAGTTTCTTAGGAAGGTAAAACCAAAATGGAAAGGACAACCCACAGATAATCGCAATAAGGGAAGCTATTAAAAGGCTAACAAATATAGTCAATCAATTGGAACAAAACCAAGTCCATACATCCCTGCCAGACACCAAGGTGGAATCCCTGACCAGGACAAAGGCTAAACGACTCCCCACCAGAAGGCCCCTCCAATTTTTCGAAGCAGAATCTTCCAAAAGTCATGCTGACAAAGTCATGAGTCAACCCCCGACAACTGAACCAGTCGCTAGGAAGGACGGTAGTGTGTTTGACAGGTTCTCCGCACTCGATGACACCTGCGAGAGAACATGCTGGACTCGTCCTAAAGCGCTTACTTGAACTAGTAGGACCTGGAATGAGCGCCCTGAAAAAGTCCATGGTCGACCTTGAGGCTAGGAATAAAGGAGAGACAGAAGAGTACCTTACCAAACGACACTCTTCCTTTACAGAAGACATTCTCATCGAACCTCTCCCTAAGAAATTGAAGATACCCTAGATGGCTACGTATGAGAAGGAATGAGATCCCTTTAGCCACCTAGACAAATGTTCACGAAATATTTTCTTTCGATTTTAAACCACCGCAAGTGTACGGTTCGTTAACAAGTAATAAAGTGGATTCAATGAGTCCAAATATCGTCACAGAGAGATTGATTAGTTCAAATTTTATCTAACATAGCCTTAACCGAAATTGGATTGTCAAAGTGGATGTGGACCTAATTAAAACCCTAATTTCACAAGGAAACCCTAATTACGTAAATTTAATGATTAAATTGAAATTAAAACTCAAAATAATATTTTAACACTCTAGAGTAAAACTAAATGTTGAGAACGCACGTTGTTATAATAAAAAGAATTTAAACATACTAGAATCATGATTTCCCATGCAATAATCACTTTAAACCCTAGTTTCACAATATGACAGCACACTACAATTGTGACGAATCAATGTTCCTAAGTCTATCCAATACTCTCTCTCAAGATGTATCAAACCTATTTCTACATACCACCGGTCTATATTTCTATGACAAGAGCATATGTAAAAATTCATGCGGCTCTATGAACACTTAAAGATTCACGTAGGGCATAGCGGTATATTTCTATCCCCTATCGGACCCTACGATGATTTATAATATGTCAAATCTATTCCAATTCTCTCGAATGCAAGAATAGATCACTTAAATTCACACAATTACGAGCCCTTAATTGCGGAAACATTAATTGCATATAAACCATTCAAAACAATAAAAATGTGTCTTAATATCAAATTGCAAAACTAGGATATTAAAATTCAAATTACATGGTTCATCGATCTCCTAGCATAATAAAAATCTAGCCTAACATGATTAAAGTAACAAAATACATCAGGTTTTGAGTAATAAACATCACCGGATTAGAAAAACTTGAAGAAATCTTGAAATTCCAATAGCCAATCTTCGTTCTTGCGCTCCAAATCTTCTTCAAGATGTGTATTACTGCCTCCCAATGCGTTCTGGTCATCTCTGGACTTTTTTTGATATTTATATCCCGTGAATATTAGGTTACTAAAGGAGTTTTAATCGTATAAGGAAATAAAATTTTGTATCGGACAAACTGCCATGCGACCGCATGGTTTTAATCCGTGCGGCTGCATGGTTATTCCATATTTCCATTTAAATTCCCTGCATCCATTTGTACGGCCGCACGAGAGTTCTACCATGCGACCGCATGGTAGACTTCAACTTCCAAAAACTTCAATTTAGTCCCTTTACTTGAATCTTTCACTTCTAGGCCTCTTTTCTTCACTCTTTCCATTCCATCATCCCAAGACATCATCAATTGGGATTTGGTTCAACCAATTCCTTGATTTGCTTATCGGGTCAACTTTTTGGTAATTGCACCTTGGTCCTTGAACTTTCACTTTGTATCATTTTAGTCATTTTTTGCATCTTTTCTCATGTATTTTACCATGTTCATCGGTGTTCCCCACAATTCACAAATGTAACGAAATTAAGTCACAATTCAATCATTTTGCTCGTAAATAAGTCTTGTTTGTGACCTAAATAAGTGTGCAAAAACACACTTATCTACAAATATACCTCGTCGATGGAATTACAAGGGTCAAGTGATGCTATCATGTGCCGAGCTTTCCCGTTAACCATGGGAGATAAAGCTTAAAGGTAGTTCAGAAGGCTACACCAAAGGTCTGTGAAAAATTGGAACGACCTAGTGACAATGCTCTTAGCCCAATTCATGGTCTCTAAGGTCATAATTATGCCCAAAGAACGACTGGTGAGCATCGAGCAAAGGAAAAGTCAATCGCTCAAAAGTTATCTAAGCAAATTCAATAAGCAGTCTATGGAGGTCGAAAAAAAATTTGACGATGCAGAACTCATGGCTGTACTCTCTGGACTACGGCCCAGGATACGATTTTGGTGATCAGTACATGAAGATGGTCCCCGAATGCATCACAAATTCCTAAATTGAGCTGAAAAACATATAAGTGCAGAGGAAGCAATGTCCGATCAAGATGACGCTATAAGCGATCCCAAACCCAGAAGTCCAGCGAAGGAATAAAGGTCAGAAAAATCCCGTACCTGAAAGAAGGACGGACGCGAGGAAAATGGACCACCCTAAGACCTATCCGTATAGGCTCCACAAGTATCATCTGCTAAGAACCACCTTAGAAGAAGTCTTTATCAAACAGGGGACAAGGAGGCATTCAGGAGGCCAGCCGCCCAGAAAAAGAGACAAACAGGAACCAACCAGGAAAAATATTACCGGTATCACAGGACAGCGAGACATGATATAGAAGACTGTTGAGATCTAGAAGAGGAAGTCAAATCCCTAAGTTGCCAGGGCGCCTATAAGAATTTGTGGCTAAATCAGGAGAAGTAGATCGACCTCGTCTACAATAGCCCCTACAGTAAGGGCTCAGCCAGCGAGCCCAGCAAACCGTTCCAAATTGCAACCCACCACCCAGAGCCAAAATCAAGATGATGATTGATGAAAATTAGTATATTGAAGGGTCTAGGAGGGCGAGGCACAGACAAGCCCGGGATGCTCGTATCTAGCAAAACTACGAGGTCGGAGGCCAAAAGCTAGGCCTCGACACTGCAACGGATCATGAATGGCTCTGGTCCTCAGAGGTGGATGCTCAGGAGATCTTACAAGATCAAAACGATGCCTTGGTTATAACTATGCTCGTAGCAGAAGTAAAAGTGCATAGAACACTCGTGGACAACGAGAATTCGGTCAACATACTATGTTCTCGGACTTTGAGATAGCTAGAGATCTCAGAACGATACCTTCAGCCATGCCCTAGAAAACTGTAAGGGTTCTCTGGAGACCCCATTGAAGTCCGAGGTCAGATCTTCCTTATCGTGGAACTAGGCGAGGCTCCTCGCCGAAGGAGAATTCTGGCCGACTTTGTAATAGTTGATTTGCCATCCAATTATGATGCTATACTAGGAAAACAAATACTGCACGAGCTCAACGCAGACACGTAATCTACCATTATTGTATGAAATTTCCTATCCCTTATAGAATAGGGGCCATACACGAAGACCAGGCTGAGACCAGGGCATGCAATGTTGACCTACCTAGATCTCACATCCGCATGTTGAAAGACACAAAGAATGCGTGAGCCAGGGAACCAAGATTAAAAAGACCCATTATTGTTGACCTCTCCCAGATCACTATAATTGAGAAATATCACAAGACATCGGCAGATGATCACCTATCCTTCGACGAAAGTGAAGCCGACCTATACCCTTACCTCGGAGTTTTGGTAGTTTCAATACCTATGGCCGGAGTTATCATCCTTAAGGTCCTAGTTGACACGGGAAGCGCCCTTAACGTATTTTTCACAAATACACTCAAATATTGGCATACCTATCCCTTTCTGCGACCTTACTCGAACATGGTTCTCAAATTGAATGGAGCCCTAACTATGGTAAGAGGATCTATCAAGCTCGCGGTAGAATCCGAGGTAATCCTTCGAAAAGTTAGGTTAAATGCTGGGTTCGTGGTTTTCGACTTCGCATCGCCCTACGACTCCATCATGGAGAAGCCCCTACTGCTCAGCCTCAGAGTTGTAATCTACATGTACCATTATTCACTCAAGTTTCCCATGCTTCGTGGTATAGGAGAAATCAAAGAAAACATGGAACTTGCCGAAGGATGCTAAATGAAAGTTCACCCTAACTGTTCTAATGAACGTGCCACTCCAAGGATACATATGGTATATTCACCGGAATCAGACCTCAGCTCACTAGATGTTTGTACGATAATTGAGGAAGGAAAACCCATGGAAGAGCTAGATAAAATACCAGTTTGTGAAGCCAACCCGTCAAAGGAGCTCAAAATAGGACATGAGCTACAAAAACCAACTCGAGGCTAAATAGTAGAATTTTTCCTGCAAAATCTCGATGCTTTCGATGGAGTCATGAAGACATGATTGGGATCGACCCTAGAGTTGCCTGCCATAAGTTCTATGTAGATCCCTCAGTTCGACCAAAGGAATAGAAACGTTATTCTTTGAACCCTGAAAGGTACGAAACGCTAAACAAAGAAATGCGAAAATGACTACGTGATGGGTTCATAGTAAGGCCAAGGATCCTAAGTGGATTACAAACCCAGTCCTTGTGAAGAAAAATAATGGGGACTGGAGGGTATGCATAGATTTCACCGTCCTCAACAAAGCCTGCCCAAAAGACAGTTTTCCCCTTCCCATGATAGACCAAATGGTTGACGTCACTGCGGGACAGGAGCTGCTCAGCTTCATGGACGCCTACTCCGAATACAAACAAATTCCCATGTATAGGCCAAATTAGGAACATACCTCATTTGTCACCGACTGAGGCCTTTATTGTTATCAGGTAATGCCATCTGGCTCAAGAATGCTAGAGCCACATATCAATGCGTCGTCAGCTCTATGTTTCCAAGCAAATTGGAAAAGCAATGGAAGTTTACCTCAACGATTTGTTGGTTAAGAGCACACACGCCGGAGACCATTGTAAGCATATCGCAGAGATGTTCAATATCCTGAAAAGGTATGAAATGAAGCTAAATCCTAGAAAATATGCCTTCGGTGTGAGCTCGGGGAAATTTCTGGGCTACATGGTGAATAACAGAGGAATCGAGGCAAACTCGAAAAAGATACGAGCTATCGTCAAGATGAAGGCTCTAACCAGACCGCAAAGTCTAATAGGAAGAATTGTTGCCCTTAGTCGATTTGTATCAAAATCTACAGATCGGTGCAAACCTTTCTTCGATACATTACAAAGAGGAAAGAAGTTTAAATGGACCCCAGAATGCTAAGAAGCCTTCGATGGGCTAAAGAAACAGCTAGCTCAACCACCGGTACTATCAAAACCCAAGACGGGAGACATCTTAAAGCTATACCTAGTTGTATCAGAACACGCAATCAATGCCGTCCTAACTCGGGAGGAGAACGAAATGTAGCATCATGTCTATTACTCCAGTAAAGCACTCCACAATGTTGAGTTCTGTTACTCCCCAATGGAGAAGTTGGCATATGCCTTGGTTATAGCAGTTCGGAAGCTGAGGTCGTACTTTTGGAGCACTCCGTAGAGGTTCTTACCAATTTTTCATTGAGACAGACCTTACAGTAACCCGACACCTTTGGACGGATGGTTAAGTGGGCAATGGAGCTCGAGCAATTTGACATAAGATAAAGGCCTCACACATCCATTAAAGGTCAAGCTCTGGTTGACTTTGTGGTGGAATTCAGCAATAAATCCAAGGAGAAGCCACCAAGGGAAGCCCCATGGGAACTTTTTATAGACAGTTCATCAACCAAAAATCGATCTGGGGCAAGTGTGGTCTTGATTAGCCCAGATTGATGCCCATTTGGTGAAGCTCTATCTTTTGATTTCTGGACTTCCAACAATGAAGTCAAGTACAAGGCCTTGATTACAGGGATAAGAATGGCCAAAGGGATGGGAATCCCTAGCTTGATAGTGTACAGTGACTCCTAACTAGTGTCAACCAGATCAACGGGACATACCAAACTAAGGAAGAGAGGATGGATGATTGCCTCCAGATTGTCAGAAGGGAACTCGAGAATTTCAAATCTATTCAGGTTAAGCAGGTCCCGCAATCTCAGATTAGTGACGCTGATGCACTGGCTCGTTTGGCCACCAGCAAAGGAAGAAAGCTTCGAATTAGGGAGTCCAGTTACACTTTGATTGATAATATCCTCTAGAAATGAGGGCATTCTACCCCTTTGCTGACGTGTTTGAATGAAGAAGAAGCACAGTACGCCCTGAAAGAAATACATGAAGGAATATATGGGAACCACTCCGACGGACAATCTGTGGCCCACAAGATCATATGTCAAGGATACTTCTAGCCCACGATAAGACGAGAAGCCCTTGAATTTGTGAGGATGTGACAAATGCCAGTGCCTTGCTCCTATCATCAAAATGCCGCCGCATGAACTTAACCCCACATTCGCTCCCTAGCCCTTTGCAAAAGGGGGGTCGATCTGATTGAACCTATGCCTACTGGGAAGGGGGTAAAGTTCGCCATCGTAGTGGTGGATTACAATGGGAAACAGTTTGACAACGCTTATATCATTTAACTACTTATAAAATATAAGAAAGAAAAATCCTAAAACAAAAAAACGTTTCATGAGTTTTTGTGAAGAGCTCGGTATCAAGAAATTCTTCTCTACCCCCAATCATCCACAAACCAACAGCTAAATCGAGGCCAACAATAAGATCATCAAGCACACGTTGAAGGCAAAACTAGACATACTCAAAGGAGGATTGACTGAAGAACTTCTTGGTGTGTTGTGGTCATACCACACCACCACAAGAACCAGCAAAGGTAAAACCTCATTTTCCCTAGCCTTTGGGGTAGAAGCTGTGATTCCACTTGGAATTGGAATTTTATTTTTTTGTACAGCTACTTATGACAAAGAAGAAAATCAAATGGCCATTCGTAGGAAACTAGACTTAATGGAAGATAAGAGAAATGATGTCGAGCTCAGAGATGCTGTCTACAAATAGCACAATGCTAGGTACTACAACCAAAAGGTGCAAAAAAGGGAGATCGAAGAATGGTCCCTAGTCCTGCGGAGAGTTTTCCTTGTCATGAGGGAGGTCAAATTTGGATTCCTAGGCCCCAACTGGGAGGGACCCTATAAGGTCAACAAAATCCTGCCTAAGGGGGCCTATGAATTAGCAAATATGGAAGGAAAACCCTGCTCCATCCCTGGAATGCTGAACACCTCAGACAATATTATTAGTAATAACCCATTGTACTATGAAAACCTTTAATCATGCTATCAATAACATAGGGATCTAGGCCTCTCCTTGTTATTATGCATGATAATTTCCTCTAAGGCCACCACATAGGTATCCTGAGCGAGAGCATAAAACTCAAGAGAGGCCCTCCAGGAGTCCACCGCATTTATGGCTGAAAAAAAAAAACCTAGAACGCTTAGTATGCTAGAAAGTTCGACTAACGTGATACAATATCAAGTTCAAATTTTATGCGTTACCAAGTTTACGTTCTAGATTTCACTTTAACCAATTTGACCTTACGTGCAAAATTAATCTAACTAAAGTAACAAGTTACTTTAATTAGTTGTCTAGGTGATTAATCATACAAGTCAATTAACCTACGTTGGAATGTCGAAATTTGTATATTATGCAAAGCAATAAATAACAAATAATATGATGACAGAGAAACCCCAACGTGGGTAAAACTCTGGGACCAAGCCAGTTACCTCCACTCTACCAATTCAGCAAGTACAAGTTATACCAAACTCCGTACCCAATCAGCCCCGCTGCTCCAGTCTCACGATCTACTGCTGTAGATACTTCTAGCCTCTTGCTAGACTTCATAATCTACCTTCTGCAGCCTAATCTACTGTCCACTACAATCTCCTGGTCCTTAGTTGATTGTATCACCAAGTGGAACACCAAGAACCGTCCGTTCTTGTGCTTGTAACTGTGCCTCAATCCACCTCTCTCAATCCTCTAATGAGAGAGTCCCTTCCTCAATAGATTAAGGAAGTAAGGTGTTTTAAGTTATGTAGATTCAATGTTTTTACCCAAAACAATGGTTGCTGGATCACAAGATTGATGTAGATGAAATCTTCAATTAATTGCACCTTGGATCTCTTCAAAGATGTTATGAATATCTTTTGCAATAAAAAAATAATGTAGCAACCACTTCAATTTCGTCTTAGGGCTTGAGTATTTATATTTGAAGGTGTCTAGGTGGTATGGGCTGTGTAAAACACTTCAAAAATGTGAAATAGGGTTTTTTCCACATAGCAGTGTCGCTTGAGCGAGAGCCAGCTAGAATCGAGTGAAAGGTATTCTGTTTTTTTCGCTCGAGCGAAATGTCAACGAGAAGCGAGTGACAGTGAGTAGTTGTCAGTATTTCCACCATAACTTTCTCTACCGATATCCAATTGAGGTGATTAAAGTTTCTTTGGAAACATAACTCAAAGGGATACAATTATTTTAGAAATAGCATTGTCCAAATTCCAACGTTTTCTATGTGAAAAATGCATTTCAAGTTATGACTAAAAATCCGGAACATAATTTGTGCGGCTCTTTGATATCCTTTAGACTTCCAATTGCATTCCGATGATCTTGTGTGATCTTTTTGGACATCTTGGAATTTTTCAATGACTCGAACACTAATTTACCTCATCTATACAAATTACACCCTAAGTCCCTAACTTTTACACCAATGTTCAATTAAGTCCCTGACTTTTACAATTATACAATTTAGTCTGTTTTGTCCACATAATCGCCAATTACACTTTTAGACTTAACAATGGCCTTTACCTCGACCTCTTCAGCTCACTTAATCACCTCTTTAGCTCCTTTTTCAGCTGCACTGGCCCAAGCTCGTTTCTCCTCAGCCAAAGCTCACTCATCTACCACTCTCTTATTCTCCATAGTAGTCTGTTCATTAGCTTTTTCTCCCCACACCTTTAGGATCTTATTATCGTCTATGAGGCTTAACTTGGAGGCAGATTTTGCCTCCAACTCTACTCCCATTTTGTTGAGGCGGTCCTCATACTCCATTTCTTTCTCGACAAACCCAGGTTACCCAGCCCTCTCCACTTCCATGCTTTCATAAAGCTTCATAGCCTGGTCCTTAGCTTCAAGTATCTTGCCTTGCTCAGCTTTCACCTGGGATAACAAAAATTCAACCCGGCAAATAAGTACCAAAATGAAATTCAAAACTCCTAAGTATGCGAGCCCAGGAGAAGTACCTTATCTACCATAGATATCATATACAAGACAGATCTATGGCTGTGGAGCTGGGCCGCAACTATGGCCTTCTCCACTGGCATCTTAGCTAGGAAGCCTTGTTCTTTTTCATTTTAGCTCCTCGTAAGAAGCGTAGTAGACTCACGGAAGGTAGAAGGAAGGATAGTTATAGTCTTCCTTACCGGGGAAGGAGCACGGAGGAAGTCCAAAAATATTTTAGGGCGGCGACCAAGCAGACCTTTTAAGGTTGGCCTTTGCAAGTTAGGGCAGCGCTCTAATGACATGACAGAGCTAGATGCAGTAGCGATCGTGGCAGAGGGTGGTGGCGAAGTCGGCATAGCCTCGATAGCAATAAGAAAGGGGGATTGTTCTATCGGAGAAACTAAGACAGGGGTCCTCGCTCGTGGCACTTCGGGGCGGTTCCTTTTCAACGGTTGAATCTCCTCTACCTCTACATTCTCAGATCTGCTAACTACTTGAACTGAGGGGTCTCTCATTTTCCCGTCTAAGTTGCTGCTGCTTTTGTTTTTTTGTAGCCTAGCATATCCGTGTCCTGACCTGGAAAGGGAAAAGAATATTCGAAAAAAAAACAAAACAATAAGTGGGAACACCCCAAAGAGAAGGTCGTCCTTATTGTAGGTCACAGGCATGAAAGTTGAAGTGATGCGCGACCACAGGAGTGGCCGATGATGCCTGAGATAACCCCGCCTGGAATAGGTGAGATTCAGAGATAAAAATTTTTTCAGGATTTCCATCTCTTAGGCCAGGATCTTACTATCTCAGCTCAACTTTGTGTAGCCAGAGTTAAGGTTGCCTTCTTATAAATTGCAAAAAGAAGGAAGAAATATTAAAACCACTCTATTAACCGGCTTAGTAAAGCAAAAATGAAGGAGCTTCCACTTATATAATGAGTGATAGAGAGTTAGGACAACGTCCTCCCTTTCCACCTTGGCAGGATGGAAATGTTACTCCCCCAACATATAAAAGAACTCCTCCTTCCACTTCTTGATGGAGAAAGGTGTATCTAATACTAAGGAACCCCCCGTCCTAAGCTTGACACTAGTGTACCACCAGATGGAATCCTTCCCGTCTTTCTTAAACATGAACAGGGAGTTGAACTGCTCGACGCTAAGCTCGAGGTTTCTCGCTCGGTGCCATAAAATAAAGGTAGCAATCAAAGTCCTTCACCCGTTGGGACATAACTGGGTTGGGACAATACCCCAGAATGAAAGGAATTTTCTTACCACCCAAGAAAAATGGAGCTTAAGACTGGCATTCAAAATAGCGCAATTTAAGGCCACGCATCCCACAGGGAGAGCGTCAGCCCGATCGAATGGCACAGGAACTACCAATTCTATCAAGTTAGGTATACCATACTTAGCTCTCCAGCTCGCCAACATATTACCGGTCACCACCGACCTATATGAACTCGCCTCTCACTCACCTGAGTGACTCTCTTCACTTCCCCTAAGAAATCCAACCTCCTCTCCTCTCGAACCCTCATGGTCTAACTCCATGTTCATAGGGCATTCTAGATCTACTAGGTTAAAAATGGGGACAGAAGTTAGGATTTGAGGAACTAGGGGTGGAAAGAACTGACTCTTCCTTTTGGTTTCCCTAGGAATGTACTCTAAACTCGTTCAGCTCATGAAAGTGCGAAGAGAAAAGAACGAAGAGGAGAAGCAGAGGAATATTTGGGAAAGTGAGAATAAACGACCTCACTCAGAAGAAGGAAAAATGCACTTAAGAGTTCTTTCGCTGCCTCGGGAAAATGAAGGGCCTAGATGTATCCAGCCAAAACTACGTCATTTTGACGAAGCTTCTAAAGGAAGCCAGTAAAAGGGCGTACAACTCATCCTCACTAGGACACGACATTTGGCATGATTCAAAACTGCAATCATGACGCTTCTAGAAAGAAGGGCCAGCCGAGTCCAGAGGTCAGTTCTCCTCCAAAACAGCACTTACCTGGGGGTAACTGTTGACCACCGACGTCCAATCTCATATCTATTGCTCACGGGCCCCACCCCATATACCTCACAGTTCGGCCACAGAAGTTCAGCTCAATCTTTTTACCTTCGTAATCCCAAAAGACATAATGGTTGTATATCCTTACGCCTAATCAAATCACCTAATCAATCAAACACACTTGGGAAAGTGACGCCAGCACCGCCTAATCCCACCAATAGATTCCATAGTTCTCCTACTTTGGCAGGCTATCATTGCTTGAGTGAATATTAAGATAACGACAACCGACCTCATCAATCAATCAAAGAAAGATCGGCTGCGTGCTGTCTGAGTTCGACGCTGTAGCTGGTTTGATTGACATGACATAATCTTGGCAAAAAGAAAAAGGGGTCTCCTATAAAATAAAGGTAAACATGGGCTAAGTGGGGGAAGAGGTGGTACAATTAAGCCTTTCATTACCAAGACAAAGAGTCTCATTTTTCTTAAAGTTAGCTCAAGAATAGTTTTTACAATTTTTGATGTCAACAATAAGCATAGCAATACTTGAATCTTTAAATAAATAACATATTTAGCCAATTTTGATATAACTTAAAATTTGATAAAAATCTAAATCAAAGTTGGTAATTAATTTTAACTACACATTTTACAGTGTCTACTACCTTTTCACTACATATTTCATTAACTTTTAACAAAATTTACTTTTTTCACTCCTTTATGGAAGATGAGTAAAATCCTAGATCTAAGATGTGAACAAAATTCTACCTATAACACCTATGTCACCTTTTTTCCTGTAAAATCTGATTTTTACCTACATCAAATAAGGGCTTATAATGAAGATTTTGTACAATCCAAAAGATAGTAGCAAAATAAAATATCTCTTCAACTGAGAGATTATGCTAGCATAATATTTAGTCTTCTTAAATTTTGAGATGCAAAATTAATAATCAATCTATCCATATTTTAAGAGACGAAGTTTATGTTAAAGAGAGGAGGTCTTTATAGAGTATGATATACAGCATATATGGCAACTTAAAAAGCTGTTGATTCTATTAGTATTTTTTTTCAAAAAGTTTAGGGACCTAAATGCAAATTAGCAAAATTGTCATGTTTGTGAAGAAAATACTATCAAAATGTAAATAATAATATCCAAGAATAATTAATTGGGAAAACTCAAGTAATGCACAATTTTACGAATTCTAAAAAGTTTAAGGACTAAATTGAAAATAGTAAAAAATTACTAACCATAAGTTGAAGTCCTGAAAAATATTGTAAGGATGATTTGTAAGGAACAGAGTAATTTTCAGATCTCAAACCTAGGATGGGTCCCTACATGCAAACAATGCAAAATTTAGGGACTATATTGTAAATAGTAAGATATATTTTTAGATTCTATAGTGACGGTTAAGATTATTTAGTGGTGAGACATATCACCAGATGCTAAAAATTTTGATTTGGACACCTTTTGATAAATTTGAGATCTTGAAGGAAAAAAGTCAAAATAAGTTGCGAGATTATTGGACCAAATGGTATTTATTGACGCAGCGATGATTACTCTACCAGTGAACTCATATTAAATGACGCATTATGGGCTCGATTAAAAGTCAATTAGGATAAATTAAATTTGAATTATAACTCATTAAAGTAAATTACTTGATTGGTAATATTAGTTTTCAAATTAGGGTGCGTTTGATTGTCAATATTTTTCATGAAATATGTGTTTTTTCCACACAAATACCTAATGTTGTGCTGTTTGATTTTCAATTTTTTTTCATGGAAAACATTTTTCTACTTTTGGTTACGTGACTATATTTTCCTCAAAATGAAGGAAAATATTTTTTTAGGAGGAGTACGATTTTATTTTTCAGGGAATTCACTCTCTCTTCTACCCACCAATAAAAAGCAGATTAGTATAATATTTTCTAAATTAAAAATTAAATCAATCAAACATATTTAATCGACAATCTTTATGCAAACAAATTCTAGTAAATTGAATTATCTAGAATTACATGCTTGTAATCAAATGCATACTTAGATTAAATTAATTGCAATATTGAACTTGTTTGATAACTAGTAATTAATTATATATATTATACTTGAGAAAAGTTTATTTTGAATAAACTCAATCTAAATTAGAGTTGACCAAAGAATATTATGGTTTAATGAATCATTAAGAAAGCCTATTATTTATTATTTTTTAGCCTCCTCAAATTTTGAGGTTTAGACGATTGCCTAGGTGACTTTGACCCGGACCGGCCTGATATTTTAGTTGTGTAATTTTCTTTTATTTTTGTCTTCAACAAGTGAAGGTTCCTTGAGGTTATTGAAGTGGAAAAAAATACACAAGTTTTTGGATAATTATTACAAGAGAAAAAAATCCACAGCTTATTCAATAAGGAGAATATTCTCTCTCACATTTGAATTGGACAAACGGAGACTTTGACCCAAATACGTTAAACAACTTGGTTCATATTACGTACGCACCTCAAGAAAATTCCACCAGATTTTGAAAAGTCAGCTCTAATCCAATTCTATTATTTGGTTCTCACGTCTATATATTTTTCAATCAGCGGAAAAGAAAAATTGAATTTCTGTCCATAACATTAGATCCTTATTATTCCAAATACATGATATTGATCATTTTTAACGAAATAAAGAAGACAGTACCATTGTTTCAAAGCAAAAAAATGCCTTTTGATTTATCTAGCAGCAAAGCAGGTTCCAAGGTGTCGTGTACTTTATCTCTACTTCTTGCATCTTTTCTGTTCACTGTTTGTCTCGGATTAGTAGTAGAGGCTGACCATTCATCCACAAATATTGGAGCAATTATCGATGTTGATTCCCGCATCGGGAAGGAACAGAAGACGGCCATGATCATGGCCGTGCAGAACTTCAACAACAATTCAAGGAATCACAGGCTAAAGATTTATTTCAGAAAAACCAGCGAGGATCCTGTTCAGACTGTTTCAACAGGTATCTTCATGTGTTCTTTATTGATATTCAATATGATGCATAAAAGAAAAATTCGAAGAATACCATATTAAATGGAAGTATTTAAACAAACTCAAGCATGGCGACCAGCCGAATGTTTCCTCACGCCACCAAACTTGGTTTAAAAGTCCCGAAATACACATGAACGCCCTTTTTTTCTCTTGTAATAATTATCCATCAGAAATGATCAAATTCGTTTTCTTGAGGTGCAGCCGAAGAGCTGATTGGCAGGAAACGAGTGCAGGTTATCGTTGGGACGCGAACATGGGAGGAAGCAGCTTTAGCTGCCGATGTTGGAAAGAAAGCACAAGTGCCAGTCCTTTCATTAGCAGCAGCTTCCAGTACACTGCCAACGACCCAGAATCGATGGCCTTTCTTGGTACAAATGGCGACCGATAGCCAGGAACAGATAAATTGTATCGCAGATATTGTCAATTCCTACCACTGGCGAAAAATCATAGTAATTCATGAAGATAACAATTATTTTCCTAATTCCGGGTCGTATACTATGCTATCCAAGGCTCTTGAAAAAGTTAGCGCATCTATTGAGTATGATCTTATCCTTCCAACATTCCATTCTCTGTCTGATCCAAAAACGTATATTAGACAAGAAGTAAGAAAGTTAAGGAAGAAGCAATCTCGGGTTTTTATTGTTCATCAATCGTCTTTACCACTGGCTACGCATTTATTAAGAGAAGCGAAGGATTTGGGACTAATGGATAGAGATTCGGTGTGGATTCTGGCAGACTCTATTTCAGATCTTCTGGATTCTGTTGATCCCTCTTTCATTTCGTCCGCGCAAGGTGCTATTGGGATCAAGAGCAACTATTCAGACAGCAACAGGCATTTTCTAGACCTGAAAGATCAATTCCGAAAGAATTTCTCACGGTCGTACCCAAATGAAGACAATTCGGATCCTGGAATCCACGCTCTAAAAGCATACGATAGCATTACAGCTATTGCCGAGGCAGTAGAAAAATTAAGTAGGAACACGACTAGTAGTCCAAAATTGCTGCTAAATGAAATTCAATCCAGCAATTTCATTGGACTAAGTGGTGAAATTCGTTTCTATGGTGGAAAATTAGAGCGGAAATCTACATTTAAGATTGTTAACATCGTCAACACGACATATAAAGAGCTGGGCATCTGTTCATCAGAATTTGGCTTCTCAGAGAGGCATATGGAGGAGAAGGGCATTAGGGTTACTGGTATTGACAGTATGAATGAATTCGTCAGCTCGGTAAAATGGCCAGGGGAATTGGATCGAGTCCCAAAAGGGTGGGCAATGCCTAATGCGTCAGACCCCATGAGAATTGGAGTTCCGAAAGACCATCCTCCTTTTACATTTTGGAATGAAACATCAAATGACAATGAATTTGACGGTTTTTGCGTTAAACTTTTCGAAGAGGTGGTAAAAGTGTTGAACAAAAGTTATACCCTTCATTATTCTTTTGTGCCTTTCAATGGTACCCATAATGAACTGGTTGGGAATGTCAGCAATGAGGTAATACTTTCATCTGCCTGAAGCACTGCATTTTCGTGCTCCCCTGCCCTGTCCTTTATTGTACTTTGCAAACATCGTTTAGATTGTAGAGAAATATTCGAGTCAATTTCATCCCATCTCAACAGTAAGAACGACATAAAAAATTAAATTTATTTTGCGTTATAACTAATTGTTGTACTTTTGTGATTCACATTACATGGTAGATATTTGATGCTGCAGTGGGGGACTTTACCATCTTAGCCAACCGGTCAAGATTTGTGGAATTTACTCAACCATTTATGGAATCTGACTTGCAAATGTTGGTCCCAGTGAAATCCGAACACCAGATGGCGTTGATGTTTGTTAAACCTTTCACTAGGAACATGTGGATGGTTACTATTGCCATTTTATTTTACACGATGTTCGTTGTTTGGTTTATTGAGCATCAGAAGAATCCAGTATTTAAAGGGTCACGGAAGGATCAGCTTGGAACTGCAATGTGGTTCACGTTCTCTTCTCTATTCTTCGTTCATAGTAAGCATCTTAATCATTTAGTGCATGTTTTGTAACGTGGACAAGACAATGTTGCATAGTTTTCATCGGAAGAGAAACTAAAATCCGTTTTTTATCGCACTGTTCAATCTTTCATACCTAGTATTAACGACCTTTCTCTGTATGAATCTGAGGCAAATATACTTGTATTTTACAGGAGAAAAAGTTAATAGCAACTATACAAAACTGGTGGTTGTGGTGTGGCTCTTTGTTGTTTTGGTATTATCCTCAAGTTACAAGGCTAGCCTCACATCAATGCTGACGGTCTCAAGACTTGAGCCAAGTGTGACTAGTTTAGAGTGGATAAAGAGTAAAAATTTATCGGCAGGGTGCGATGATGACTCTTTTGTAGAAGATTATCTGAGGGATGTACTTGACCTTAAAAAAATCAAAACCATAAGCGGCCATGACAATTTTCTGGGGGAATTTAGGAGTAAAAATATTTCAGCTGCATTTCTTGATCTTCCTCACCAGAGAGTTTTTCTCAAAGATCATTGCAAAGATTACACCGTGACTGGACCTACCTACAGTTTTGGAGGACTGGGATTTGTAAGTATTCAGTAACTTGTGATACTAATTTGAGTTGTCACAAATCCAAAATTTTCTGCAAGTATTACTGGAAAGAACATATCAAATGCTTGAAATTTGTACGGGTTTTTGTATACAGGTATTCCAGAAAGGCTCTCCAATAGCTCGCGATGTTTCTGAAGCCATTCTAACTTTAATGGAGAATGGAATGGTTAAAAATTTGACAAATAAATACCTTGGTTCCTCAGACGGTTGTCCAAATTCTGAAACAGAAAGTTTGAGTCTCAAGAGTTTCTGGGGTTTATTCCTTGTTTCTGCTGCCATTTCAACTATCTGCTTCCTCATTTTCACTCTTCGGTTGTTGAAAAAGAAGCCAAAAGACAGCCAAGTACATTCATATGATCTTGCACAACGAGGAGGGAGTTCTTCCTAATACAATGGCTAGTTTGGCGCAGTTTTTTCAGGGTGGAAGGCCGAAGATTCTAATGAGGAGAAGTACGTTTACTTGATCTAAATGTGCTGACAATTGAAATGTTCGGTAATGTTGATTGAAAACTTTATAGTAGAGATCAGATCAGATCCTTTTTCATTCTGCATACCAAATATACCCTGAATTGTTAAGTCATTAGGCAACCAATATTACTAGGATTGACATGCTGTTCAAGGCTGGACATATCTAAAATATATTATATATAAATAAATCCAGATACGGTTCAGTTGTATATTGTTTATTTACAAAGTAAAAAAATTAATAGATTATGAAAAGCTTCTTTGTGTAAATTTAAATCATATACAGCATTCTTGAAATTTTTGTGTGACTTTTGTTTTTGGTAGAGGTCAAATTACGTCGGGCTGTTCATCTTGAGTATGTATTAAAATGTCTAACATAGAGGTGGTAAAATGTATTTGACGTAGCAGAAGTTTATATAGGAAAGAATAAATTTACACGTATAAACTCAAATTTGTTGATTCGCTCACGAATGTCAAGAAAGAGAAAATATTGAAAGAAAATTTCTCATGAATTTTCACTCTAATAAAAAATAACTATGTGCCATTAAAGCTTTAAAGCAATGACTAACATCTAGATAATGACTAAAAACAAAAGACATAACATTGAGAATTAATCCGTAATTCTCAAAATTGACTCAAAACGTACTGTTTCCACCCAAAATCGTCTCAAACTTCTCCTAAAATGGACATTGCGAATAAAAATTAGTTGACGTTGGTTCTATTTTTTCATAAAATCCTCTTCATTTTTACCGCATCAATATGAGGGTGTTTATGGATGACCAAACATGTAGAAGGCACAACCAACCAAGTGATATATTGATAGACATGTAATTGTCGAAAAAAGGCTTCCGAAATTTATAAAAAAAGGAAAAAAAAGAAAAAAGAAAAAGAAGAAGCCACGTATTGACGCAATTTGTAATACAATTCTATTTCAATTTCGTCAGACGGCGGGAGAGTTGGACAAGGAAGCAAATGCTGGAAATAACTATTCTTTTTCTATTTTTTTTTTAAATATGTATTTTTGAACTAGAGGGCAATATTGCTTTCTCGATGATTTTGACAATTTCATCCAAAAAAAAAAAAGAAAAAAAAAACTTCAAAAATTGAAGTTTGGGGGTGTGAAATTAATTCTTCATAAAATTTATGAATTTTTTTTGTCAAATTGATTTTCTAGTTAACGCGTTTAAGCAATGACAATTTCGACGAAGGCATTGAATCACTGCTATTTTTATTAACTTACATTTTGAACATTTATTTTTCTGAACATTGTAGTTTAACCTTTTCATCAACGCCTGTGGGCGCCTTTGACGGTTTTTGAAGTTAGAATTTTTAGTTTGGGGTCTTTTAAAATTGACAATCAACGATGTAGAGAGAATGACATTTGAATGAAATAATAAAGCTATATATATATATATATATATTTTTTTTTTTTAATTATTTTTTTTTTTTTTGGTC
>NC_036252.1:11846656-11864855 GCF_002742605.1 Olea europaea var. sylvestris
ATATATATATATATATATATATATATTTTTTTTTTATTTTATTTTATTTTATTTTATTTTTTTTTGGTCCTAAAACTTTGTTAAAAACATAAAATTAATCGACGTTGTATTAAAGTAAATAAAAGTACAAATAAGATAATAAAAAAATAAAAAAGAAATCAATAAATTTTTCATATAAAGTGGATTAACTATGGTGTTTTGCCCACGTGACAAATTGAAAAGTTAGATTATGCATCTCACGTAAGGGAAATTTAATGTTGAAGCTAATTTAATGGATCCCTTCCTTGGCTTCACTCCAGGACTGATAAGTATGCTTCTTCTCTAGATTCTGAAGATGAGCATCTTGGGTCGGGTTAGGTCAGGTGGTGGGATGTCCTCAACGAAAATGAGATTTTAAATAATTTGAGCACACTAGTCACGATTAGTTGTTGTCTAGATTTGGAAATGGTTGATTGATGGAGAAATTTTTGAATTTGTTGAACTAGGTTAAGCTGTGCATAAATTTATGTCAATCATATTTTCACTTCTCTTTCATTTAAACATATTGTGAGATAAGTTTGGGAGTGGTCGAACCGGTAATGGATTATCTAGAAGTGTGTTGATTCCGTGCATGTTGAAAATATTAGTGTAGAGTGTCAACCAAGTATAAACTAGGTAATGACTATATGCTAGGGATCTAAACCCTATATTTGTTAATGCTAAAAAAAAAAAAAAAGTTATTATTGCACTTATTGAATCTTGGGCCTCAGTTCGTAGCCTTTTTTACTCGTGTTATTAAGTCCATAAGGATATTTTAAAATTTGGTATCCTTTGGACTAAACAACTGAGGAATTATCAGCCTAAAGCTCGCTATAAGGGTTAAGAAGAAAGTTTAAATGAGCGAGGTAAAACATGGCATTTGGCTACAAAAAAAATAATAAATAATAAATAAAATTGTTGATATGAAATTGTGATTGATATTTGGGCTTAGTTAACTAGTGGGTTTGAATTGTTGAGTATAAACTTGAATGTGGAAGCACTTATTAATGGAGAATCATCACATGATTAGAGATTGATATTGCTAGTTAGACCCAACAAAACTAGAGCGAATAAAGAAATGAGTGATTAGAGAGCAACCTTTAGTTTTACACTTGGGGAAGATAATGAAATTGCCATATTTTGGTGTGAATTTCACGAGAGGGAAAGGAAAATATTTGACCACAAAGGGTCGAGTTGGAGCTAATTTGAAATTTTTTCCATCTTGATAATTGTTTCCTAATTTTAATAATGATTATATGTGACTATGCACACACATACACAATCAAGCATTGGACAAGCTTACATTATATTTGGTAGCATGATTCAGAAGCATAGGTGTGAATTGATTACACAATTTTACACTCCCGAATGTGTTGATGGGAAATCTAACGTTGTTGGTTCTTTACAAGTATTGCACGATTATGTTAGGAGAAATCTTGCTCAAGACGAGCAAGAGCTTAAGTTTGAGGGTGTTTGATAAGTGTGTTTTTAACACTTATTAGACACTTTAATGAGCTATTTATTGATGAAATTGAACGAATTCTTGTTCATAATTGTGTAATTATGGTGTTTGTAGGTCAAAATCCCAAATTGAAGGAGAAAATGACTAAATGAAGGAAAAGAGGATCAAAAGTGCACAAAAAATGAATCGGGAACCAAAGCATACAAGTGCCTAAAGTTTAAGGACCAAATGTTGCAAATTTTGGAAGGCGTGATTGAAAGAAAATTCAAATTTTGAGGACTAAAATGTACAAGTTCAAAGTTGAAGGACTAGTGTGCAAATATGGGGAAGACTGAGCTGCAAATATTGAAAAAAGGGATGTGTACTGAAAAAAGGGAAGACTGAGCTGCAAATTCTGCAAATACTCTTAACAGAATCAATTACAAGATAGCTAATAAGAAGCCATCATTTGTCACCCACCTCAAAAGACCAAATAACCCCATTGCTTGGAGGGAAATCTATAAATACCACCGCTTTTGAAAAGAAAGCATGCAATTCAAATATTTTCCTTTGAAATAGCTTTTCCCCTTTTACTCCAAGTTTAAGCATCGAAACCAAAGATGTTAAGAGATGAAAATCATAGTTAGATGAGGTGATTTGTTAATCCAATTTTTACTATATATTTATTTATTTATTTATTTATTTTAGTAAGCATAGCAATGCTAAAATATTTAAATAAATAACATCTTTATCTTAATGAAAAGATCAAATGCCGAATCCTTTTATTTTTCTGAAATTGGCGTTAGTTCATGATTGGTCTAACGTAAAATTTTATAAAACTCTAAATCAAAATTGGTAATTAATTTTAAACGAATTTCATGGGGTCTATAATTTTTTAATTGCACATTTCATCAACTTTTATCCAAATTTAGTTTTTAAATTACACCAAACAGAGTCTTCTATTTAAACAAAGATTTTGTACAATCCAAAAGATCAAGTGGCAAAATAAAATATCTCTCCAACCAAGAGATTATGCTAGCATAATCTTTAGTCTTCTCAAACTTTTAGATGCAAAATTAATAATCAAACTACGCAAATTTTAAGGGGCGAAGTTTATTTTAAAGAGAGAAGGTTTAAAACCTGTAAACTTTATAAAGTATGATACATAACATATAACATTTATGACAACTTAAAAAGCTTTGAGTCTATTAGCATATTTTTAAAAAGTTTAGGGACCTAAATGCAAATTAGCAAAATTATCATGTTTATAGAGAAAATATTGTCAAAATGTAAATAATAATCACTCAGAATTATTAATTGGAGAAACTCGAGTAATGTGCAATTTAGTGAATCCTAGAAAGGTGAAGGACTAAATTAAAAATAATGAAAATTTAAGAACCATAATTTGAAGCCTTGTAAATATTGTAAGGATGATTCATGAGGAGGAGAATGATTTTCAGACCCTAAACCTAGCATGGGTCCCTACATGCCAAAAGTGAAAAATCTAGGGACTAGATTATAAATAGTAAGATATATTTTTAGATCTTAAGGTGACGGTTAAGAATATTTAGTGACGAGACATATCACCAAATGCTAAGAATTTTGATTTGGGCACATTTTCATAAATTTGAGATCTTGAAGGACGAAAGTGAAAATAAGTTTCGAAATCATTGGACCAAATGCGTGTTTATTGGAGGAGATCAAAATACTCTATCAGTGGTGAGCTCATTTCGAAACTCATATTAAATGACATATTATGGACTCAACTAAAGTCAATTTAGATAAGCTAAATTTGAGTTATAGCTCATTAAGTAAACTACTTAAGAGTTAATATTAATTTTATGAATCAAATAAATAGCAACATTAAACTCAATTTAGATAAGCTAAATTTGAGTTATAACTCATTAAGTAAACTACTTAAGAGTTAATATTAATTTTATGAATCAAATAAATAGCAATATTGAACTCGTTTTGTAACTTGTAATTAATTATATATGTTAGGTTTGAAAAAAAATTATTTTGAGTAAGCTCAATCTAGGTGACAATGGCCGGGGCAGGTCTCATGTTTTAGCTGTGTAATTTTCTTTTCAACTAGTTTAGATTCTTTGAAGTTATTGAAGTGAAAAAAAAAAATCCAAAAGTTTTTTGACTTTTAGTTGACATTTTTCGATTTTAGATACGTTAATGTTCCTCATTATTCAGCCCTCGTTTGGCCTCCTTTTTGGGAAAATAAAAATGGTTGGAATAGTATTTTTCTTAAAAAATGAGTGGTTGAAAAAGAAGAAAATTTTTTCGATTTACGTATAATATTATTTTATGAAATACTGTGTGGTTGAAAATAGAAGAAAGAAAAATATAATATAATTGAATGAAAATTAATAGAGGTTCAATAAGGAGAATAGTGAGAATAGTCTCCCTCTCAAATTTGATTTGGATAAACGGTGACTTTGACCTATATAAGTTAAACCACTTGGTTCATAGTAGGTACCCGCCACAAAAACATTCCACAAGATTGATTTTAGAAAAGTCAGAACTGATACAATTCTATTATTTGTTTCTCATGTCCATGTACTTTTCAATCAGTGGAAAAAAATTAAATTGACAAAATCAACTTTTTTGTCCAAAAAAATTAGAGCAAAACTATTCCAAATACATAATATTGATCATTTTTAACTACAGAAAGAAGACAGGACCATTGTTTCGCAGCCAAAAAAAAAAAAAAAAAGCGCCTTTTGATTTATCTAGCAGTAAAATCAGGTTCAAAGGTGTTTATCTCTGCTTCTTGCATCTTTTCAGTTCACTATTTGTCTTGGATTAGTGGTAGAGGCTGACCATTCATCCACGAACATCGGAACAATTATCGATGTTGATTCCCACATTCGGAAGGAACAGAAGACGGCCATGATCATGGCCGTGCAAAACTTCAACAACAATTCAACGAATCACACGCTAAAGATTTATTTCAGAAAAAAAAAAAAAGCAAGGACAATGTTTGTTTCAACAGGTTTCTTCATGTGTTCTTTATCGATATTCAATATGATACACAAAAGAAAAATCGAAGAATACCATATTAAGTGGGAAGTATTTAGACAAACTCAAGCATGGCGACAAGCCGAATGTTTCCTCAGGCCACCAAACTTGGTTTAAATGTGTCAAAATACACATTAACACCCTTTTTTCTCTTGTACTAATTATCCATCAGAAATTGATCAAATTCGTTTGCTTGAGGTGCAGCGGAAGCTTATATAGGAAAGAATAAAATTTCACGTAAAGATTCTGACTTGTTGATTCGCTCATGAATGCCAAGAAAGAGAGAATATTGAAAGAAAAATTTCTCATGAATTGTTACCATAATAAAAAAATTATGAAGTGTAATTAAAGTTTACAAGCCTTATTTAAAGCAATGACTAAAATCAAAAGCCATGATATTCAAAATTAATCCATAATTCTCAAAATTGACTCATAATGGACCGTTTCCCCTCAAAATTGTCTCAAACTTCTCCTAAAATGGCCACTGTGAAAAATTATTTAGTAGATGCCGATTCCACTTTTCCATAAAAATTTTGTACTGCATCGATATGAGACTACTTATGGATGACCAACATTTAAAAGGCACAATCAAGCTAACCATGTTAATGGATTATAGGTTGCTACAACCAAGTGATATATATATACACATTTAATTGTTGAAAAAAAAAAAAAACAACAACAACGTATGAACGCAATTTGTAGTAGAATTCCATTTCAATTTCCTCAAGGGTAAAGGGTGATGGAGGGAGAGGTGACAATGAAGCAAATGCTGGAAATAACAGTTCTTTTTCTAATTTTTTTTAAATATGGGTTTTTGAACTAGAGGGCAATATTATTTTCTCCTCAATGATTTTGACAATATCATCCAAAAAGACCAAAAAACTTCAAAATCGAAGGTTGGCGGTGGTGAAATTATTCTTCATAAACGTTTATTATTATTATTATTATTATTATTATTATTATTATTATTATTGTCAAATTGATTTTCTAGTTAACGCGTTTAAGCAATGACCATTTTGATAAAGTCATTGACTCCTTTATTCTCTACTATTTTTATTTACTTGTATTTTGAACATTTATATATTATTATTATTATTATTATTATTATTATTATTATTATATATATATATATATATTTATTTATTTATTTATTATTATTATTATTATTATTTATTTATTTATTTTTTTTTGACATTGTAGGTTAGCCTTTTTATCAAGGCCTGTGGCCCCATTTACGGTTTCTGGAGTTAAAAATTTTAGTTTGGGGTATATTACAATGGGAAAAATTCATAAACTATGTATTAACTATGCACAGTTCAAAAATCATGTTTAAAGTTTAACTAATGCAAAAATCAGATTTTTATCTAATTAAAAATATTTATTAATCAAATATAATAAAATTACAATTATACAATTAATGATCACGTGTACACATTTATATGTCACAGATTTATTTCTTGGTCACATATCTTCGAATTAATTGGTCACAAATTATTTCGAGATCATGAATCAAAACTTTGATGGGTCACAGATTATTTCGTGATCACAGATCACAATTTATCCATCAATTTTATAAGTCAAATTTTATGTCATTGATCACAAATCTAAAAAATTATAGATCATGAGTCACAACTATAGGTCACAAATGGTTATAAATCTAAAATATTATAGGTCACAAGTCACGTACTTTTTAATTTGATGGTCACAAATTATTTTTTAATCATAAAATGATCGAATTTTAAGGTCACGGATTAATTGTCGATCATAGACACCAAACATTGATTTCGATCCACCTCAGTACATGGTAACAAATACTCCACCACCATTGCCATTTGAACCACACCATCGCCGCTTGAACCAAGTCTCAACCACACCATCGCTACCTAATCCAAATCATCAACAAAAACTGCCATTGTGTCCTTCACCACACCACCACAACCTCCAACAAATCACCGATCGAGAAACCAACCATAAACGCCACCACCACACCCACATCCATGCTGTACAGAGTCCACCACCATAAAAGACATCGTCATCGCACAAGACGCCATCCAAATCTAAATACATAATATTGATCATTTTTAACTACAGAAAGAAGACAGGACCATTGTTTCGCAGCCAAAAAAAAAAAAAAAGCGCCTTTTGATTTATCTAGCAGTAAAATCAGGTTCAAAGGTGTTTATCTCTGCTTCTTGCATCTTTTCAGTTCACTATTTGTCTTGGATTAGTGGTAGAGGCTGACCATTCATCCACGAACATCGGAACAATTATTGATGTTGATTCCCACATTGGGAAGGAACAGAAGACGGCCATGATCATGGCCGTGCAAAACTTCAACAACAATTCAACGAATCACACGCTAAAGATTTATTTCAGAAAAAAAAAAAAAGCAAGGACAATGTTTGTTTCAACAGGTATCTTCATGTGTTCTTTATCGATATTCAATATGATACACAAAAGAAAAATCGAAGAATACCATATTAAGTGGGAAGTATTTAGACAAACTCAAGCATGGCGACAAGCCGAATGTTTCCTCAGGCCACCAAACTTGGTTTAAATGTGTCAAAATACACATTAACACCCTTTTTTCTCTTGTACTAATTATCCATCAGAAATTGATCAAATTCGTTTGCTTGAGGTGCAGCGGAAGCTTATATAGGAAAGAATAAAATTTCACGTAACGATTCTGACTTGTTGATTCGCTCATGAATGCCAAGAAAGAGAGAATATTGAAAGAAAAATTTCTCATGAATTGTTACCATAATAAAAAAATTATGAAGTGTAATTAAAGTTTACAAGCCTTATTTAAAGCAATGACTAAAATCAAAAGCCATGATATTCAAAATTAATCCATAATTCTCAAAATTGACTCATAATGGACCGTTTCCCCTCAAAATTGTCTCAAACTTCTCCTAAAATGGCCACTGTGAAAAATTATTTAGTAGATGCCGATTCCACTTTTCCATAAAAATTTTGTACTGCATCGATATGAGACTACTTATGGATGACCAACATTTAAAAGGCACAATCAAGCTAACCATGTTAATGGATTATAGGTTGCTACAACCAAGTGATATATATATACACATTTAATTGTTGAAAAAAAAAAAAAACAACAACAACGTATGAACGCAATTTGTAGTAGAATTCCATTTCAATTTCCTCAAGGGTAAAGGGTGATGGAGGGAGAGGTGACAATGAAGCAAATGCTGGAAATAACAGTTCTTTTTCTAATTTTTTTTAAATATGGGTTTTTGAACTAGAGGGCAATATTATTTTCTCCTCAATGATTTTGACAATATCATCCAAAAAGACCAAAAAACTTCAAAATCGAAGGTTGGCGGTGGTGAAATTATTCTTCATAAACGTTTATTATTATTATTATTATTATTATTATTATTATTATTATTATTATTATTATTATTATTATTATTATTATTATTATTATTGTCAAATTGATTTTCTAGTTAACGCGTTTAAGCAATGACCATTTTGATAAAGTCATTGACTCCTTTATTCTCTACTATTTTTATTTACTTGTATTTTGAACATTTATATATTATTATTATTATTATTATTATTGTCAAATTGATTTTCTAGTTAACGCGTTTAAGCAATGACCATTTTGATAAAGTCATTGACTCCTTTATTCTCTACTATTTTTATTTACTTGTATTTTGAACATTTATATATTATTATTATTATTATTATTATTTTTTTTTTGACATTGTAGGTTAGCCTTTTTATCAATGCCTGTGGCCCCATTTACGGTTTCTGGAGTTAAAAATTTTAGTTTGGGGTATATTACAATGGGAAAAATTCATAAACTATGTATTAACTATGCACAGTTCAAAAATCATGTTTAAAGTTTAACTAATGCAAAAATCAGATTTTTATCTAATTAAAAATATTTATTAATCAAATATAATAAAATTACAATTATACAATTAATGATCACGTGTACACATTTATATGTCACAGATTTATTTCTTGGTCACATATCTTCGAATTAATTGGTCACAAATTATTTCGAGATCATGAATCAAAACTTTGATGGGTCACAGATTATTTTGTGTTCACAGATCACAATTTATCCATCAATTTTATAAGTCAAATTTTATGTCATTGATCACAAATTTAAAAAATTATAGGTCATGAGTCACAACTATAGGTCACAAATGGTTATAAATCTAAAATATTATAGGTCACAAGTCACGTACTTTTTAATTTGATGGTCACAAATTATTTTTTAATCATAAAATGATCGAATTTTAAGGTCACAGATTAATTGTCGACCATAGACACCAAACATTGATTTCGATCCACCTCAATACATGGTCACAAATACTCCACCACCATTGCCATTTGAACCATACCATCGCCGCTTGAACCAAGTCTCAACCACACCATCGCTACCTAAACCAAATCATCAACAAAAACTGCCATTGTGTCCTTCACCACACCACCACAACCTCCAACAAATCACCGATCGAGAAACCAACCATAAACGCCACCACCACTCCCACATCCATGCTGTACAGAGTCCACCACCATAAAAGACACCGTCATCGCACAAGACGCCATCCAAATCCATCGCCAACTAAACACATCACTACCTAAAAAATTATAGTCACAGATCACATATTTTCAAATTTGATAGTCACATATTACTTTTTTTAGTCACAGATGATCGAATTTTAAGGTCACAGGTCAAATAGCCGATCACCACCATCTCCACTGCCACCACCGTCACCTGCAACCACCATCACCTCGTCGCCACTGCCACCGCCAACACCAACATCAACAAAATCAACGCAACCAGATCCACTGCCACCACCAAACACACAAAAAAAAAACCACCATCGCCGTCTGAACCACACCATCACCGCCTCCAGATCCACCACCAACACTGTCGCCGCCAAAAATATGAACATCACCACACTGCACCACACCACAACACCCACATAGCACCAACAAAATCGACTTCCACAAACATAGAACTCACATCACATGCCACCAACATAAACCGGCTTCCACTCACACCGCCCCAACAAACCGGCTTTTACACACTTCTGCGCATCGAGCCACTGTTGCATCACTGTCGACTAGCTGATTGCACAGTGCAGCCACGATGATGTCGCTATGAGCGCTGACTCTGCGGCGCTCAGATCGACAAGTGACGACTTTGGCCAGATTGCTCACAACACCGGCTGCGAAGGCCCCACACCGCAGTAACTATGCCGTCACTCGACTCTCACGTCTCCGGCGGTGGTGCTCTTCAACGTTGATGGAGGTTTGAGGAAGAGAGAGGGTAGAGAGGGAGACGGTGGAGAGAGAGACAGAGGGAGACGAAAAGTGAAAAATCTGAGGATATGAAAAAATGATTAGGGTTTGTTTGGATTAGGTAGTGTGGGTATAAATAATACATGATTTCTGATTAAAAACATTTGCACTTGATTTTTGCACTCACATCTTTAAATACCGAGAATCCTGTAATTTCCTCTATTACAATTGACAATCAACAGTACTGGTAAAGAGAACAACATTTGAATAAAACAGTAAAGCTATATATTTTTCGTTCTAAAACTTTGTTAAAAATATATAATTAATCAACTTTGTGTTAAAGTAAATAAAAATACAAATAAGATAATAAAAAAAATAAAAGGGAAATCAATACCTTTTCATATAAAGTGGATTAACTATGGTGTGTTGCCAAAGTAAGGAAAATTTAATGTCCAAGCCAATAGAATTATGCAAAAAAAATGATGAAATGCATATGAAACTTACTGTTAGAAACTGAAAATTCTAATTTTAAAGATTTGAATGAATTTTTCAAAAGCGCTAAATGTTAGAGACTGATTACATATATGAGATAAAATAACAAACTAAACATAATATCTCTATAGTCAATAATTTTATATCAGGAACTACTGAACTCAATCACATGCTATCGTTACTCTTCAATCTTCTGTCAAGGTCTATCCTGTAGAGGTACTCAAATTGGATCAGTGATCGATTTCGTGGTCTAATTAGACAACATCTTGCTTCAAACATAGGAGTTGCTAAGAATAAAATTCGGAAAAAAGAATCGATTGTATGGAAAATACTTCATCAAATCGTCGACAACAATACCAAAAAAATAATTATTTAATTCATTAAACCTCATAATACAATATTTGACTAACCTCCTTACTACAAAAATTAAAGAATAAAATACCTAACATTTACATTTTCCTGTGTCACGCCCCGCTCAACTAAGTGGATGCCATTCTCTCTGCCGTGTTTTGTTTACATACAGTGAGTGTGTACACAAAATTCATTGCATTAAAATCATTTTCTTAAGTACATTGCAATATTAACTTAATTGCAGTGTCTTTTCTCATTATGCTTTCCAATTCTTCTGCAAAACTTTTTGTGCAATTAAAATCGCTCATTGATTTATAAAGAAAATGCAATAATACAATTTGGTTTTCGAATTTGCTTGCCACAAGTCCTAACATTATTATGAGTTTGTTGACCACCTAATTTTTAATTAATTTGAGTCGAGCGCAATATGTTTCACTCACGTGATTGAATAACCAAGTATTACAATTTTCGATGAGCATTCGAACTTAAAAGCCTCAGTTTGACAAGTTTATAATTAATTTTCGAAGAGGAATAATAGTGATATCTATGAAATCTCTGGAAAATAATGAGTAGTAGTTGAAGTTGAAATTAATATTCGACTTTAAATGAATTAATAGACTACTTATAAATTAATGTCCAAATGGAGCCTAGATGAACTAAAATTTGGAATTATTTCAGTCATGAAAAAGATTACACATTTTACATTGTAGTTTCTATTTCTCTATTTTTAAATTAATCACTAATATAACAAGGGTAATTGGCACAGAAAATTCTAGTTTGATGGGTGAAATAACAAGTTTTTCTTGGACAAATATTGAATTTTATAGACACCGGCGAGTTAGAAGATCATATCTTGAGTTTTCTAGGCAATCACCAAATATGTTGAGCAAATCGCATGTTTGATATAAAGTAGAGTATGCTAGGTAAATCTTGATAGGGGCGGATCCAACTTTGAGGTTGAACACGAGCTATAATACAAATATAAATGGATTAATCTTTAAAAAAAAAAAAAAGACTAAGAAAAATTAGACATTTTCAAGATCCAAGCACGGGCTCAGCCATCTCGGTGATCTTTAGTATTCTGTGCAAATCTCAAGTTTGCTATGTAAAAGTCAAGTTTGCTCGACAAATCTCGAGTTTGTTCGATTGCCTAATTTCAAGTGCCAATAATTTTTTATGCACAATTTCGAATTGCAATCCAGTATTTACATTGAACTCTAAATTCAATTTATCTATTCAATGATATATTATTTTCCACTGCGTATCGCCAACTAAACACATCACTACCTAAAAAATTATAGTCACAGATCACATATTTTCAAATTTGATAGTCACATATTACTTTTTTTAGTCACAGATGATCGAATTTTAAGGTCACAGGTCAAATAGCCGATCACCACCATCTCCACTGCCACCACCGTCACCTGCAACCACCATCACCTCGTCGCCACTGCCACCGCCAACACCAACATCAACAAAATCAACGCAACCAGATCCACTGCCACCACCAAACACACAAAAAAAAAACCACCATCGCCGTCTGAACCACACCATCACCGCCTCCAGATCCACCACCAACACTGTCGCCGCCAAAAATATGAACATCACCACACTGCACCACACCACAACACCCACATAGCACCAACAAAATCGACTTCCACAAACATAGAACTCACATCACATGCCACCAACATAAACCGGCTTCCACTCACACCGCCCCAACAAACCGGCTTTTACACACTTCTGCGCATCGAGCCACTGTTGCATCACTGTCGACTAGCTGATTGCACAGTGCAGCCACGATGATGTCGCTATGAGCGCTGACTCTGCGGCGCTCAGATCGACAAGTGACGACTTTGGCCAGATTGCTCACAACACCGGCTGCGAAGGCCCCACACCGCAGTAACTATGCCGTCACTCGACTCTCACGTCTCCGGCGGTGGTGCTCTTCAACGTTGATGGAGGTTTGAGGAAGAGAGAGGGTAGAGAGGGAGACGGTGGAGAGAGAGACAGAGGGAGACGAAAAGTGAAAAATCTGAGGATATGAAAAAATGATTAGGGTTTGTTTGGATTAGGTAGTGTGGGTATAAATAATACATGATTTCTGATTAAAAACATTTGCACTTGATTTTTGCACTCACATCTTTAAATACCGAGAATCCTGTAATTTCCTCTATTACAATTGACAATCAACAGTACTGGTAAAGAGAACAACATTTGAATAAAACAGTAAAGCTATATATTTTTCGTTCTAAAACTTTGTTAAAAATATATAATTAATCAACTTTGTGTTAAAGTAAATAAAAATACAAATAAGATAATAAAAAAAATAAAAGGGAAATCAATACCTTTTCATATAAAGTGGATTAACTATGGTGTGTTGCCAAAGTAAGGAAAATTTAATGTCCAAGCCAATAGAATTATGCAAAAAAAAATGATGAAATGCATATGAAACTTACTGTTAGAAACTGAAAATTCTAATTTTAAAGATTTGAATGAATTTTTCAAAAGCGCTAAATGTTAGAGACTGATTACATATATGAGATAAAATAACAAACTAAACATAATATCTCTATAGTCAATAATTTTATATCAGGAACTACTGAACTCAATCACATGCTATCGTTACTCTTCAATCTTCTGTCAAGGTCTATCCTGTAGAGGTACTCAAATTGGATCAGTGATCGATTTCGTGGTCTAATTAGACAACATCTTGCTTCAAACATAGGAGTTGCTAAGAATAAAATTCGGAAAAAAGAATCGATTGTATGGAAAATACTTCATCAAATCGTCGACAACAATACCAAAAAAATAATTATTTAATTCATTAAACCTCATAATACAATATTTGACTAACCTCCTTACTACAAAAATTAAAGAATAAAATACCTAACATTTACATTTTCCTGTGTCACGCCCCGCTCAACTAAGTGGATGCCATTCTCTCTGCCGTGTTTTGTTTACATACAGTGAGTGTGTACACAAAATTCATTGCATTAAAATCATTTTCTTAAGTACATTGCAATATTAACTTAATTGCAGTGTCTTTTCTCATTATGCTTTCCAATTCTTCTGCAAAACTTTTTGTGCAATTAAAATCGCTCATTGATTTATAAAGAAAATGCAATAATACAATTTGGTTTTCGAATTTGCTTGCCACAAGTCCTAACATTATTATGAGTTCGTTGACCACCTAATTTTTAATTAATTTGAGTCGAGCGCAATATGTTTCACTCACGTGATTGAATAACCAAGTATTACAATGTTCGATGAGCATTAGAACTTAAAAGCCTAAGTTTGACAAGTTTATAATTAATTTTCGAAGAGGAATAATAGTGATATCTATGAAATTTCTGGAAAATAATGAGTAGTAGTTATGAAATTGAAGTTGAAATTAATATTCGACTTTAAATGAATTAATAGACTACTTATAAATTAATGTCCAAATGGAGCCTAAATGAACTAAAAATTGGAATTATTTCAGTCATGAAAATGATTACACATTTTACATTGTAGCTTCTATTTCTCTATTTTTAAATTAATCACTAATATAACAAGGGTATTTGGCATAGAAAATTCTAGTTTGAGGGGGTGAAATAACAAGTTTTTCTTGGACAAATATTGAATTTTATATACATCGGCGAGTTAGCAGATCAAATCTTGAGTTTTCTAGGCAATCACCAAATATGTTGAGCAAACCGCATGTTTGATATAAAGTAGAGTATGCGAGGTAAATCTTGATAGGGGCGGATCTAGCTTTGAGGTTGAACACGAGCTATAATACAAATATAAATGGATTTATCCTTTAAAAAAAAAAAAAAGACGAAGAAAAATTAGACATTTTCAGGATACAAGCACGGGCTCAGCCGTGTCGGTGATCTTTAGTATTATGTGCAAATCTCAAGTTTGCTATGTAAAAGTCAAGTTTGCTCGACAAATCTCGAGTTTGTTCGATTGCCTAATTTCAAGTGCCAATAATTTTTTATGCACAACTTCGAATTGCAATCCAGTATTTACATTGAACTCTAAATTCAATTTATCTATTCAATGATATATTATTTTCCTCTGCAAGTTCCTCATTTTGCAATCCGGAACGTTTGAGAATTAATGCTTATTCATATTGAGAGGAAATTCAGTCGGCAAGAGCTGTAATTTTTATTTTGTATTTTTCAAAATCATCGTCAATGTTGCGTAATTTGCTTTTTCTTTTCTTTTCTTTTTTTTTCTTTCTTTTTTGTTTTTTCCCTCTCTTTGACTAGTTCAAGTTTGTTGAGGTTATTGAAGTGGACCAATATCCACAATTTTATTTTTTATTTTTGCTTACAGTTGACATTTTCCGATTTTAGACGTGTCAATGTTTCTCATTATTCAGTAAGGAGAATCTTCTCCTTCACTTTCATTTGGTCAAACGGTGACTTAGACTTGTATACGTTAACCTCAATATTATTATCAAGAAAATTCCATATGATTAATTTATGAAAATTCAGCAATTATACAATTCTATTTAATGATTGATTGAATTTTTTTTTTTAAAGTGTTTTCACATACGTTTCTGTCCATAAAAGTAGGAATAGAATTTTATAAATCATTATCATTAATCCTTTTGAACGAACTGAAGAATACAGCAAAAAAAAAAATGCCTTTTCATTTATCTAGCAGCAAAGCAGGTTCAAAAGTGCCCTGTTTTTCATCTCTCGTTCTTGCATCTTTTGTGTTCACTTTTTGTATTGGGTTAGCAGTAGAAGCTGACAATTCAGTCACAAACATTGGAGCAATTATCGATGTTGATTCCCGAGGCGGGAAGGAACAGAAAATGGCCATGATCATGGCCGTGCAGAACTTCAACAACAATTCAAGGAATCACGGGCTGAATATTTATTTCAAAAACACCAGCAAAGACCCTGTTCAGGCTGTTTCTACAGGTATCTATCTTGATATATTCCCTATATAAAAGAGTCTTTGAATCGGGAAGTTGCGTCATAAAGAGACGATACCCTCTTTAATATAGAATCAGGTGTCATAATCGGCATTCTTTTTCTCTTCCTTGAAACTATGATTTCTTATAATAAATTATCCAGCAGAAATGATCGAATTCGTTTTCTTGAGTTGCAGCCAAAGAGCTGATTGGAGGAAATCAAGTTCAAGTTATTATTGGGACGCGAACATGGGAAGAAGCAGCTTTAGCTTCAAATGTTGGAAAGCCAGCGCAAGTGCCAGTCCTTACATTAGCAGCAGCTTCCAGGACACAACCAACGACCCAGAATCAATGGCCTTTCTTGGTAGAGATGGCTACCGATAGCCAGGAACAGATAAATTGTATTGCAGCTATTGTCAATTCCTACCACTGGCGAAAAGTAATAGCAATTCATGAAGACAACAGTTATTTTGCCGATTCTGGGTTGCTTCCTATGTTATCGGAGGCTCTTCAAAATGTTGGTGCAGCTATTGAGTATGATCTCGTCCTTCCACCGTTCTCTTCTCTATCTGATCCGGAGGGGTTTGTTCGACAAGAAGCAGCGGAGTTATTGAGGAAGCAGTCTCGGGTGTTTATAGTTCTTCAATCGTCCTTAGAACTGGCTACACATTTACTCAGAGAAGCTAAGCGGATAGGACTAATGGGTAGAGAATCAGTATGGATTCTGACAGACTCTATTTCGGATTTTCTGGATTCTGTTGAACCCAATTTTGTCTCTTCCGCACAAGGTGCTATAGGGATCAAGAGCTATTATTCAGAAAGCAACAGGCAGTTTCTAGACTTCAAAGATCAATTTCGGAAGAATTTCAGACTGGAGTATCCAGATGAAGACAATTGGGATCTTGGAATCCATGCTTTAAAAGCATATGATAGCATTACAGCTATAGCGGGAGCTGTGAAAGAATTAGGTGGGAACAATACTAGTAATCCAAAGATGCTGCTCAATGAAATTCTATCCAGCAATTTTACTGGACTAAGTGGTGAAATTCGTTTCCGTAGTGGGAAATTAAAGCAGAAATCAATGTTCAAGATTATTAACATTGTTGGAAGGAGTTATAAAGAGCTAGGCCTCTGGTCATCACAATTTAACTTCTCAGAGAACCACGTGGAGAAGAAGGGCGGTGTGGTTATTGGTGTTGACAGTATGGACGAATTGCTCAGTTTGGTAAATTGGCCAGGAGAATTGAATCGAGTCCCAAAAGGGTGGGAAATGCCTACTGACGTAGCCCCCATGAGAATTGGAATTCCGGGAAACAATTCCTTCCCAGTGTTTGTAAAGGTAAAGCGTGGCCATAATCCAAATGAGAAGGAATATGATGGTTTTTGCATTGACATTTTTGAAGAGGTGATAAAAGTATTGGGTTATCCCCTGCATTATGAATTTGTTCCCTTCAACGGTAGCTATAGTGAACTGGTTGAGAATGTGGCAAATAAGGTAATACTTTCATCTGAGACATTCTTCTTTTCAAAAAAGGATCGATAATATTGCCTGTTTTTCTACTTCTTGTATGCATGAGATCTAAGTTTATTCAGTACACTTCCATAAACATTTCGATTTGTAATTAAAAAGCACATAATCTGCCTAAATTCCCTGCATTTTCTCCAGCTTGTCAACAAGAAATATGAAGTATTCAGAACCTAAATAACTAAACTTATTTACTAATTCTTGTTTTTTTCCACAATGTGCATGAAAGAGTTTTGATGCTGCTGTGGGCGATGTAACCATCTTAGCCGATCGGTCAAGAACTGTAGAATTTACTCAACCATTTATGGAGTCTGGCTTGTCAATGTTGGTTCCAACCAAAATTGAACCACAGATGGCATGGATATTTATGAAGCCTTTCACTAGGAATATGTGGACGGTTATTCTAGCCATTTTACTCTACACAATGTTCGTCATTTGGTTTATGGAGCATCAGTCTAATCCAGAATTTAAAGGGCCATGGAAAGTTCAACTTGCAACCGCAATGTGGTTCACATTCTCTTCTCTATTCTTCGCTCATGGTAAGCATCTTAAATATCTCCTGCATCTTTAATAATGTGGATAGGAAAGGCATTACCAAGTTTTCATGGAAGAGAAAGAAACTACAATCTTGTTCGTCACACAGTTCAGTCATGTCATACGAGAGATTTAACATTCTATCATTATGGACTATTTCAGTTGCATATCTGAGGCAATATGCTTACAGTTTTCGGGTTTTATGTTATACAGGAGAAGAAATTGAAAGAAAATATACAAAACTGGTGGTTGTGATTTGGCTCTTTGTTGTGTTGGTATTAACCTCAAGTTACGAGGCTAGCCTCACTTCAATGCTGACTGTTCCACGCCTTGAGCCAACTGTGACTAGCATAGATTCGATAAGGAAAACTAATGCAACAGTTGGATGCGACGGTGATTCTTTTGTAGAAGATTATCTGAGGAATATAATTAAACTTCAAAATATCAAAACCATAAGCAGCCGAGAGAGTTATTCGGAGGCATTTAAGAACGGAAGTATTGCTGCTGCATTTCTTGAACTCCCTTATCGGAAAATTTTTCTCAAAGATCACTGCAAAGAGTATATAGTGACCGGACCTACCTACAGTTTTGGAGGACTAGGATTTGTAAG
>NC_036252.1:11864967-11901736 GCF_002742605.1 Olea europaea var. sylvestris
AAAAAAAAAAAAAGACTAAGAAAAATTAGACATTTTCAAGATCCAAGCACGGGCTCAGCCATCTCGGTGATCTTTAGTATTCTGTGCAAATCTCAAGTTTGCTATGTAAAAGTCAAGTTTGCTCGACAAATCTCGAGTTTGTTCGATTGCCTAATTTCAAGTGCCAATAATTTTTTATGCACAATTTCGAATTGCAATCCAGTATTTACATTGAACTCTAAATTCAATTTATCTATTCAATGATATATTATTTTCCACTGCGAGTTCCTCATTTTGCAATCCGGAACGTTTGAGAATTAATGCTTATTCATATTGAGAGGAAATTCAGTCGGCAAGAGCTGTAATTTTTATTTTGTATTTTTCAAAATCATCGTCAATGTTGCGTAATTTGCTTTTTCTTTTCTTTTCTTTTTTTTCTTTCTTTTTTGTTTTTTTCCTCTCTTTGACAAGTTCAAGTTTGTTGAGGTTATTGAAGTGGACCAATATCCACAATTTTATTTTTTATTTTTGCTTACAGTTGACATTTTCCGATTTTAGACGTGTCAATGTTTCTCATTATTCAGTAAGGAGAATCTTCTCCTTCACTTTCATTTGGTCAAACGGTGACTTAGACTTGTATACGTTAACCTTAATATTATTATCAAGAAAATTCCATATGATTAATTTCTGAAAATTCAGCAATTATACAATTCTATTTAATGATTGATTGAATTCTTTTTTTAAGTGTTTTCACATACGTTTCTGTCCATAGAAGTAGGAATAGAATTTTATAAATCATTATCATTAATCCTTTTTAACGAACTGAAGAATACAGCAAAAAAAAAAATGCCTTTTCATTTATCTAGCAGCAAAGCAGGTTCAAAAGTGCCCTGTTTTTCATCTCTCGTTCTTGCATCTTTTGTGTTCACTTTTTGTATTGGGTTAGCAGTAGAAGCTGACAATTCAGTCACAAACATTGGAGCAATTATCGATGTTGATTCCCGAGGCGGGAAGGAACAGAAAATGGCCATGATCATGGCCGTGCAGAACTTCAACAACAATTCAAGGAATCACGGGCTGAATATTTATTTCAAAAACACCAGCAAAGACCCTGTTCAGGCTGTTTCTACAGGTATCTATCTTGATATATTCCCTATATAAAAGAGTCTTTGAATCGGGAAGTTGCGTCATAAAGAGACGATACCCTCTTTAATATAGAATCAGGTGTCATAATCGGCATTCTTTTTCTCTTCCTTGAAACTATGATTTCTTATAATAAATTATCCAGCAGAAATGATCGAATTCGTTTTCTTGAGTTGCAGCCAAAGAGCTGATTGGAGGAAATCAAGTTCAAGTTATTATTGGGACGCGAACATGGGAAGAAGCAGCTTTAGCTTCAAATGTTGGAAAGCCAGCGCAAGTGCCAGTCCTTACATTAGCAGCAGCTTCCAGGACACAACCAACGACCCAGAATCAATGGCCTTTCTTGGTAGAGATGGCTACCGATAGCCAGGAACAGATAAATTGTATTGCAGCTATTGTCAATTCCTACCACTGGCGAAAAGTAATAGCAATTCATGAAGACAACAGTTATTTTGCCGATTCTGGGTTGCTTCCTATGTTATCGGAGGCTCTTCAAAATGTTGGTGCAGCTATTGAGTATGATCTCGTCCTTCCACCGTTCTCTTCTCTATCTGATCCGGAGGGGTTTGTTCGACAAGAAGCAGCGGAGTTATTGAGGAAGCAGTCTCGGGTGTTTATAGTTCTTCAATCGTCCTTAGAACTGGCTACACATTTACTCAGAGAAGCTAAGCGGATAGGACTAATGGGTAGAGAATCAGTATGGATTCTGACAGACTCTATTTCGGATTTTCTGGATTCTGTTGAACCCAATTTTGTCTCTTCCGCACAAGGTGCTATAGGGATCAAGAGCTATTATTCAGAAAGCAACAGGCAGTTTCTAGACTTCAAAGATCAATTTCGGAAGAATTTCAGACTGGAGTATCCAGATGAAGACAATTGGGATCTTGGAATCCATGCTTTAAAAGCATATGATAGCATTACAGCTATAGCGGGAGCTGTGAAAGAATTAGGTGGGAACAATACTAGTAATCCAAAGATGCTGCTCAATGAAATTCTATCCAGCAATTTTACTGGACTAAGTGGTGAAATTCGTTTCCGTAGTGGGAAATTAAAGCAGAAATCAATGTTCAAGATTATTAACATTGTTGGAAGGAGTTATAAAGAGCTAGGCCTCTGGTCATCACAATTTAACTTCTCAGAGAACCACGTGGAGAAGAAGGGCGGTGTGGTTATTGGTGTTGACAGTATGGACGAATTGCTCAGTTTGGTAAATTGGCCAGGAGAATTGAATCGAGTCCCAAAAGGGTGGGAAATGCCTACTGACGTAGCCCCCATGAGAATTGGAATTCCGGGAAACAATTCCTTCCCAGTGTTTGTAAAGGTAAAGCGTGGCCATAATCCAAATGAGAAGGAATATGATGGTTTTTGCATTGACATTTTTGAAGAGGTGATAAAAGTATTGGGTTATCCCCTGCATTATGAATTTGTTCCCTTCAACGGTAGCTATAGTGAACTGGTTGAGAATGTGGCAAATAAGGTAATACTTTCATCTGAGACATTCTTCTTTTCAAAAAAGGATCGATAATATTGCCTGTTTTTCTACTTCTTGTATGCATGAGATCTAAGTTTATTCAGTACACTTCCATAAACATTTCGATTTGTAATTAAAAAGCACATAATCTGCCTAAATTCCCTGCATTTTCTCCAGCTTGTCAACAAGAAATATGAAGTATTCAGAACCTAAATAACTAAACTTATTTACTAATTCTTGTTTTTTTCCACAATGTGCATGAAAGAGTTTTGATGCTGCTGTGGGCGATGTAACCATCTTAGCCGATCGGTCAAGAACTGTAGAATTTACTCAACCATTTATGGAGTCTGGCTTGTCAATGTTGGTTCCAACCAAAATTGAACCACAGATGGCATGGATATTTATGAAGCCTTTCACTAGGAATATGTGGACGGTTATTCTAGCCATTTTACTCTACACAATGTTCGTCATTTGGTTTATGGAGCATCAGTCTAATCCAGAATTTAAAGGGCCATGGAAAGTTCAACTTGCAACCGCAATGTGGTTCACATTCTCTTCTCTATTCTTCGCCCATGGTAAGCATCTTAAATAACGAGTGAGTGTTGGGAAGTTTTCACTAAAATTTTGTTCGTCTCACTTTTTAATCTTTTCATACCACACATTCTTAGAGATCTAACATTCTAACATTTATGAACTATTTTATTTCATATCAGAGGCAATATATTTACATTTTTAGGGTTATATATTTTACAGGAGAAATTAAAAGCAACTATACTAAAATGGTGGTTGTGGTGTGGCTCTTTGTCGTATTGATATTAATCTCGAGTTACGAGGCCAACCTAGCTTCAATGCTGACCGTCCCACGACTTGAGCCAAGTGTGGCTGGTTTAGATTGGATAATGAAAACTAATGCTACAGTTGGATGCGACGGTGACTCTTTTGTGGAAGACTATCTGAGGAATGTAATTAGACTTCCAAATATCAAAACCATAAGCAGCCAAGACCATTATTCGAAGGAATTTGAGAGTGGAAATATTTCTGCTGCATATCTTGAACTTCCTTACCAGAACGTTTTTCTCAAAGATCACTGCAAAGAGTATATAGTGACTGGACCTACCTACAGTTTTGGAGGACTAGGATTTGTAAGCATTCTGTAACTTCTGATACTAATTTGAGTTGTCACGTCCCTAAAATTTTCTACCAGTATTACTGGAATTAACATATCAATTTTTGTGGGTTTTCACATACAGGTATTCCAGAAAAATTCCCCAATAGCTCGCGATGTTTCAGAAGCCATTCTAACATTAATGGAGGACGGAAAGCTTAATCGCTTGAAAGAGAAATGGTTTGGGCCACCAGACAGTTGTTCAAATTCTGATGTTGACTCTGAAACAGAAAGATTGAGTTTGAGGAGTTTCTGGGGTCTATACCTTGTTTCTGCTGCCATTTCAACTCTCTGTTTCCTCATTTTCGCTCTGCGGTTGTTGAAAACCAAATATAAAGTCTGTGAAAAACAAGCATATGATCCTGCTCAAATTGTTGAGGGTGTTCCTAACACGATGGTTAGTTTGGGGCAGCATTTTCATGGTGGACGGCCGAAGTCTCTGAGGAGGAGAAACACATTTAATTTGTCTCAAGATGCTGGAACGATTGAATTAGGGAGTCCTCCTGATGCCTCCCAGATTTTTCAGGCCTCCTTCCTGCAGAAGCTTGAACTCTCAGAGATAATTGAACATAATACATGATTTGGGAACAATGGAAGAAATGTAGAACAACTGGAGAATGTTAATCATATCTCATGTTCTCTTCGAACTTGAGTGGCATATTTGGTAATGTGGATTAAATCGTATTGGACAATATTCTAGTACCGTCAAGCCGTGTCTGATCCTGTGTACAAACATAGTGTATAACATACTACTGCAAGGAACTGCACTGGATCTGGCCTTTAATATAACTTAATCAGTACATCCATTGAGTCTTCACTGAAGTATAGAAAGTCATGTAAAGAAATTCATGTATTTTTTTCTTTTAGTTTATTTTTTCTATAGTTACGGGTCCAGGTGGGTAGCCAGTATTGAGGCATCTCATTGCATCAAATAGCATTCTTGAAATTGTATGAGAGCTGTGTTATAGTGTTTGGTGTGGATATGAAAATGTGTCTCATTGTTTGGTTTGAAATATTGTATCAACTTTTCTTGGCATAGAGGTGGCAAAATGTGCAGGCCTGCTCAGATTTGGAGGGAGGGACTGACAGGTAAAATGCACTTTATTTCTTCAAGCATACACATAAATATGATAGTAACTACGACTTCCATGGATTTAGAAGCTTGTACGAGATCCTGATATTAATCCAAGGATCCAAAATCTCCATTTTGCACTCGACAAGAATGTAAAATTTAGTTTTCTTTAACATCCTTTTATGTACTAGAAGGCTTGAACTTATATATACTCAGCCCTTTCCTTCCCTTATTTTTCACCATGAAAATACTTACAGTAAAATGACCAGAATTTACCTAATAATAAAATGGATGAATGTTTTTCACATTAATGCTCATCATCAGAAAAAGATTATTCCTCTGGTTAAAGGGATGTTGCCAATCTTCAATTTTGGAACTGACGTAAGAAAATGATAAATCATGAAAAAAAATTTACGTGGCAGAATTTATGTGTTTTTTTTATATGCAAAGTGGATATATCCGATGAAAAATAGATATTCTTGATGAACTGAACAAACTCACGGAGAACAAATATAAAGGTGTACCCGACGAATTGAACAAAACCAAGAAAAAATTTCAAAACCATAAACAGTCAAGACGATGCAGGAGTTCAAGAGTGGGAAAAATTCAGCTGCATTTCTTGAACTCCCTGACCAAGAATTTTTTTTTCTCAAAGATCACTGCAAAGAATAAACAGTGACCGGCCCTACCTACAGTTTTAGAGGACTAGGATTTGTAAGTACTTTGTAACTGGTCAGACTAATTTGAGTTGTGTGGAAAATTTTGTGCACATATTACTGGAATTAACACATCAAATACTCGAAATTCTATTGTTTTTCTATACTGGTATTCCAGAAAGGCTCCCCAGTAGAACACCATATCTCTGAAGCCATTCTAACACTAATGGAGAATATCATTCTTGCAGAACTGGAAAAGAAATGGCTTGTTTCCCCCAAACAGTAGTTCAAATTTCAATGCTGACTCTAAAGGCTGAGTCCCAATAGCTTCAGCAGTTTATACATTAATTCAGCTGCCATTTCAATTCTGTCTCATCATTTTTCTTCTTCGATTATGTAAAAAGAAAACAATTGTTGAGGATGCTCCCAAAAAGATAGGTAGGTCAGTATGGATTTTTCAAAGGGAAAAGCCAAGGTCTTTTGAGGAGGAGAAATAAATTTCCAGGTTGAAATCATGCTGACAAATGGAACTTTTCATAGTCCAAATTAGCACAAGTCTTTCTCATCCCTCAACGAATTTTCAGGCCTCCTCTCTCATAGATGCTTGAATTCCTAAGATATCTGAAAACTATGTAAGTAACGGGAAAATGGGAGAAATGTAGAATAATTGGATTATTTGAACATTGAAACCTGTCTTAAGGCAGAACATACAGAAGGCAGCACCGTGGTGGCTGGAATCCCCATGATGACATTAGATTGTTAATACATCCATTGAATGTTCACTAAGTGTAATGAAAGTCTTTGAAATAATACAAATATAGGTCAGTCATCAGTGTGTACTGTCATTTGCAAAATTGAAAGGGACTAGTAGATTATGAACAACCAGGGTTGTAAAAATTTGCTTTGAAACTATTATATGTACCATGTTTTGCATTATATTTGGATATTCTTTTGTTTTGGCTTAAATGCCTACTTTAGTTCTCTATGAGTAGGCAGATTGGTAGAATGATTGTGATACTTTTTTTGATTTAGAAGCCTGCACAGGAACCTGAGATTAGTCTAACAATCCAAGATCTCCAATTCACATCCAACAAGAAGGAGCTGAGATAAGAATCTATGCTTTACGAATATTTAAAGCTTTACACTTACGCAAATGCTAGTAATACAACAAATAGTAGCATCATTACTTCAACCATTTTAATGAAACCTTTATTATCAACTGAATTCATGGATTTAAATACAACCCCAGTCTGAGAGATTGTAAATGTCACTGGTGGAAGTATGAAGACTTGCAACTCCATGGCATCGAAGAAAGCAGGAGAATGAATGAGAAAATAGCATGAAAGAGTGGGTTGATTCCATGAAACGGCCAGGGCTCTTGAGGCGGATTCCAAAGGAATGGTCTATGCCTGCTAATGCAAACGGATTAAGCATAGGCTAGCGGTTTAAATTTCTTTCGAAATATTCTACTACTATTTTTTACCATCTTTGCAAACAACACAATCTTTCATTTACTAACTTTCAACTTCCTAGTTATCTATTCCTCATCATCGATAACATGCTCCTTTTACTCAAAATTTGTCTGAAGGCATTTGACCTTGTCACCAGTCTGTTGGGTTTTAGTTTTGGGTAAACCAGTACGACACCTTTATCATTCTAGTAACTAGATTGTAAGTCGGTAGTGAGCCAATCCACTAAAGAAAAGGCTGTCTCCAGCCCTTTCTTGCCCCCTTGAAAGGGCAAATTGAATTTCCCTACAGAGTCTTTCTAGAGGACGGAGAGAACCATGTTGAAGGAACTCGACAAAATGACCACATAGCTTCAGGAAAAGGGGTGAAGTACAAAATCGGCTTACATATAGTTGCTTATAACTATTGTCTGTATAGCCAAAGAAAAACATGGGTGCTTCCTATAAATGAGCATTCTTGAGTGCGGGGTGCGGCGGTGACACGTAGGATTGAGTCAATCTAAAGTAGCAGTGGATATGCGATAATAACAATCTTTAGCACTCATTAGTCCCAGTCCCTGACACTCAACTTTCAACATGGAGTGAAACACTATATCTCCTCCTTTCCCTATTAGCATTTGTCCTTAAACAAGATACCGATTCAAGCTCCTTTTATACGTTGGGTGAGTGTCACGATGAAGGAATTCCTTCCTTGGCTTCACTCTAGGGTCTAGGGGGACGTCAAGGACTGACACGTATGCTTCTCCTCTAGGTGGTGGGATGTCCTCATCAAAAATGAGATTTTAAATAATTTGATAGTCTAACCGTTCTTCTGCCTCAACCCCTTTCCTTTGGTTTGGTCAAAACCTTGGTGATATTCAATGGAATATGTTATTGGATGGGTGACTGGCAACCAAGAGGACAAGGGAATTGAATTTGTTTTGGGTTAGGCATATCACCTTGAGGAACGTAAATCCTTTATAAGATGAGTATTATACTCTTCTTTTACAACGGGGTATTTTTGGCTTCTATAAACAAATACAATTCTATATGAAAGGAGCTAGCCAACCAAGCTTTAAATAGGGAAAGAATACATAAGACTCCTCCGCCTGTACATTGTGGATGCTTTCCCAAGATCCTTTTAAGTAGATGACTATTCAGGTCATCAAAGCAAGAATTCTTGGGGAAAAGGAACTTAAATAACTTCATTTTTCAATCGTATCCAGTGATGGTAGCTTAGTCACAAGAATGGGTCAAGTGGGAATTGATTCCTTTAATTTTCGAAGTTGACTCAATTATTTGCCCAGTTGAGCTTGTAAAATGTGGGTAGTCACTGTTATTGAAACGCAGAGAAGATTATGAAATATAAAAAAGAAGAAATTATGAAAAGAACGTTAAAAATGAATAAAATAACATTATTGTAGCTAGTATAACATTATTGACCAATGGCCATAGGCCATGAGAATCCAACATACATTTATTTCTATTTTTAATAAAACAAGTTCAACAATGCTCCTTTATTATTGTAGCTAGTGTTTATCCAAAAAAAATAAAAATAGATAACAACTTTGCATTTATCTTTTGATTTGAATTTTGCTATCTTATCACTCCAAGATTTTCTGATCTTCTTATCACTCCTTTGATTCTCATAATTTCTATTGCCAAGATGTGTGACATTTTTAACATCCTCCAACAAATTGTGCTAAGGTTAAAGGTACAATTTGGTTAAAAAAAAATTGAGAGCCGGTATGGACGTTGGTTTGGCGAAGAAGCCTATAATGATTTTTAACTTCATTTTTGCGAAGATATGTGATGAGTGATTTACACTCATTATATATGCCATTAATTTCATGATTTTGCTATCTTGGAGAGTATTTTAGATGTGCTAACAAGTAATTTTGTTGTTGTTTTGTAGATTGATGGAAGTGGAGAAAACAAGAGCTAAAAAAGGTCAAAGGAAGGAAATAGGCAAAAGCTAGCGAAATTGGATGAAATGACCAAAACGTAAGAGATCCAAAGTTCGAGGATTAAAATGCAATTAATCAAAAGTCGTGTCAAAACTTGAAATGAAGATCCAAGAGTTCTAGAAGCCAATTGGATATAGGAAGGTGTCAAAGTGATCAAATTTAGTCAAGATATGATCATAAATCATTTTCCAACCAAAAAGTTTTGCGCCGGAGTTTTGGTCTCACATTTAGACTCATTTTGACATAGAAAACGATCGAATTGGAGAATGATTCTTGAAGAAAAATTGTATTCCTTTGAATTATCTTTCCAACGCATCTTGAATCACTTCAATCGGATATCGAACAAAAAAGTTATGACAAAAATATTGAAAGCTATCCAGTGCAACCGAAGTAGTCCTCAGCGCCCAGGCGCCGCCGTGCGAGAGTAATTTTTTTAGGTTTTTACCATTCTTTTCGGCCCAGCTCATCTCCAAATCTTTCCCTAAACTCCAAGACATTATAAACACAGAATTGAAGACCTAAATGGGAGGAGAGCCGTACACTAAAAATCGGTGGAATCAAGCCACGCGTTCTTGACATATTGGAGAGAACAACAAGAAGGGAGATTCAAAGGAGAAATTCAAGAAGATTAACGCTAAGAATTGAAGATTGGAAGCATTCATTGGAAGAGGAAAGAGATCTTGGTGCAAGAATTCCACTTTTTCTTCTACATCTTTATTTCAAACTCGGTGATGTATTCTAAGACAAATTCCTATTTTTCTTCCATTATTATGTGTAGTTAAATTTGATTTTAGAGCGGACAATGTAATATTTTAGAATCCTTTATTTCATGCAATTGAGATTCTAGTGCTTTTATATTTTATGTGTTGATTTTAATGTTGTTCTTAATACATTTAATTATTTGATCACTAATTAGATGATTTGTGAACAATGATTGCGTAGAGATGCGGATTATTTGTTTAGACCACATGTTAAAATATGGTAAATTGATATAACGTGTAGAGATACCTATATTGATTGCTACAGTCGTGTGTGAATTCTTAGAACCAATGTTTCGTTTAATTAAATTTAATTTGCATAAAGATATGGAATTAAACTAATTAAATAGGCTCAATGAGAATTCGAGAGGGGTAAGTTGAATACAATAGAAGAATTCGACCGGACACTACATTAGGTTTTATGAATCTTGATTTATGAAGTAAAGGTGACCAATAGGTGAAATTGTTCCGCCCTAACGTCCATTTATTGTTTGAATTCTCAATCACTTTTCGTTGCATCCAATCGCATTTTTAAGTATTTAGAATAAAAATCACATTTAATCATTGTTTTTGTTTATTTTCGTCAAATAGAAGTTAGAAATAATAAATTGGGCATTAAAAGTACAGTCTTCGTGGGAACGATAATCCGGACTCAAAAGGTCCACTTTACTACTTGTTACGATCCGTTCACTTGCGGGATCAAATCGACAACAATATGTCACCTGTGTATATAAGCATTTCAAGTTCTTCCCATAATGCATGAGTTGTGTCTAATAGGAATGACAAAAATACCCGTCAAATCCAATAATCGCGGCCCCGCCTTGAACGGGACAGAAATTACCCACAGGTAATCGAGTCAGGTATGGATAGGAATTCCGCCACGTACCCGATATGGGTTACAAGGGCCTCACTCCTCCCCTTCCCCATTTAATTCTTTATATAAAGAATTCAATGCTTTAAATACAAAATAAAAATAATAGTAATAATAATAATCACGAAATTTCATTAATTCTTATAGAAGATGGCAATCAGGATTATCTCAGGAATATAATAAACAATAAAAACCTTAGTTTACCAAATATATTCAAATAATTTAATTTTTAAAAATAAATAAATAAAATTAATAACTATATTATTTGTCTCACTTGAATGAATGGGGAAAATAAAATGAATTATCAAAAACTACAAGAAAAATGAAAAAAAAAATATTAAACGGGTATATAATGGGACAACAGCGCCCGCCCCACCTTAAACAAGTAATGAGGCAGGTATGGGACTAATTTTTTATATAAAAAATTCAATACTTTAAATAAAAAAAAATCCCGAAATTTCATTAATTCTAATAGAATATGGCAATCAGTACTATCTCAGGAATATAATAAACAATAAAAACCTTCGTTTACCAAATATATTTAAATAATTTAATTTTTAAAAATAAATAAATAAAATTAATAACTATATTATTTGTCTCACTTGAATGAATGAGGACAATAAAATGAATTATCAAAAATTATAAGAAAAATGAAAAAAAAATTTTAACGGGTATATAATGGGACAACAGCGCCCGCCCCACCTTAAACAAGTAATGAGGCAAGTACGGGACGAAAAAATGCACGGTGGGGAGGGGGAGTCCTCCCCGTTGCCAACCCTAGCGACTAAGCCTATAACGAGTCCAAGGATTTTTTCAAACTATTGCGATGATCTAACCATAAATGAAAGTATTGGACTTTCATTAGGTAATGAATTCATTTGTTAATTTTGGTGTGAATTTTTTTGTTTTTGTATTGTTTGGATTTTATCTAATGTATTTGGTGGGGACAAGGTCTTCATTGGTGAAATGATCACCCTGTTGAACTCATTTGTTAATTTTGGAATGAAATTTTCTATTTCTATTGTTTTATTTGGATTTGGCAAGATATATTTGATGGACAAGAATTAATGAGATACGAGTGTAAAGAAATTGTCAACATTTACGAATAATAAAGTGATAGCGGAAGAGATGACTTGTGGTATGACGAGTGCTCAAAATGGCTCTGATACCAAAAAGGAAAATATGAAATGAACTTTAAAATGAATAAAAGACTTGATTATAACATTATTGATCGGTGACCATACATTTATTCATATTTATAATAAAAAAAGTTCAATGACTTTCCATTATTATTGTAGCTAGTGTTTATTCAAAAAAATACATAACAACTATCAAATAATAAATTAACAACTTTGCATTTATCTTTTGGTTCGAATTTGATAATCTTATCCTTTCAAGATTTTCTGGCTCTCTTTATCACTCCTTTAATCCTCATCATTTCTGTTGCCAAGTTGTGCGACATTTCTAACAAAAATGACTTGATTGATCATTAATGATTGAAGATGAAGGAGATTGATTCTAACTGCGTAAAGTTTTTCATGTTAGGCTGTTAGCTGTCATTGAGATGTATAACACATTGTATTATATATATGAAGAGTTAATAAGAGTCTCATTAAAGTCTTTCATGAATTAAGAAATGAGAAATTTGATTACTTTTCTCTATATATCTCAAGTGTTCTAATGTTTTCATCCAAAACACTCAAAAAGTTAAAATTTTCAAATCAAACATGTTTTCAATGCATAACAAAATTGAAAATAGTTTGAAAATAATCGAAACAAAACCCGAACAAGGATATAGTGCAAGAAGAAGGAACGCAAGAATTATTTTTAAAGGCTGAATAGTGATACAAAATCATCCAGCCATATGGGATTTGACTAAATTACAACAAGGTCCGTTCTCTTTTCAAATATGCTTCTCCACGCATTCTGTTAAAACATCTTGAAAACAAGTCTTTAGTAACACATTTTTCATCATAGTTTTGTATTTTGTTTCAATGCTGTTACTCAATCACGAAATGTTAGTTTTCTAACAAATTGTCTAATATGAAAGACCATCGAGTATATAAAACTAACAAATTGTCTAGTGTGAGAGACCATCGAGTATATGCCAAGTTAGATTGTCACATCCCACATCGTTTATAAACTAATGAAATTTAAATAATGATCAAAGTGAAATAAAAATTGAAATTGATGACAAAGTAAAACTTTGCTGCCACAAGTCGAATGACACATTATTCTAATGTGAACGTAAATTGTTAAAGAAACCATATACCCTACCGGCTCAGAGTTGTGTAGTGAAGTGCAATCATTAGTCACACTATATTATAACTGGGAATTATCACTTTGAATCACCAAAGCCTGTATTTGTTTCATAGGAATTATGGGGGTGTTTGAACCACATTATTTTGGTAATAATGCATTCTTGAATAGTGTATTGATGGAACATGTGTGGTTAAAAAATAAGGAAAAGTTTTTTATTTGCGTGTAATATTATTTTATTGAAGAATGTGTGGTTGAAATGATGTCAAATCACTGTTTAAGAATGCATTTTTTTGGAATAATGTGACTCAAACAGACCCAATGTTTTGTAGTATTATTTAAATTTTGTTCAATATCCTGTACATGATATTCAAACATGCCTTTATAGTTTCCAAGGACGTAGTTAGCCAAATACAAAAACTTCTTCAGTTAATTTTATCTCAGTTGCAGTTTTGACAGATCAGAAAAATACTGGATACTTGAGCAGGAAAGAAGTCAACTTGGAAAACATGGTGAAGAAGATACAAATGGGATCCAATTCCAATATTTAATTCCATTTTTATTTGTGGGAATTATTACAGCATTGCAATGAAATAAACCTAACAAATGGATGGAAATGATTTTGCTACACTAAACATCCTAAATTTCACAAGATAAAATCCATATATCGCCCACAAATCTCTCTGGAATTGGTAGGTGTGAGGCTGCTACTGGTTTATAGTGAAGGTAAGCAGAGACTGCTAGGAGTGGGAAGGGGTGGTACGTGAAGGCAAGGGAAAGGATGTTAGGGAGTTATGGACCAGGTTCAAGGAAGAAAGTGACACCCACTACTGCAGTAAAATGCCCAACTCGCTTCGACATTGTAAAAATCCTTACGATCATTTGTCAACCCTCCAAGAAATAAAATATCCACATGAAAATTTAGAGGGAAAAAAAAAAATACAAAGAGCAGTTGCAAAAGTTAATCATCGAAATAACTTACAAGATTTATCATTTTTAGTCTTCAGTTTACACATAATACACACTACTACTTACACAACACCTCTATAGCTTAACAAAAAGGAATATCATCCCCTCCAGGTTCGGCGGATGTAATCTTCTGTACATGGGCTCGTTCTCGTTCAAGCACGTTCTTCGAATCACAATATCACAGTTTTCATAACTCCTATGACTTTGTTGAAAGGATGGTTGCAGCTGTAAACAGTGCTTCTTTGCCAAAGGGCAAAATCTCAGTTTCCCTGCACCACCATTTGTCCATTTACAGTTAGCTAAAGAAAATGGGGAACACCCTAGCATCAGGATAAACCAATCCTCATATACTACACGCTTCAAAAAATGCAACATAACCATATTATACTCTTGCCTACCAAATCAAATATTACATATTCCATCTTTTGGGATCTTCTATGCTTCCTCGGAACCTTTTAAAAAAAGTTTTTTTTATTTCTTTTTTTTTTTTTTACTTGGGCAGATACTTTTAGTGTCAATTTCTTGTTCTTCTATTGGGAATCAGGTGCAAAGTAATTGAATAAAACTTTTGGTTTAAAGAGCGTAGTTTTCCAATTTAAGCCCCTGTTTGATCCTCATTTTTCCCAAACTCATTTTTAACCACACATTCTCACAATAAAATATTTTGTGCGTAAACCCAAAACTTTTTCCTAATTTTTAACTCACAATCTCCAAAAATTCACTATTACAAAACACATTTTCAACAAAAAAAAAGGGGCTCAAACATGTAAGTTTCAAGCTACCACTGGTCGCCATGAGATATAGAATATGAAGGATATAATCTTCCTCTGAAATTCATCTTTATGAACCAAGAAGACATTCTCAAAAACTGAAACATAAACAGGAACAGAGTATGCAATCAAGTAAATCTTACTTATCTTCTCTTCTTAGACTAGTAAAAGCCGATATTAAATTATTGCACACTTCTGCAAGTGAGCTGCCTTTGACATCTTCCTTCAACTCAGAGCCGCCTTCAGGCAGATGCTGTAATGATAGTGACAAATATGCCTGGAAGAGATATGCAATCCCCTATCATATTATCTGTGAACATTTATGTGTACAATAAACCTAAAAGACTGTTTTTTTCTATAGTTTATGATTTATTTCTCCCTCCTTCTATATCCTTTTTCTAGAAGGAGTGGGGTTTGCAGAAAACAAACTTCAGAGTTCAGTGTAATAGAACTTCATAAGTAAATCACTTCGAAAAATATTTACAATTTCATTTCATAAAACCTTAACAATCTTTCTTGAGGAGGCCAAGAGTACGATTATGACCAGAACTCTCATGCCATTTGCAACTTATTAATTCTTGCAAAAACTGATATAAGTAAGACCTTCATTGTAGAATATAAAATTAGTTGACGAGAACAAAGAACTATGAACTAGACAGGAGTAGTCACCTGGAAGGCATGGGCCAAAAGCAATTGAGCAACCTCTATGCTTAGTTTTTTAACGATACTTTTGGTGCTGTTGCTGTTTGAGAAACACTTCAAAACTTCATCAAAAGTTTGATCCTTGACTTGACCGTTTGATCTCCTAGTTCGAACGGACGACTGCAATACATCATGAAAGAGTAACTGATATTAATTTCAGGATACCAACAGGTAGTTAATATTCATTTTTTGGCCCCAAAAACTTCAAAAGGAAAACAGAGAACTACATTTTCATAAAATTGCTCATATAAGGAACATGCATAGTGATGACCACTTCCCTAAAGGAAATTTCTTATAATGCATATCCCTCATAATAAAAGAAAGAAAGAAAGAAAAAATGTAAACTTCACTTTCAAACTTTGGTATAAAAAACCTAACTCTTTCTCTGAATTTTCGCAGAAATAAAAACTCAAATATTCAGGCACAAACAGGCTTCCTACTCAAAAGTTGATATCAAAGATTTTCATTTCCTGTCCAACCATGAAAGAGAACAATATTATATGGTGGCATGGACTATGAGTAGGTTTGGCAAAGCTTTTTTAAGATTATAAACTGGTTAAACGTTATTTTATCCCCACATTTTGTAGGATCCACAACTTTGATCAACTTTTTATCCGTATATTTCTTAGGATCCACAACTTAATCTACAAAAGCTTTACCAAACATAGAATATTATTAGACTAAAAAAAAGCTACAATTGTGATGATTTAATTAGCAAGGTTATTCTATCTCCTTTATCAGCCCTACAAAGTAAACTCCCAATGTCCATATAGCCAGAAACCAACGCAGATTACTAGGGAAAAGCTGCAACTCAAAAATGGTTCTTTCTTTAAAGAAAAGGTTGGGGTAGAGCCTTTCATTCAAATAGACTACTCACTTCCATATTTAAGGCCAGCAATTACGTCCATTTTGCGTGCGCTTACTCGGGAAGAATAACGCAGCCCTACTTGATTCCAGGACGTGAAATTGGTTTTCTTATCATGTCTATCGCTCCTACCAAGGTAGAATTTGGCAAAGCTTTTAAGTTCGTTAAGTTGTGGTTCTATGGAATGTGTGGATAATAAATAGGTAATAATTTGTTGGTTCTACACAATGTGTGCATAATTTTATGTTTGACCAGCTTAAAAAAACCAGTTCAAACTTTGCCAAACATGCTCTAGTAAACTTGAAGACAAATTTTCAGATTATTTCAATTCCCCCTTTGTTAAATAAAGAATCACTGTATGAAATTCATTGTAAACGTCCTTTAACATGATATAACATCATGGAGGAAACCTATCTTCAAGATTATTTGCATTCATTTTTCTGAGGTAATGGAGTTACAAAATCCGATCAAAGTGGCAACTTAGACTACCAGCATTAATGAGCATGATAATTGCTCTAGTCTGTACTTAAAATTTTACTGATTGAAAATGATGAACATTTGAATAAAAGTAGGGCATGAACAAAATCAACCTGACCGTTTAATCGCATATTGACTGCATGTATAGCATATAAAATTACAGGACAAGTTCCGACGTTTATTTTGTAGTTCTCTCTTTGGACCTTTAAGAAATATAGGGTTCATGAAAAGAAGTGAAAAAAAGTTTCATGCTGCTAAGCCCATGTTTATAGAGACTTTCTAGTGTAATTGTTGGCGTCATTGCTTGATCAAAGTTTAGCTGCATATACTGATAATACAATGGCAAACCAGATATTCGATCTCAAAAGATTAGGAATGCTACTTATAGCATTGTAGTAATACATCCTAATCCCATCTACTGAAAATGGGGTCGGGCCTAGCACATTTTTTTTGGTTTGGGGTGCAGCTAGAATCTTTTACACATTTGGATGAAGCGAGGAATTCGTCCATACCATCGGTAAAGTTTGGCAACCTTTTCAAGAAAGGGAACAACCTACATTCTTGCGTACAAGAGTTTAAATGTAAAACTTTCAATAAGGCCTATGAAAAGATATTCAACAAACATGGATAGCTGTTAAGAGATGAATAATCAAATAATTAAAAATACGATTTAGGAAGCATAAAGTTTATAAGATGCCTGAGGGAAAATTGGTCAAAACACGATGATAGACTGCTTTGAAAAGAATTAAATTGCAAAGCTAATGAGGCAACATACCTTAGGAATGTACTTTTGGAAATATTCTACAATAACTTTTAGCTTCCATTTTGGTTCATCAAATACCTGTAAAAAATTTCAAAACGAAATCCCAATTAGATTCATGTGCCGAGTTGACATATAAGGTTATTAATACAAAGAAAGCAACTAGCACCGCACAAGATACTTGAAGAAGAGTGAGCTTAAGAAAGACCAGATATGAAGGATTCCAAGAGGATCAAGATGTAAGAACAGCTCTTATCATGTGTTTGTTTCCAAGAAATAGGACTTCTGATTAGGAATTGAAAAGTAACAAATAGCATCAATAATATCATACAGTTATTATCCAATTGTCAATTCTACGTGTTGATTCGAGTACAAGCAAAACACCAGTGTACACCAACTGCAGTATTTTCCTCTCAAATATATATGGTACACAAGCCAAACTATCTAATGTGAACTAGTTTTTTATTTCAATTTCACTGCACTTAAAGGTGAAAACCATATTCATGAGCATGATACTTACATATATGTATAAAGAGGGAGAGAGACATAGAAAGCACCTGTAAAAAGGACGAAAGGATATCGCTATTGTAAATGAGTTCCTCTAACATAATGTCCACCGCAGGGGTCCTGCACCGCATCCAGTTAAATATATGTTCGTTAACTATAGATCTTAAGCAGAAAATTAAGTTAAAGAGAGAGAAATTAAAAAGTACCTTACACCATCAGCCCTGGTGGTAGAACCCTGCAGGTCTGCCATGCTCCGTGATAAATCTAACTCCATGATCTAACGGATACAACAAGGCGTGGTCAATAAAAATCCGATTGCAGATATCCTCAGAAAGAGATGGCTCAAGGACTCACCATTAACACAAGTTTTTTCAGAACACTGCATGTAGATTTTTCAACTTCAGGTAATGCTAATACCAAAGCAGTATCAATTCCTTCTGATAGATCCCCCGACTGTCTACTGTTGTGGCTCATTTCAGAAGACAATTCAGTCTGATCAAAAGTGAGGTCACACATTATACACAAGCAGTCCTGTATGAAGCTTTTGTAGATTATTTTTCTCGAACCCTGCAAACGAACAGCAGAAAAAAGTCAAAGGCACAATGAATCAGGAGAGCAATTATCCTAATTATAACAAGGATGGAATTAAATGATGAAACTAAACTGTAGAACACAGGAAAGGCATACCAAAAGCATATTAAGCAGTGATTCCCTCAAAAGAGTCCAGTTCATATTTTCTGCAATGCATGATATGAACAACTCAACCACGGATTCTAAAGGCCCATCTCAAGAAAGCATCATCAAACACACAGAAACAGAAACACTTTACCTTGATACGCTGAATTACGAGGTAAAAAATCGTCCTCAAGAATAATAATCAAATATTGTAACAGCAACATGTTCCTCAGAAACTGCAAAGAAAGCATCTCAGAGATCATAAAACGTGGTCTGAAAAAGTGATTGCGGGATAATAATGAGATGCAAGACCAGCACATTTCTCTTCCATATTATTAGCATTTAGAATCAAATATCTGAAAAGAAATAGCTGTTTGGCTGGGCAAGAGAGGGGATTAGTAGAATTATATGATAATTTGCTGAACAAGGAAAAGGAAAAAAACAAAAAGAGGGCAAGTCCTTACATATTGGCTTCAATATGAAAGTAATGGTAACAATGGGTACTTACGTTCCATTAATTAAAGAAAAAACATTGACGGTAAATAACCTTTATTTCTACAGCTTCAGATTTCCTCTCCTTTGACACCTTAACAACTTCTTGTATAAGAGCATCGAAACTCTGAAATTGACATCAAATATTAGTGAATGCACAAAATGAAAGAATATTGCCATTAATATGAACTTCATCAGTCATTATCAGTAGAACATAATCATATGAAACATTAAAAACCAGCAGATTACATTCTCCTCTAGCAATATGTTGCACAAAAGAAAGGGTAAGAGAAAGGAGACTTAATTTACACACCAAGGAATCAATTGATCCTCCCAACTGTTTATTGGCCACTACCTTCTCATTGTAACTGTCCAACCCAAAAGAAAACGGAGACCAAGCCTGCATTTGCCAGTTGAAATCAACTATTATTCTTATATAGCAGCACTGAAGTCGCAAGGTATACCAAAAATCATGGAGTCCTCAAATAGGAAAGAAACGAGTTACCTCTTGAACCACAACTAATTCAGACATAACATTTGAAGATGAAGATTCCGATTTTTCTGTTTTGGATAAGTACACTCGAGGAAAGCGCTACACATAATACATTTTCTCAGAATCAAAAGCATATATTAATTATATTTTGCCCTCCATATGAAATAAGATAATTACAAAGCCGAAGGATCAAGTACCTTATTCAAATCCACAAGAAGTTGATAGCTTTCCATTATTAAATCCAGTGAATCTTCATCCTTAAGAATTTGGAATACTGCTTCAAACATTATGCTGTTCAACCAATTTTTCAATGTAAGATATTCTACTACTCACAAGCAACATTTTTAGGCCGATTATACCCGTAAACACACATAGAAAAGGAAACTCCTGTGGTACATGCATTGAAAAATGATAACATGTGGCAGAGGAATGAATACCTTGTAGGTGCAGTTCCATTAATAGAAAGAAGAGAAGCACAACGAACAGCTTCCAGAAAAGCAAGCCCTAATACGAAGAGTTTAAAAACACGCCTAGAATTAAAACTACATGGACAAATAAAACGATTGCACAAAAAGGGGAAAGAGATATTTGTACAGACTGTCGTCATTGAGATGGTGAGAGATTTTGGAACTGTTGAAGCCGGAAGTATCAAGGATGGCCATGGTGTTCTCTTCCAATCCTCTGTTGGCTGCTCCGCCTGCTAGTCCCTTCCGATTCTCCATATTCTCTGTGCGAATTATATTCTTTCCCGTGAAATTCTTCTGTTTTACCCCGAATTTGAAAACCCTAGACAGGAGGACTGAAGAAGCAAGAGGCGATGATTTAATTATTCCCGCCAAAGGTTTTTATTTCGTTGGGCCGGCCGGTCGTCCTCAGGAGTGGCAAAAGAAATTTGAAAAAATACCGTTGCGGATTCGAACCTGCGTCGTTTGCGAACCAACTGAAGTACAACTTGACGAATTAACCGTTCAGACAGTAATTTGGCCAAAGAGATGGTTCCATTGCCGGGACTCGAACCCGGGTCTCTCGGGTGAGAGCCGAGTATCCTAACCAACTAGACTACAACGGATTTGTCGAGCTACGTTCGCATTAATGTTTATAATATGAATATGCAAATCATTCTTCTATATGCTTAAAGCATTGTGCACTTATAATTCTACTTAATTTCATATTTCTCTGCGTCATTATTATTATTATAGTTGATTGAATTAATTACGTCCATCAAGGTTGAGCTCAAAAAATAACTTTCACCAAAAACTAAAATTGTATAATTTCAATTATATATCATTTTTGTTCAATAACTTAACATGATTTGATAATGTAAAGATTCAATATCCACAGGCAAGATCTTGACCAACTCCAGTTCAAATGGAAAGTTCAAGAAAATTAAGTTGGTTCATATTTAAGCAGAAGTCAAATGACAAATTCTCAAAAGATTGACAACTCTATAGCTGTTTCGGATTGATTTTATAGCCTCTGTTTGACCCTCATTTTTTGGAAATGAAAATGGGTAGAATATTACTTTTTTTTTGAAATGAAAATGGGTAAAAAATTTTTTTTTTTTTTTTTTAATATGAGTGATTGAAAAAAAAAAAAAAAAGTTTTCGATTTACGTGTAATATTTATTTTATGAAAGATTATGTAGTTGAAAATATAAGAGAGAAAAATAAAATATAATTTAATGGGGGCATAGCTTAACTTTTGATTATACGATGAAGTTATTTTATGTGCATTGTGAATTTTGAGAAAATTATTCATAGAAAAACCTTCGGCCCAGGGACGGGCTGGAAAATGGAAGTTTCCCCTCACAAATATCGTGTAGTAATCATAGGCGGATCCAGGGACAGGCTGATGGGCTGTGCTACAGCACGTTCCTTCGGCCCAAATGTCCATTAAAAAAAATAAGTAAAATAATTTTTTTTTATACGTATTAGCCTATGTTGAATTTTTTCTTGGATCCGCCACTGATAGTAATATTAAAAGTCCCACTCAATTATCTACGCGACGATTGGATGCATCACAAGTATAAATATGTGTTTGGGAGACATTTTTATATAAAAATGCATTTTTAAATAGTAAATTGATAGAAAATGTGTGGTTAAAAAATAAGTAAAAGTTTTTGATTTACGTGTAATATTATTTTAATAAAGAATATGTGGTTGAAAAGAAGATAGAGAAAAATGCATTTTGAAAAAAATGGGTACCAAACAGGGCCTAACAATTACCCTTCGATATGATCCGAAGTTTGGGGTCACCATGACAAAATTATCGAGTTTTCCTTCATTTATTATTTTTTGAGTAATATTAGTGGGACTTTGCACAAAATATTATGGGAAGGTCCGCGTTTTATTTGCACAGAAATGGCTCTCAATAGCCAACTTTTAGTGAAACGGGATATAATTAATATCCTTAGGCACGCAAATCTGCATGAACTCTTGGACGTGCAGCAACAAGTATTCTTGGTAACTTAAGATAGTGAAGGTTTTGCGTCGAAATGGCGTGCCATAATAAGTTGAATGAAGCCACTTGTACTCTCTTTTTATACATCATCATGCACATCATCCAAGTTGACAACGTGTGATTAATCTTTTTTTTTTTTAACTGTCAAATCAAAACTTCACACGTGACGGAGTGTACACAAAGCTGTACACTATGACGTACATAGAGCATGATTGTTCTCCCTCCGTTCCAATTATATAGGGTGCGTTTCATTTTTCTCGTCTCAAATATATAGGCCTATTTTCTAATTTAGAATTTTTTTTTTGTTCTTTTACCAATATATCCTTATTCAATTTTCCTTACTTAATATGCCAACTTTTTGAAATCATTTAAATACACACATTTTCCATTTTTTGGAAACATGGAACAACTTTCATTTCTTCTTCTTCCAGCTTCTGCATTAATGAATATTATTGAAAATAGTAGTGCATGAAGAATTATAGATAGAGATAGAGGGCAACATAAACTCAAGGGAGACCACATTGTTGCAGCAAAACTTAACTAAAGAACACGTCCAGGTGGTTGTTTTTATACAGGAAACTCAAAAAGTACTTTCTGAACTCTCAAACAATATTCTCACATTTGTTTGAAAGATGCGTAAAAAGTCCAAAGACATAATATATTTAGGAAAAATGCAAAAAGGAGATTAGAAATACTGTTGGAATTATATAAATAAAACAATGAAAAGAAATATAATAATAAACAGAGTAATAACAAAAATAGAGAGAGAAGGTTGATGATATAGTAACGGTATTGAAAGGAACCAAGGCCTATGTTGCACGCAATTTCCTTAAGTGGTGCAAGAGGATTGATAGAGTCTCTTTTTTAGGATACAGTAGTTAAAAATAATTGATTAGCACATACTTCACACAAGTGTCTTCCAAACACAACTCATTTTCTCATAATTATGTTCATTTTTGCCATGAACATTTCCCTCGTTCTATAAGAGTTTCTAAGAAATTAAGCCCTTGTAATTCCCTTTTGAAGCGACCCCACTTCTTTATCACATACGTGATCTCTTAATTAAGATTAACCCACCTTATTCTGCTCGGATATTTCGAGACATAAGGATCATTAAAAGCTTAGTTTATTCTTTATTCTTTACGGGTAACACTATTTTCATCATAGGAATCGACTAGGATGAGTTCCCACAGTAATCTAGCATGATCTTTACAATTCGATTGTCCATCTGAATCTAGATCTTGGGATCTTTCAGTCAACAATGTTGGGTTTCCATCATATCGATCCATTCTTTTATGGGCTTTAATCTCATTTTCCCTCGATGATTTCTCAAATAATTCTCTATTTAACCTTTTTGGTTAGTAGTGGATCCATAATATTATCATTTGACCTTGCATAGTCAATGAAGATAATTCTAGTAGAGATTAGTTGTCTATTGCTAATTACAAACCTCACCTTGTATTTATCAACTAATTCATCTGCTTTCATTTTCCTTTTGAAAACTACTTAGATCCTAGTAGTTTTAACCCAAGGGGAAGATCCACTAACTTCCAAGTGTGATTTTGTGGTATGAAATTAATTTCTCTCTTAATGGCCTCTTTCCACAAAGGTCCTCTAGTAGAGTTTATCGTCTCTTTAGAAGTTCAAGGTTCACTCTTTAGCAAATAGGTTAAAAAATTGGACCACAAGATTTTTCTGTCCTATTCCTTTACTACTTCTTGGTTCATATTAAACATCTTCATTTTTTTTCTTGTTCTTGGTCCTAACTATTTTTATAAACAATCCCAAATATTCGTTTGGACGAACTTGGTACTTCTTTGAACTTTCAAGAAAATATATGTTCAAAGAAAGATGTATTTCTTGATTATATTGTCGTGTTCTTGTGTATCTATGGAAGTTTAGACTCATGCACAAGGAACTAATATATACTACTATTATGTACACAGCCGATAAAAATGCAATCAATTATTTTTAGAACAATTTTCACATTCATTGGTGTAGGCACAAACATTTTAGTAAGACATCCCTACATTCATAAAAATTTACAGGAATGCTTCCTTTCTTTCCATATTTCATATGGAGTCTTGTCTTTTCTTTTTTGGAGTACCTTATTTAAAAGATAATTTATTGATAAAATAGCTAAGCTTCACGTGTTTTAAGTTAACAAGCTTCACGTGTTTTAGAGCCTGTTTGGGAGTGATTTTTTAGAATTGATTTTTTGACTGTTAGGAGAAAAGTGAGGTCCACCTGTGAGAGAAGAAGTCAAATATGACGACTGGAATAGTGAAATAACAGTCAAAAAATCAATTTTTTTTGTGAAAAAATCGGGCCCAAACAGGCTCTTAAGTTAACTCAAAATGTTACATTTATCATTTCTTTTAAGGTATGTTTCTTCCGCTTAACAACACCATTTGAACATTATATTATTTTCTCAATCACAAAAATATATGCTGATTTTTCAAATGAAATAAATATTTTCCAAAACCAATGAAAATGAAGCTATTTTCTCCAATGACCGAATATCACTCTAAAAGTAATTTTCAAAGAAGCCTAGAGGGGTCTAATCATAGTGTGAACAAAACTAGCCTCCTTTGAAAATATTCAATTCCTAGGTTGGCTGGATGTGTCACAAATGGTCTAACCTAAAATTCAACCTCCTAGATAGAACTTCTTTGTATCGTAATTTTTAATTTCGAAGATTTTATAAATTTGTGTGAGAATATTATTTTGACAATATGAACTGTTTTAAGATGTTCGGAAAATACGAAAAGGACATTGGAAATATAGCTAAAATTATAAATAAATAAAAAGTAATGGAAAGAAATACTATAATAAATAGAATGATAATAAAAATAGATGAAAAAGTTGTTGATATAGTAGCGGTATTAAAAAAAATAGAGGCATGTGTTGCACACATTTTTCTTCAAACATATCCGTCCCCCAACTATGGTGCAAGATGACTGATGGCGTTTGTCTCAGAGAATTCAATTGTTAAAAGTAGCTGACTAACTCCTCCCCACTACTTTAGGTGGATTAAGAATACTCACAATTTTATCATCGAAGTATAAAATAATTATCTAAACTATTAAAAACAAGACTCTTGAAAACAAAGAGAGAATATAAAAATTTAGATAGAACTTAGAGAACTCTCAAAGTTTGGTTTGTAGAGTAAGGACGATAATGCCTCCTTATATAACAGTTGGATTGGGGGTTTCAATTTTTTTATTTAACACTAATAATGTTACAATAGCTATAATGCTTTGTAACCATCAATTCAAATACAAATTAACTATGAAACTGAAGAGAATTGAAACCTATGATTTGTTGTTACAATTTCATTTAATTTTTTTTCCCAACAATATATAGCTAAGCCATGATTTGATACGTTAGACTATATAAAATTGAATATGATGGTGATAATGTTTCTAGTTATGTGTCCAAAGTTACTTGCCAAATTTGCTTAATGATAACATCAAGTGACCATCAGCATATATGATCCCTTTATCAAATGAAACGTTTTTCCTTTTGTCTCGAATTCTTGCTATTTCGTCTACCAACTTTCCTAATTTTGCAATTAGGGGAAGTTGGTACGCATTTTGATAATATGATCCTTTGTTGCCTTTCCTTATACTCCATATCCCCATCATTGTTGGGATCGACCAAAATAACCAAGTCCAAATAGAAGAGGGGAAGACTTGGGGAAAAACCTAGAGATCGGAGCATGTTGCCTTGAACTCTTCCGTCGAGCCGTGGTGTAACGGGAAGTTCACAAAGTGATAGTGATACGTCTACTCGAGGTTTCAGGACGGCAAAACGATTTGTCCACTGGTTTGACATTCAAGTTAACAATAATGATTATCTTGATAATCAGATGAGCTTGAAGGTTATGCGTTTCGATTTTCAAACAACTAATAGTTGTGACTAGACAGCTCAGGCTCGAAGGAAAGATTATACGCAGTGATTACCATGCCATAGCAAACAAACAGAAGAATAAGAAGCCAAGAAAAGTATGTTGATTGAAATGATTGGGTGGCTTTGGCTTCTCTAATATGTTATGCTCCTGTTTGGAAAGTATATAAAAGTTGATGGAATGTGTGGTTGAAATGTTGTGGATCTCATAAAATATATGTTAAAATAATGGAGGATGCTGTGTGTACAGGCAGGCTTCATATAGAAGCTTGCCAAAACACACACCTAAGGGGGTGGGCGGGGGTGTTTTTTGACAATTTTTTATTTACGATGAGTCCTACACATGAGAGTAATTGGGCCAAATTCTCTGAAAAAATTTCTTTACAAATGACTTAAGTGTAAAATTATTTGTACCTTAAATTAAAATTTTTATTTTAACCTCCAAACAAAGGTTTTATAGGCATTTGAGAGGGAACGAAACTTTACACATCACCTCTGCAATTCGACAACAGGATTCACCATTTCCTCTCTCAAAGGACAAGATAATTGAAAAAATCTCAAAAGTTGATCAAAATGTGCCAGACCATTTTTTGCAGTTAATACTTTTTCGTTTTCTTTTTAAAGTTGGGTACAAATGGGGATGGTAATTGGGCTTGTCTGATCGAGTCGATCATGGCTACGCCCACAGAAAGCCCGAGCCCCATTTTGGGGAGTTGGCTAGAGCCCTATGAACCAGCTAAAAAAAAAAAAATCAATCTACAAGCTGCCAATTAGCTGCCTTAAACCGACAATTAAGAGAAAGTGAAAAAACCAGAGCCTGGTCGGCTCGACAAGGCCCAAGCTTTAATTTTTTGATCGAGCTTTTTGCTTGGTTCGACTCAAGCCAAAAAAAGCTCGATGTAAAAATGCCCTAGCCAAGAGTTTCGGCTTGCAAGCTAGTTTGACTCAGCTCGTTGACATCTTAAGTACAAATTCAAAATTCTCAATATCTGGATATCCGTTCCATCAGAATTGTGACCCTTTTACAGTAGAGAAGATATGAAGGGTCTTTGAGTCCACGGGTAACCAAAAAACACAATCAAGGATATTTAGCAAATAACGTAATTTGTTTTGAATCATTTCACTTAAAAATTAAGAAGGCAAATTTATTTGTTTTTAATAAGTTGATCTTTTAATGGTGTCGAAATATTATTATTATTATTTTTTTTTTATTCCAAAACTTTGATCGGGGCACAATTTTTATAAATTAATGGTAGAAATACTTTAACCTAGAATATTCTGCTCTGCCACATCTAAAATTTTGAAGTTTCAGAATTAGAATTATGGAAAAATTAATGCAAAATAAATGCATGAAATCATTAAAGCTTATCGAGAAATCTCTTTCGTTTACTTATGGTGTTTTATTGAACAATACTATAAGTACAAAAAAAAAAAATCTACAGAAATTTTACAGAAATAACACTTGACATATTTTCATTAAAAGGAAAAAAAAAAAAAAAAGAAGACGACCAGGGTACCGGCATGACAGCACCTTGTCAAAACTTGTAAAAAAAGCCTACTTTTATTACTGACATTTCAATTATGAAAACAATGGAGATTTCCTCCACACACAGCATCTTGTATCGAGCAAAGAAATGTCCCATATATTTTTATTTTAAGTATTGCTTTCCAAACGTCAATTGTTGCAGTCAATTTGTCAAATTTCACAATCCAATAATTATGAAATCACCAAATAGAAGAAATTTGTTGCTTAATCAACAATTATTGAGTAAATAATTAATTGCTAGCTCTCTTTTTAGTTATTTCGTTTCCAACTGCTTTTAACGCCATTGAATTTTAGGACCTTGACATGATAACTGTCCATACAATGTAACATGTTTGATTTGTTTAGAAAGTGTTTAAAAATATTTTAATCTATAAATCAATAGAAATGATTGATAATTGAGTAACACTTATGAGTCCGACAAAATGTGTTAAAAAAAAAAAAAAGATTTTACTATTTATAAAAATTAGGCAAATATAAGCTTTCAAATTCTGAGTAAAAAAGGTATTCTCCAATATTATTGTGACGAAATTTCCCTATATCCCTTCCTAAAATCTACCAAAAAATAAAATATTGCATTTTATATCGCATTAAAAGTTTTATATTTTATTTATTTATTCATTTATTTTTATTTTTTTCAGGTTTTGGGGTTAATTTTGTCTCATCTTTCAATTCATTCTGCAATCAGCATTGGAAGTTCATTTTTTAGGTAACTACCCATTTTTATTTTGAAGCTTTTTATTATAGAGTTTTCTAAATTTTGATTCAAAATACTCAGTAAATAATTTTGAATTTTAGATTTTTGAGGTTCTTGTTTGCTTTTGCATGCTTATTCATTAATATCTATTCAGTTATTTTCTGATTTTCAGAGCTTTTTAGGACGTTTCGATATGATTTTTAACTTTCAGCCATTTCCTTTTTGTTGTGTTATGATATTTGTTATGTATTATTTTCACAATAATATTTCTTTGAAATCTGGCAACTCCTTCATCCTTTGAGTAAGAACTATTTTAAGAAGTTAGGAAAAATACGAAAAGGACATTGGAAATACTGCTAAAATTATATTTAAAAAAAAATACTATAATAAATAGAATGATAATAAAAATAGATGAAAAAGTTGTTGATATAGTAGTGGTATTAAAAAGAATAGAGGCATGTGCTGCACACAGTTTTCTTAAAACATATTCGTCCCCCCAATTGTGGTGCAAGATGCCTGATGGCGTCTGTCTCACAAAATTCAATTGTTAAAAGTAGTTGACTAACTTTTTTTTTTTTTTTTTTTTGACAAGGGAACCCGCAGCCGCCACCCGAAGGTGCGCACTAGGTAAACCTCGCCTTGTGATCCTAGCCGGCAAAGGATCACAAAGAAGTAAACCAGCCTAGATTACCCATAGCTGACCAGCTCAAACCAAGAAGGCCAATAGCCAGCTCCAACGGGAATCGAACTAGTAACCTCACGATTGTTAGTCCAACTGTCCGACCAACTTGGCTGAGGTTGCCCCCTAGTTGACTAACCCCTAGTTGACTAACTTCTTCCCTCTACTTTAGGTGGATTAAGAATACTCACAATTTTATCATCGAAATATAAAATAATTATCTAAACTATTAAAAACGAGACTCTTGAAAACAAAGAGAGAATATAAAAATTTAGATAGAACTTAGAGAACTCTCGAAGTTTGGTTTGTAGAGTAAGGACGATAATGCCTCCTTATATAACAGTTGGATTGGGGGTTTCAATTTTTTTATTTAACATTAATAATGTTACAATAGCTATAATGCTTTGTAATCATCAATTCAAATACAAATTAACTATGAAACTGAAGAGAATTGAAACCTACGAATTATTGTTACAATTTCATTTAATTTTTTTTCCCAACAATATAGCTAAGCCATGATTTGATGCGTTAGACTATATAAAATTGAATATGATGGTGATAATGTTTCTAGTTATGAGTTGTGTGTCCAAAGTTACTTGCCAAATTTGCTTAATGATAACATCAAGTGACCATCAGCATAAATGATCCCTTTATTAAATGAAACGTTTTTCCTTTTGTCTCGAATTCTTGTTATTTCGTCCACCATCTTTCCTAATTTTGCAATTAGGTGAAGTTGGTGCGCATTTTGATAATATGATCCTTTGTTGCCTTTCCTTGTACTCCATATCCATATTATTGTTGGGATCGACCAAAATAACCAAGTCCAAATAGAAGAGGGGAAGACTTGGGGAAAAACCTAGAGATCGGAGCATGTTGCCTTGAACTCGTCCGTCGAGCCGTGGTGTAATGGAAAGTTCACAAAGTGATAGTGATACGTCTACTCGAGGTTTCATGATGGCAAAACGATTTGTCCACTGGTTTGACATTCAAATTAACAATAATGATTGTCTTGATAATCAAATGAGCTTGAAGGTTAAATGTTTCGATTTTCAAACAACTAACAGTTGTGACTAGACAGCTCAGGCTCGAAGGAAAGATTATACGTAGTGATTACCATGCCATAGCGAACAAACGGGAGAATAAGAAGCCAAGAAAAGTCTGTTGATTGAAATGATTGGGTGGCTTTGGCTTCTCTAATATGTTATGCTCCTGTTTGGAAAGTATATAAAAGTTGATGGAATGTATGGTTGAAAAGTTGTGGGCCTCATGAAATGTGTGTTAAAATTATGGAGGATGTTGTGTGTACAAGTAGGCTTCTTACAGAAACCTGCCAGAACACACACATAAGGGGGTGGGCGAGGGTGATTTTTGGCAATTTTTTATTTATGATGGATCTCACACATGATAGTAATCTGGTCAAATTCTGTGGAAAATTTTCTGTACAAATGACTTAAGTGTAAAATTATTTGTACCTTAAATTAAAATTTTTATTTTAATCTCCAAACAAAGGTTTTATAGTCATTTGAAAAGGAACGGAACTTTACACATCACCTCTGCAATTCGACAACTGGATTCACCATTTCCTCTCTCTAAGGACAAGATAATTGAAAAAATCTCAAAAGTTGATCAAAATGTGCCACACCATTTTTTGCAGTTAATACTTTTTCGTTTTCTTTTTAAAGTTGGACACAAATAGGGATGGTAATCGGGCTCGTCAGGTCGGATCGGTCGTGACTCGGCCCACAGAAAGCTCGAGTTGGTCCGGTCGAGTCCCATTTTGGGGAGTCGGCTAGAGCCCGATGAACCAACTGGTCAGCTAGTTTAAAAAAAAAAAAAAATCAATCTACAAGCTACCAATTAGCTGCCTTAAACCGACAGTTAAGAGAGAGAGAAAAAACCAGAGTCTGCTCGGCTCGGCAAGGCCCAAGCTTTAATTTTTTGGCTGAGCTTTTTGCTTGATTCCGCTCAAGCCAAAAAAGCCTCGACGTAAAAATGCTCGAGCTAAGAGTTTCGGCTCGCGAGCCAATTTGACTCAGCTCGTTGACACCTTAGGTACAAATTCAAAATTCTCAATATCAGGATATTTGTTCCATCAGAATTGTGACCCTTTTACAGTAGAGAAGATATGAAGGGTTTTTGAGTCCATGGGTAACACAAAAAACACAATCAAGGATATTTAGCAAAAAACGTAATTTGTTTTGAATCATTTCACTTAAAAATTAAGAAGGCAAATTTATTTGTTTTTAACAAGTTGATCTTTGAATGGTGTCGAAATATAAACTTTATTTTTATTCTTATTTTTATTCCAAAACTTTGATCGGGGCACAATTTTTATAAATTAATGGTAGAAATACTTTAACCTAGAATATTCTGCTCTGCCACATCTAAAATTTTGAAGTTTCAGAATTAGAATTATGGAAAAATTAATGCAAAATAAATGCATGAAATTATTAAAGCTTATCGAGAAATCTCTTTCGTTTACTTATGGTATTTTATTGAACAATACTATAAGTACAAAAAAAATTCAACAAAAATTTTATAGAAATAACACTTAACAGATTTCCATTAGAAGATAGTTTACAAAAAAAAAAAAAAAAGGCGAGCAGGATACCGACATGACAGCACCCTGTCAAAACTTGTAAAAAAAAGCCTACTTTTATTACTGACATTTCAATTATGAAAACAATGGAAATTTCCTCCACACAAAGCATCTTATATCGCGCAAAGAAATGTTCCATATATTTTTATTTTAAGTATTGCTTTCCAAACGTCAATTTGTCAATTTCACAATCCAATAATTATGGAAGCGCCAAATAGAAGAAATTTGTTGCTTAATCAACAATTATTGAGTAAATAATTAATTGCTATCTCTCTTTTTAGATATTTCGTTTCCAACTGATTTAACGCCATTAGGACCTTGACATGATAACTGTCCATACAACGTAACATGTTTGATTTGTTTTACGAGACAAAAAATCATGTCATATCCATGAGTTGCTAAGCTTTTATGATGTAAGGCCAAACCCATAAGTCATCACCTAGCCTATATTACAAAAGTTGAAAACACAGTTAATTAGCATAATTACACCTAAAACCGTATAACTTAGGGCCTGTTGAGATTTTTCGGGGTATCTGTGAGCATTTTTTCAAGTACTAATTTTGAGCATTTATAAGTGAATCGATTTTGAATGGTTTTACGTTTTAGTTGCAACTTTTAAAACAGTCCAATCTATGCTTGGGAGTTTATTATTTATCGATTCTAAAAGTTTTTTTAAAATAATAAAATTACATATATATTCTTTAATGAAATTTTCAATTTATAGTGTTTTGCGTTCAATTTTTTCACTCATACATGATATTTTACTTATAAGTAATTTTCTTTACATATAAGTAAATATTTAATTTAAAAAGTTAAATAAAGTTAAATATTTAATTAAATTTGAAGTTAGTATTTGTTACATAAGTAAATTTTATAATAATAAGTTAATTTTGTTCTTTTAATATTTTTTAGTGATTTTTACTTATAAGCAACTCTTTATATTTTACAAGTGATCTCTTACTAGTAGTATTTTTATTTTATAAGCAATTTTTTATCTTATAAATAATATTTTAGTTCTATGTAATTTTTTTGCATATTAATAAATTTTTTAGTTAATATTTTTAATTTCGAATTAGCTTTGAACAATACAAATTGGTTGGAAATAATTATTTTATAGAGGGCAAAATTAGAAGAAAATATGATAAATGACAAAAACTTGTCAATCCGTTGGGTTGAAAGAACATATCAAAATTAAACTACGCCAATTTTGGTGATTTTTAAACAATCCAAAATTGGTGCCCCAAAAGAAACTAGTCAGTACTAATTTTTTCAACTCCTCATAAATGGTGACATCCGAAATCGATCAAAAAAACTCCCAAGCAATCCCTTAAGGTTAAATATAGACAAGAGTGAAAGTGTAACAAGACCGACCTTTTGCTCAAGAAAATTTGTTATACGTACTAACCACTTTGCAAAAGCATCTGCTCTCTTAATCCCTCAAGACTTCATATTTGAACTTAAAACCTCTGGGAAGCGATAAAAATTGGTGAAAGGGTAAGAGGGACAGTACGTATGAGAACAAGTTGAGCACGAAACCTGAATTGTTGTATAAAGCTGTTGGGTTTTTTTATACCCAATAATCCAGACGATGATTTAAAACAGTTGTCGGATTATTTATCGATATCATGGACTTGGCTTGGCTCGGAGATGAACTACACTTTTGGATGATTATTTGGTTAGTTGGACCATTTAGTGATTAATATGGAGTTGAATATTGGCCCATTAGTTTAGGTTAATTGGTAGCCCGCTTAATGAACCCTAGGCCCAATTAAAGTGACCTAAACTAACATATATATATATATATATATATATATATCTTCCAACCGTTTTGTGGTGGTGTGTGTGTTGCAGCAATGGAGAGGAGAGTTGAGAGAAGAGATGCAACCGAGAGAGAGGGAAGCCATGTGAGGTTGTGAGTAAGATTCAACCACTGTTCTTCTTCCTCTTCATACCTTTATGGATTGCTAACACCACCAACCCTCTCCTTTATGGGGTTGAGAGAAAGAGAGCAGTCCAAAGTGAAGGTGAAAGTCTCGGGTCGAGCTAAGGTAAATCGGTGTTCGTTTGATTATTTTTTGAACTTGGAATCAAGATTTATAGAGGGATTTCCGCTACAAATGGTATCAGAGCTTGTGTTATTGATAAATCTGTGATTTTTGGGGCTAAAAACGGGCTGGAAGTGGTAAAAAACGGATCTGAAAATTAGAGGCAGAAACTGTTCGATTTTTTTTTTCCAATTTTCTACCGGATCTGTTTTGGCATTTTCTGGTGAAACCAAAAGGAGTTTGACAAAACGGACACCACCGGTAGACTGTGCAGGCGGAGAAAAAGCCAGAAGGGTGACAGGTCGTCGACGTGTGGTTGGCCGGCACAGCGCATAGGGAAGACGACAATGGCGTGTGAGGGCGCGTCCGTCTGATTCTGGCGAAGTGGTCTTCAGACAGAATCTTCCCCATGACGAGATGGACCCTGCAGTGTTTTCAGATTTCAGTTTGGAGCAATACAATAAAAGTTGGACGATTTTGCCCTTGGACGTTCGGGTGTCGGGTGCTGTTTTCGTGTTACTGTGATTGCTGTTGACTTTAGGATGAATAGTGATATTCTTAAAGTTGTGAATTCGCATGTCTTGATATTTACGGACCTTCAGATGTGGTCCGGTCGGTATCGTATTCTTTGCTTTTTATTATTGCAGCTGAAATAAATGTGTAGAGTAATTTATTTTTTGCATTAGAGGTCATCGTGTGGGGTGACATTAGGTTTGGGGTTACCATGAAGGGGTAACCATTGCCTGTTGCTAGGCCTAGGAATTATTTGCCTTAAATTCTTTGTGAATTTGCTGTCAATTTTTCTACATTATTAGAATTGCATGTGGCTTTAGGAAAGTTTAGTGGACTATTCTATGTTAATTGTGTTAATACTTTACTTGTGGTCATTATTTGGCATTGGTGGCAACTGTAGGTCTAAGGTAAGTGCGAAAAATAACATATATTTTAACTGTGGTAAAATTTGAATATAGTTGAAAGAAATTGTCCTACGATGATAATAAAAGGAAAGATGAGGATGGAGACAAGGCGAATGTGGCTTTAGGGTCGAGTAGTGATCCTAATGAGGTTTATTGAGAGAATAAACCCAATTCTTACATTGTATCTGTGTGTAATCCTTTCTGCATGTATATGATCACTTAATTATGTTGCAATGTTAATGTTACACTTTCAATATGTTTGATGTGTATAATTGCATGAATTAGTGACTTATTACTTTGTGTAATATGTTTACATACATAGTGGGTTGAGATTTATGGCGTACTCTATTTGCTCTATGAGTGGTGTGAGAGTGTGGTAGTGAGAAGAAAGTTGGGCAGTCGTTTCTCTCCTTCATCTTTGTGAGATTGTGTGGTTTGTGAGATTATGTGAGGCAGTCATGTTAGGGTTACCTTCTTTATCTTTGTGAGCCTCTTTTTGTGAGTGTAGTGAAGTAATCGACTCTTTCTTCGATTCTCTTTGAGAGTGCCACCTTCACTATTTTCTTTGTGAATTTTTGGGGAGCATTGGTGAGTGGATTAACCTTTGTTGTCACCGAAATGTTTTGATTTGCCATAGTGAGTTTGAGATGTATTAGTAATGAGTTGGATGTCTTTGGTAAGGTGGAGTATAAATGCCTAGGGGTACATGGTGATTTGTAACGGGGGATGTGGAGTGTGACATTTGGATCACGAGTGGAGATGTGATCAAATGTGTAGAATCATTTATCTGTGAAAGAGACCCTGTACAGGTGGAGTGTGAGAGAGGCACTTCTATCACTTCTATAAGGTGGAGTCCCATTATCCACGTAGGTTGGGAGAAGTGATGTGGTGATAGAGGATTATTGCGAGAGCTTAGGATCTATTGTGACTTACCATTTTGACATGAGTTGTGTGATCTATTTAGTGAGCATGGTGAGCGATGAGAGGGGATATGTGTTCTCGAGGTGAGAGTAACACGAAATGGGATAGGATAAGTGTGGTGAGATCTTTCATGGGGTCATTTATGCATTTGTTGCATATGTGTTTGACCATGTGCTGATTAACTAGGTGTTAATTTGTGGTTCTGTGTGAACATGATTTTGAAAAGATCTGTGTGTGTTATCCTATATATATCTTTATCGCATGATTGTTTGTTCACCGTGAATACTTGTTTCTACTTGGTTGTTTTTGATCTTAGCTCTGGTGAGTACATGGAGCAAATATCGTATGTATTTCAAGTTGGAAACATGAGGTAAGGTCTGTTATTCCAATTTTATTGGATTACCTTGATTGTGCAAGTATAAACTGTGTGTTTTGGTTGCTTGCAGATTATTGGGCATTAAGGTGGAGATTGTTGGGTTTTTTGATACCCAATAATCCGGACGATGATTTAAAACAGTTGTCGGATTATTTATCGACACCATGGACTTGGCTCGGCTCGGCTCGGAGATGAACTACACTTTTTGATGATTCGGGTTTGGATTGGATGATTATTTGGTTAGTTGGGCCATTTAGTGATTAATATGGAGTTGAATATTGGCCCATTATTTTAGGTTAATTGGTAGCCCGCTTAGTGAGCCCTAGGCCCAATTAGAGTGACCTAAACTAACTTATATATATACGTATTTATCTCCCAACCGTTTTGTGATGGTGTGTGTGTTGTAGCAATGGAGATGAGAGTTGAGAGAAGAGAGGCAACCGAGAGAGAGGGAAGCCATGTGAGGTTGTGAGTAAGATTTAACCATTGTTCTTCTTCCTCTCTATATCTTTGTGGATTGCTAACATCGTCACCCTTCTCCTTTGTGGGGTTAGAGAGAAAGAAAGCAGACCAAAGTGAAAGTGAAAGTCTCGGGTCGAGCCAAGGTAAACTAGTGTTCGTTTGATTGTTTTCTGAGTTCGAAATCAAAATTTATCGAGAGATTTCCGCTATAAAAGCCCCCCAAAAATCAGAGCCCTAACCTAGTGCAATTAAAAAAAAAAAACAAAAAAAAAAGAGAAAATAAAAAAAAAAAAAAAAAAAAAAAAAAAAAAAAAAAGAAACATTTTGAAATTTCTTCCCATCTAAACGATTGTTTAGAAAGTGTTTAAAAATATTTAATTTATAAATTAATAGAAATGGGTGATTGATAATTAAGTAATACTTATGAGTCCTACAAAATGTGTACAAAAAAATAACTTTACCGTTTATAAAAATTAGGCAAATATAAGATTTCAAATTCAGAGTAAAAAAGGTATTCTCCAATATTATTGTGACGAAATTTCCCTATATCCCTTCCTAAAATCTACCAAAAAATAAAATATTGCATTTTATATCGCATTGAAAGTTTTTTTTTTTTTTTTTTTTTTTTTTCCCATTTTTGGTTTTTTTTTTTCTCCCCTTTTC
>NC_036252.1:11901754-11959915 GCF_002742605.1 Olea europaea var. sylvestris
CCAGATTTTGGTGTTAATTTTGTCTCCTCTTTCAATTCATTCTGCAATCAGTATTGGAAGTTCATTTTTTAGGTAACTACCCAATTTTATTTTGAAGCTTTTTATTATAGAATTTTCTAAAATTTGATTCAAAATACTCAGTAAATAATTTTAAATTTTAGATTTTTAAGGTTCTTGTTTGCTTTTGCATGCTTATTCATTAATATCTATTCAGTTATTTTCTGATTTTCAGAGCTTTTTAGCACGTTTTGATATGATTTTTAACATTTCAGCCATTTCCTTTTTCTTGTGTTATGATATTTGTTAGTTAAAAGGATCATACATCAAAATACTTTTTAGTTTACAATTTTTTAATAGAACATCTTTGCGGCCTATATATACGATGAGCTTATAAGAATTTCTAAGTCTAATATTCGGATGTTAGCTAATATTTTTTGTTTTATTAAATTTGAATTAAAGTTGTATATTAAAAATGTATATTCTCGGAAATGATACTATAAGTATATATTTAGGTGAATTTTGCTACTTGTACGGATTGAATCACTTCGTAAAAGTACCAGATGCAATGTTTGCAACACTGCATTAGCTGCCAACACTGCATTTTTTGGGTAGTGACCAATGACACGATATTGTGTGTCATCCTGTTAAGTTGTATGAATAGTTTAAATTAAGAAGTCATACTGTCTTTTCATTTTTTTAAATATGGATAAAATCAATTTCTTCATCTATCATGGCGATAAATGAGAAAAATATAACTAATTCATAAATTAACGCTTGATTGGCACATTACCGACCACCTCTTCGACTTATTGTGCAAAACTCCCTATAGTTAGTTTAGTCTTTAAAAACAGAAAAAATTGGCAAAATTAAAAAAGAATAATTGCATGTGTGGTCTTGAACTTTTTATTTTTTTGCAAATTAAACTCAAACTTTCTATTTATACCACCCACAATCCCAAACCTTTAAAAATTCATATTCTTCCCCAATTTTGTGCCTAATTGGCTAATTTATCTTGTTTTCAAAGAACTGATTCACATCCCGCCTCCGAAAACTCAATTATGCTAGGCTGACAGGGTTTATTGACAGGAAATTGAATAGGGTTTCCCGGAAATTATTAGCCCATACTGGCGGAGCTGATCTATTGCACGGCCCAACGCATCAAATTATTATTAAGTTTGAGCCTGATGAGGGGCTTTTTCAAATACTCAAGCCATGATCTTTCATCTTCCCAGTTTATATAGAATTTCGACAAATTTGTTATATACTTTTTTCCAATATGAAATATATAATCTATTTCATCAAATTGAAACAGAGAATCGTACTTTTATAGAAAAATATGAAATAGTGAGCATTTTACATCATTGATGTCAAGCTTCCAGGAAAACCGAATAATTCACAGTTTTTCGAAATGGTAAGCAAATTTATTACTAGCTTTGAACAAGAGACATTCAGAAATTCAATAAATTGGCCAAAGGTGTGAAATTGTCAAGCCAAGGGCTACGAAATTGTGTCCAGAAAGAGTCTTGATTCCAGTCCATGCTCAATTTGGGTAATTGGAGATCCTCCATTTTCGGTTTACTACTTGGCAACATTATACTGTTAGTCGAAATCTTCGTTAAACTTTCCTCAGATGCATCACTATATTCACCCTCTAACATGGATTCCATGGATGACATGGTTGGAACTGTCTTTACTTGTTGATGTTCCATTGCTGCAGCCCTCTGCTCCATCATCTTCAAAGAGGTTGCCTTCCTATAAATTTTGCACAGTACGATGTCAGATGTATCTGGTAATCGATATTCGTTCATGATCCAATCAGTCTTTTGTCCTCGAGGCGCTCTCCCCTCGTAAAACACGAGTGTCTTCTTCAGACCCAACATTCTTTTTGGATCAGAAATGCTTAGTATTTTCCGATCAGAGCCTGTTGCCTTCCAAAACCCATTTTGAGTTGTCCTGTTAGGCCTCCCTCCACTCCCATGTTTCTTGTCTCTTGGCACAAAGAAGTACCATTCTCTCTCCCCAATTTTCGCCAGCCCTGTTTCAAGAAAACAATATGAGAACTTGCACACACTCTTCTTGTCACTGTCTCACATTTTAACATACTAAAAAGAAAGAATTTTGAACATTGCTTAGTTACCTGGCAAATCCCAAGGAGCGTGACGGTAAATATTAAGATAACCTATGATATCAGCGCTGCGCAATTTCTTCCCCGAGACCATGTTTTTAAGGTAGAAACTGAGGAGTTCTTCCTCAGTAGGATGAAATCTGAAACCTGGCAACTTAAGCTCCGAGGTTGATTCATCCATTGGCATTGTAAGTTTTTCAGAAATTGTTTGTTGCTGTTGTATTAAGGCATGCAAACTTTTATAGTAAGTGGAGGCACAACAATTTAGTGGTGATGTGACAGAGAAAGACCTGAGTTTTTAAATAACGAGTCTTCGATAGAATAAAGTAGGGAAAGGAGACTTCATTTCACGCGTTTATAGTACAGATACATGACACTATTGTCGTCACCTATTTCAATCTTGAAATTCAATTACATTGTATTTCAGTTTCTTCCAAAAGCTTCAAATTTCCAAGAAAATCAGTTTGTCAGAAATTTAAGCATCTTGACTTAGTCATATTAACAAATGGGTTATTTACTGTTTGCAACTCTAGAATTATACAAGTCTCGTGTCCTTTTTTTTTTTTTTTTTTTGATACCTAGGTGTCCCAGATTCGTCAGACTAAATCCTGGACCCCTAGCCACCGATCCCTCAATGATTAGTGGAGGTAAACCGCAGATTGTGCCCTTGTTGGATCACAGATTCCCACCTGGTCTAAACTCCTGGCCTCAAGAGAGCTTTCCTCTATAGTGATTGATCCACCAATAAATTGCCCCTTTATTGGATCACAGGTTCTCACTAGGAATCGAACTCTCCACCCTGAGGTTGGGAGCACGCCAAAAGTGATTGATCCACCAACTCGGACGTGTCCTTAATTTGTTGTTTCGTTGTTTATCTCTTCAGTACATTCTACAATGTATTAACACATTATTTCTTCTTAGCAAATAAAAAAAATTACATCGAATTGTCAAAAATAGATATCTATTCATTATTTAATTTTCAATAAAATTATAGAATTTTTTATTCCGGTAAATTTCAATCATCATAATTGTGAGTGTGAAACAAGAAGTGATACTCAAATTTTTGAATTCAAAGAAATGAATATATTCTTTTCGCGTTGAGTTCAATACTTTGTAAATAATTTCTTTCACGACTCGGTCCAAGTTTACTAGAGCTTCAAACTTTATTCTAAAATCTTGACATTCTTGCTCGAATAAAAATTCGGTTATGAGAACAAAAATATAAAACATGAAAATCGATCTAGTCCTATTCAGCTTTGATTGTTATTTGTTTTATAATATTGTAAATTATTTTCTCTTGTTTTAAAAATTCTATTGATTGCATTTTTTGTGGAGTGAAAATAATATATTTATTGATTTATTTTAAAACATCATTCTTGTTAATGATCATATAATTTTTTTACTTAATTATTAAACTTTCATTTATGTTTCAGTATAAGCAGTACGTCTGCCTCTGATTGCTAAATTCATAAAAACTCTAAAATATTTATCAGAAAATAATTTTATTCATCATCTTGACTAAACTAATCTATTAGAATTAGATGAAATGTCAAAACCTAAACATAATTTAATATCATCGAATGATTTAGAAAGTAATAAAGAGTGCAATAATCTAAATGAAAACAGCATTTTTTTTTCTTTATATCATTGTCAAGATTGTTATCATTGTCTCCGTAAAAAGTCGAACGAAAAAACGATGCTACACGTAAAGAAGAGAGGTTCATAATTTTTATTTTTATAAAATAAATATGTCGATGTATTATTGAACAGTTAGAAAAAACAATAAAAAATCATCCACACAATTACTGTCAACGTAGCACCTGAAATTGTTCTGTGAACCACAAGGACTTGTTCAGCACAAAACCAAGTTACAAAGACATAACCGCGTAAACGGCATTGTTTGTATTCGATTGATTGATGCACCCACATTCTTGACTCTTGACTTGGAAAATCTTACAAAAACTGGGCCCACGTTCTTGACTCTTTAGTCATCGCTAGACTTGCCATTTTTCTTTTTTTGACTTTAATCATTTCTCTTTCTTCAATATATGTTTGGGTAATAATTGAAATATTTTTTTATTTATACTTTTCCTGTTCCAAGATGTTTAATGAAACGAGTGGCTTTCTTTGTAATTTCCTAGAATGTTCATTGTTGTAGCAGTTAATTAAAGAATTTAAACAATAATTTTGATTTTTTTTTTCTTTTGCACTTTGTGAAAAAAGGAATTAGGGATAGAAAAGAACTGGGATTTTAATTATAAGAGTAGTTGCTCAATGCTCGTGTTGTCATTGTGTTGGCGGGTTTGTCTTTACCGTTGGTGATTTTGGCCGATAATGGGAGTGGCCAAGCAAATGGATCTTCTACAGCTGTTATCTCTTTAGGGTCCATTAAAATGTTGAAAAATGCCAAACGATCTCGAGGGTGATCGCACACTCATATGCTCGGCGTGGGTCCTCCATGAATAAAATAATTCTAAACCCCATGTGTGTGTGGACCGGTGTGTCAACCTCGCAGTCATTTTTGCAAGTACTGTAACACGGCTGTAAAATGTTATAATGAGTTCTCACTTTATTTAAATAATTGAGAGGTTATTTTATCTGGACAATGTTTCTTTCACTTTGTATATATTAGAGAAATTTATTAAATAACTTGTCAAATGCTATTTTATACTGGAATTATTTAACAAGTGATCACAAAAATTCAAATATTTTAAAACGTGTTTCAACTTTCAATAGAAAAAAACCTTTTTATTTCAAGAAGTGTTACAACCATATTTTCGTAACTATAACAAAAGTAAAGGGAGTGGGAAAATGACCGTGATGTCAAGTTTGTAATAAAATATCCATTGTATAGACATAATGGGAGAACAATAAATTATATTATTGGACAAGATGGAGATTCACAGTATATTTTATTATAAAGAATGTCATTTGTAGAGAAAATTATCGGTTGTCGTCCTACATAGAATACGTGTGGTGATTTGTAACGCATGACGACTATCGATAATTTTCACTTTAAATAATACTACTCTTTATTATTATATGAAGATTATGTTTCCCACTTGTGATATTGACGTGGTGAGTAACTATTTCTTTAATTTGTATTTAATTGTTGCGTTGATATTTCAGTTAATTTAATAAAGGAAAATCTATTTAGCCCCAGATTGGAAACCGTACACCCCCCTCCCAAAAGGAGTTTTGAATAGTGATTTTTAGAAAAATGTGTAGTTAAAAAGTAGGGAAAAAATTTTAGTGCATGTTTCGCTCTGATTTTTCATATCAAAAAATCATTTTTTTGATCGTTTCAATTGTAATTTTTGACTTCTTTTCTCGCAGATGGGATCCACTTTTCTCCCTAACGATTAAAAAAATCAATTCTCATAATAACTATTGAACAAGCCCTTAATTTACGTGTACAATATTTTATTGTGTGAATGTATGATTAAATATAATTATGTCAAAAGGGAATGTGAAAGGCATAATTGTCAAACATGGGATCAGTATCCTTTTTTACATGGGTCATTTTGAAAATGATAATATTTTCAAAGATTTGCACAAAGTGTAATTATATTCAAACTCCAATTTTTACTTTTATTGTATTATATTTTAATTGCACTTAAGATTCTTAATCTTTGTCCATTATAACACTTATATTCCGAATAGTTTTTCATATCATTCTTATTCTCAAAATTTTCATTAATTAACACATTTTTATTTAATAATAGTTTTATGTCCAAAAGTACATTAAAATAGCTATTTCTTTTTCCATCATATCTCCAAAATATAATTAAATAAAAAGTGTGAAAATATTTTTCCCTCATTACAAAGCATGAAAACAAAACATTTCAATATAAATCAACATCAATGACAAAACGTTCTAACTAATAGAAGGTTGAAGATAAGAATTCGACGAAAAAAGTTAAGAAAACATTTGTTGCAACGAGCAAAGATTGAGAGACTTAACTACAATTAAAATATAGTGTATTAATAAAAATTATGGTAGCAATATAAACACCTGTGCACAATTATCATTTTAGTAAAATTTAGACTAAAATACAACTAAAAATAAATTTAGATTCCAAATAAATTCATATTAAGAGTCTGTTTGGGAGTGATTTTTTCCTTTAAAAAATTGATTTTTTGACTGTTATTTCACTATTTCAACAATCATATTTGACTTCTTCTCTCACAGGTGGATCCCACTTTTCTCGTAACGATCAAAAAATCAATTTTCAAAATTATTTCCAAACAGACTCTAAGAGTTGAACCAAAATACCCTTAAAAAGTAACCCCACGTTTGAAATTATGATACTTGACATTCAGGGGTGGAGCCACACAAACTTTCTGATAATTTTTTTCCCTTTCCTGTAGCATTTCCTTGCGTTAGGTTAATTTTTTTGGGTTAATTCTTCATTTTTGTGTCTAATCAACTACTGATTTAACTTCCACTTTCTGATAAATTGTTGCGTAATATGCCTTATAAGTACGAAGATGGAAACCTCAATTTTTGTCTGTCATATTTTCCCGTGGATTTTACTTCACCAAGTGATTTGTTGTTGATAGTAAAAAATGATGGGTACCGAATTGCTGGTAAGTGGTATCCCTGATGGCAAGTGATGAAGAGATTGTGGAAAGTATATCCGAGGAGCTACTCGAATCAAGAACATTGTTTCGAAGTCTATTGTTATTGATTCTTCTATGGATGTTAGGCAAATCCGCTGGCAACTTCTTGTGTGCATAACTTCTAATTAACTTATTTTCGTCACAATTTTCAACTGTAGTCACTCTCATATTACTGCATAATTGTGCTACGTTAATGTACAATTTTTGGCATGCAAAAATGTGAAAGCATTAGTCGATTAGTAGCACATTTCTTTGTTATTATTTTTGGATGCGCCGTGTCATCTTTGCACAAGGGTTATGCAAATCTAGTATCTACACCACATCGTTTCAATTTTATCCGATGTCTCGGAAAGGACAAAATAAAACTTGGACCGCATGGTTATGAAAATATTTTCTTTACTATATAATTTTTGCCCCCCCCCCCCCCCCCCCAAAAAAAATATTCTAGCTCCCCGCTGACTTGAGTGTACCCCATTAAATTGTGAAGTCGAATTATTGTCTCTGTGCAAAAAGCCCCCATCAGGGAGATGCAAGGGCTGAGCCTCTGAATCAAAATTTCATTAAAGACAATTTAGAAAGTTCATACTTGTAATTTTGATTCTGCCATAATTTGTCGTATAAACAGGGTACCGTCATTAAAGTTTTGTATTACCATCATGAAAGCGAAATGTTAGAGAAGATAAGACGTGCGATTTTCTCTTGTAAATTACCTTTTATCATAATGAATTGCTAAATTGACAGAAAAGGATAGAGCTTGATATTGAGGCTAGTCTCTATAAATCTTGTGTGTTCTTTTTTTATTTTTTTATTTTTGGAAATTTATTGTTCTTAGTGGTAGAATTATGATTTTCAATTGTTAAGAGAAACATCCATAATAAATTTCTCTCTAAAACTCTCCCACTTGTCGTTGAAAATGTTAAGGGATATAATCTTACATCGAATAAAGATGAAAGCATAAACCAATTTATAAGAATTTGGGTTATTCTTCCTAATAAGGTTGACTTTTTAAGATGGAACTCCATGTCTCAACATGGTATTAGAGTCCATTGAGTTCTAACGTGCAATTCGATCCTATTAAGACTAAAGAAATTAACACACGAATTAAAATATTGATCTGCTCAAAAGAGTCATCATCTTAAGGGAACATGTTAAGAGATATAATTTCACATCAAATAAAGATGTAAACGCAGGTTAATTTATAAGAATTTAAGCTACTCCTCCTAATAACGTTGACCATTTAAATTGGAACTCCAAGTTTTATTAGGAAATTTAAACCTCCGATGCCAGCATTATTATACTCCTTGAATATTTTTCTTTGATTTTCTAGGAGAAATTTTTCTTGGAAGGGCTCCATGGGCAAGTGGAATTCTGGGTCCAATGTCATACAACTGGTCACAACCGGATGCGAAAACTATCGCTAATGCGGATTTGTTTTTGGGTTTTAAGCTAGTTGGGTTTTACCTAAGATTAACTTTTCTTGGATTAATGATAACAAGCATTCCTTCATATTTCTTTGTTTGTGATATTTCCTTTATTGTCAACATTATTTTTACCTAATATGTTATAATCCCATGCTTTCTGTTCTATTAAGAAAACTTCAGCTGCATGTCTACTCAAGCGTTTGTGTCTTGCGTACATTGTATTCACCCAATCCATGACTAAACATTTACCTAACTTCGGGGCATATAAAGAAATTCAAGGAAGAATTTGAAACTATCTAAAATTTCACTAGAATGCATTTCTCTTTTTCGAATCTGCATTATAATCCACCAATTTCTAATTGCTATACATCAATTGAAATGACTTATAGGACCATTTTTTTTCCCCATTTCAGGAATAGATACTTACACTTCTGCTTAAAAACTTGGAGAGGCAGTTTTTGATTGCTCTATGAAAATGAAACTAAAAAAAAAAAGTCTTTTTATGACATTTGATGTCTTTTTTATGACAAAATGTCTTGCACGAGATCATGTGCATAAAAAGACATTTACATTTTTTTTTTTATCGATGTTGATTATCTTTAACGATAATATAATTTTGTGTGGTCCCTTACGCATTTATGAATATTAATCAAATGCAATTATGTGGTTCGTTATGCCTTATGAACGTTATCGATGTGACTGTCGATATAGTAGTATGAGTATCAACATTTTGGACGATACGATCATTACCCTTAGAGTTTTTCACTTTCGAGTTCCCGCAATACTTTGTGAATTCACAAAATGACGCTAAGAGTTGTTTGAAGTGCTCTTGTATGGCTTGATTCCCAATTTTTCGAGTGAACAATCAGCTATTTGCGTATGATTTGGTGAACAGAACTGAAAGTTGAAACGAGCGGAGTTTGTTTTATCAGGCCCACAGGCTTGCCTTGCATACATGATCAGAATTCTTTGTCGATAAAGTTAGGAGGTTGTTGCATGTAAACATCTTCTTAATAATGCCCTAAAAATGTATTATATACGATAGCAAAGGCCAATCATTACTTATAGAAAAGCTTAGAAGTGGTCGAATAGTTGTAGATTTAACAACATGGCTAAATATGTTGGTAAAATCCACGATCGACCGATGGTGAAAACCTTTATCTCTCAAATGTGCTTTTATAATGCTCCACTGGTCCATCATAATGTGCTTTTACAATGTTAATATCCACTTGCAGTCTACAATGCTTGTATGGGGTACTTGGGACAAGTGGCCAAGTGGAGTTGTTCATTGACGCATTGTATACATGACTTGAATTTTCCTTCTTTTTTTTTTTTTTTTTTAATGATAGGGTTATAGTTTCAAATGGATCACGAAGGGATATGGTTGTGAGAGAATAAAGGTTATTGTATATTTATATGTCAGCATTCACATGGACATAATGTTATCTTAGTCTTTTGTTAGCAAAAAATAATAATAATAAAGAGAGGACAATGAAATTTAGAGAGCCAAGGATGTAATCAATGAAGAACACGGCCTAAAAAATCGTGGATTCGTGGGGCGGAGTAAATCGAAACTCTTGTTTTTGGTTTGCAATGCATGAGAATTTTGTTTAATTTAGCAAATTTCTAGGAATTCAAATCAATTTTGATCGTGGATACTGGATTTTGTCCTCTCATTTCTTGTCCGTTGCACAAAATAGCTTAATTATTGGAATGGACATGAGTGATTTTTATCAATTTTGATAGAGTATCAAGTAATTTGGAATAATAAAAGTGATACAGTAATAATTACACCACGTACTTTGTTTAGTTTTAAAATTCTAATTTTACTTCCTAAACTTTAAAATTCATAAAATATTGACTTTTTTCAAAAAAATAAAAATAAATAAATACGAACATACAGAATTTTTGAAAATCAATAAGGAAAATGTCACTTGGCCCTCATGGATGACACCTCCGATGACCGTGCCCTCATTTGGGATGCGTGGTTCCAGTGCGAATAAAATAATCTCCACCCCCATGTGTATGTGGGGTCATCCACGCGGGTTGTGTAGCATTACTCAATCAACAACGAAACTCCTTATAAGCCTCTTTGATTCGAGAAGAATATCCAATTCATGTTTCAAATCATCCAGCCTTCCTCAATACGAACTATCATCAGTATTTCCAAAAAGATTCGTCCAGTATGATCTTACTGTTTTATCCCTTCCAACGTACCATATAATCAAAATATACATATAGTAATTAATGATTTAATGTTGAATCCAAGTTTGGGACTGATTTACTCTAGTGTCTTCATAGTTGATTTTCAGGACTGCTATTGTTTGCTTTTCGAAATTATCAAGACCCACCATGTGAATGAACATCTCCATTTCTTTGCGCTTGATCTTCCGGCTTGGGGGCACATCTCCATTTCGAAATTAAATGCAAGTTGAACACAAAATAAAAAATATTCATATGTTTATAAATGCCACAAACTTTGCCCTAAGATCTTTCATTTGGACAATTAACGCCAAGACAACCAAACATCTTGCAAAATGCAGCGTGCATATCTATCAAGATCCTTTCAGAGTCATAATGAAAACTCCGACGATTATTTCTAATCGTTACAAAGTACCCACTTGATGGAAAACTCTTTAAGTACATATTTTTTTCCACAGATTGATAGCTATCTTACGGTACAAAATTTATAGAAAAAATATGTACTTTTGCATTGTTCTCCACTTGATAGGCTCCACTTCCCCAGTCACGCTATCCAATAGCCAACATATACTTTATTTTTTTTCTTTAGAAAACTTTTAACTCCATAATGTGCATACTACAATAAAATTGTGATTTAGGGACAAATATTTTGCAACAAACAAAATGTTGTTTCAATTAGTTATTTAGCATGACAAGTCTTTAAATTTTGTTGGCAAGATAGTGATGGAAAAAATAAGTACCAAAAAAATATAAGACAGCATATAAAATTATCATCACATGTAAAAAGGCACACAAACATAAAAATGTCATAAAAAAAAGATGGAAGTATGGCGTCGAAATATTATTTGGTGAAAAAACTTTTGGCGACAAACTTTATTTCTTCCAATAAAGTGTTTGTGATGCAATATGGTCTACTATATGCAATAATAAATATTAGTTACTAAAAATTCCCAAGCATGGAGAAAAAATTTGCGACATCTATATTTGTCATTGCTCTATCTTATAGGGATGGAGGGAAAAAATCATGACATTTGCATCCGTCGCCACTAATCTTTATGTTGAACAACATTTTTCCCTCTTCTATTCCACTATTGTTCATAAATAAATGGTTTTAAACTAACTAATAAATACATTGTAAAATATTGATTAGTATATATGCACAAACATCCTTTTTTTTTTTTTTTTCCATATGCTATTGACTATTACTTTAAAGGTAACATATAGAACTATTATATTTTCCGAACATTCACTGATTCACTCGTTTGCAAATACCCTACAACATTTTCTACTTTTTGCAACATTTAGTCATCACATTCTTGTTAAAAATGCTATTAACTAAATAATCATAATACTTAACTTAATATAATAGCATAAATGTTAATAACTAAACATATGCCATAATTAATTCAATATAATAGAATTGAACCCACTTTAAATAAAGATGAAATTAGACCTCCACATTTTTACATTTTACATTTCAATAATCTAATGATAAAAATTTTCTTTCAAAAATCAAGTGTACTCAATCCCAGTCTACGTCCACCACTGCTCGCACGGGAGCTTCCTCCCACGCTATCCCACCCACATCCATTCCACAACCAAACCCACCCTAACCTTAACTCATTTTCCACCCCAAAAATGGTCTTAGATACTGCTGTTTCCATAACCCATACCCCATTCCACATCGCTACTACCACCTTCCTCTCCTGCGCTACCATTGAAAATGAGTGTTGATATGCAGTCGGCCACTGCCACATGTATATCTGTCTATTCATGCTAAAAAGAAATAATAAATTTTTAAGCCAACTTGTGAATGGTCAATGTGATTCCATATAGAGGAAATTAGGCCTAGTACGACAAAATCAAGAAAATAGATTTATGCCCTTAATTGTCATTAATTTTTAATTAATTGCAATTTATACATGAAATTTTATTGTAAAGTGATTGCTACTCTTTGTTCTGAAATTGACATGATATGTCAATTTTTTGTTTCAAAAGGGAGATGCCACATTGAATAGTGATCCAACATTACAACTATGTGATCGAATGGTTACAACCATTGCGATAGAATGGCCATTAAATTGCTTACTAGAATTCAACTAGGAAGCCTTATTAGTGCAAGGTGTTAATTTCAAAATAACAAATCTTATCTGAGATAAGTATCATCTAACAATATATTTGGAAATGATATATGGACCAAATTCATCTAGAAAAATAACCCATGTTTTGCATGTGATTGTTGAGTCACAGAAACAAGGAAGTTAATAACGTTATTTGAACCTATTGAATGTTTGTATGTTGTACAGTTAAATATCTACACAAGGACATGATATATCACTTTCTATTTTTAAAAGTGACGTACTGCTAGTATTTTTTATTTCAAAAGTAAAAATGACGTATAAAAGTCTCTACCATGTATTTTATTCAAAATAGATAAATATTCTTAATTATCATTTATCTTTAATTATCCATAGATCATACATAAAATTCAATTATAAAGTGTTGGCTATTTTTTATCCTAAAATTGACATGATATGTCACCTTTTGTTTTAGAAATGACATGTTATGTTTAACTGTGATACAACCATGTGATCAAATGGTTACAGCAATTGAGATTGAATGACTGTGTTAAATTGCCTCTACTGGAACTAACTTGGAAGGGTTCTGCTGCCTTCACAGGCCTGTACAGGCCACACACATTATAGGGGGTGGGGTAATTTATTTATTGTTTAAATAATTACCCACCTGCCCACCCCCCTCACCCCAGCATGTGAGGGGCCTGTAGAGCAAACATTTTCCAACTTGGAAACCTTGTGAGTGCAAGGTGTTAATTTCTCTTTGTAATGTGTTTGTAACTGTTTATTTCAAACGTGACATGATATGTAACTTTTTATTCAAAACTAATAAACTGTGTTAGACAAGTATCATCTAACAGCATGTCGTAGAATGATATATGGCCGAAATTCATTTGGAAAAACAACCCTTGCTTTGCATGTGATTTATGAGACACGCAATATCATATTAACCTATTGAACTTATATATGTTTTATGGATAAATTTCTATATAATTGACATTATATGTCACTTGCAGTTTCAAAAGTGAAATAATAACTCTAGTATTTTATTTCAAAAAGTAAAAATGACGTATAAAAGTTTTAATTTATATTCTGTTCTATAGTAGCAAAAAAATTAAGAACAATCCAAAATAAAATATGTATTCTTCCCACTCTTTTTTCTTTTGAGGCTTCTTCTTCATAGTAACAATTGAAATGAGTTCACTTCTTATTTCATTTTTGATTTCTTTGACTCCCAATATGCTTTTATAAATATCAATATCAAGTTCTTCATTACTTGGTAGTCTTTGAAGAGACGTTATCATCAAATTATGAGTTTTACAAATCTGTAACTTCTTCATGTTGTTTTTTTCCTTAAAAAATAACGACCTTGAAATCTTTCAAGTCTTCAAAACATTTAGTTCTATGACATTTTGATATTGTTGCGTCTATACACAATGAAACAGTCGTATTAGGCACTGTTATTATTTGTGGGCTGTCTCACTATTTCTTTCTGACCCAAAAGGATTTAAGTAGTCCTGGACCATTATTAATTCCGGGTTCTAAAAGCGTGTTTTGTTTAGAAGAAACGTGAATACCTCTTTAATGGGTGTAGATCAGCAGTCCACGTGGCTGTATCTTGGCCCTTGGTTTGTGATGTTTGGCCATTCAAATACTTGGTTTTGGCCCTTATGCTGGTTAAGAGACTTTGTGCCCTTTCGCCTGTTTTCTCGTTTTCTCTCTGAGTGAAAGATTAGGGTTTCTGATTTTACTGTAAATCCAAGATATTCTTAGTGTTTTCTCAATCTATTTTCTTAGTGATGGATTATGATTGTTATTGTACAGTCTATTAGTGATTGAGAGGTATTTTGGTTGTTCTGTGTAGAAAGGCGAAAGGAAATTCGAAGAAACCTTTGGTTTCTTCATACATTATGTACTGTTTTTGGTTGATACTTCGTGGGTCTTGAGCTATGTCACCTTTTGATGATGCTCAACGGATGATTAGGTCAAAATCCTGAACATCCGGGCTCTTTTGGGGCGAAACATATCTTTGTGATTGATTTTTTATTGTTCTGCAAATATTAATTTTTCTGCTTAAACGAACGATCCTATTTCGATTCTTAGTGATTCGACATAACAAGTGGTATCAGAGCAAATGAACTAAGAAGTAATATAGACTTCTAGATCCACTAGTAAAGATCAAGTAATAGTTCAGCAAGGTGGAGATTGCTATTATTTGTGGGCTGCCTCACTATTTCTTTCTGGCCCAAACGAATTTAAGCAGTCCTTGGACCATTATTAATTCCGGGGGTCTAAAAGCGTGTTTTGTTTAGAAGAAACGTGAATGCCTCTTTAATGGGTGCAAATCAGTCGTCCACGTTGCTGTATCTTGCCCTTGGTTTGTGATGTTTGGCTGTTCCAGATACTTAACTTGGTTTTGGCCCTTATACTAGTTGTGAGACTTTGTGCCCTTTCACCTATTTTCTCCTTTTCTCTTTGAGCGAAAGGTTAGGGTTTCTGATTTTATTGTAAATCCAAAATATTCTTGGTGCTTTCTCAATCTGGTTTCTTAGTGATGAATTTTGAGTGTTATTGTACAGTCTATTAGTGATTGAGAGATATTTTGGTTGTTCTGTGTAGAAAGGCGAAAGGAAATTTGAAAAACCTTTTCGTCATACATTCTGTACTGTTCTTGGTTGATACTTAGTGGATTTTGAGCTATATCACCTTTTGGTGATCCTTAACGGGTGATTAGGTCGAAAGGTTGAACATCCGGGCCATTTTAGGGCGAAGCATATCTTTGTGTTCGATTTTTTATTGTTCTGCAAATTTTAATTTTTCTACTTAAACGAACGATCCTATTTTGATTCTTAGTGATTCAACATAACAGGCACCATGTGACCTTTTAATTAAAAAGTGATACAACATGTCACTTTCAGATAAACAATATTAGTTCAGATCAAACTCAACAAAGTAAGAAGTAAGTTAAATTAGATATCGTGGCCTTCTTGTTAAAAAGTGACAAAGCACATCACTTTCTAATGCAAAGCAAATCCTTAATAATAATTCACATTTGTATTTCACAAACACCTCGTATGCATTTATCTAATTGATCCATTTTATGTATACTAAATCAAAACATTAATTCAAAGTTGAATTTTTATGTATACCAATATAGAACCATAAATAAAAAGTTGAATTTTCATATGAACAAACGTAAAATTGAATAATCAAACAAAACTTAAAATATTTTAATCAAAATTCAAAAATTACTCACACGAAGGATTTCTATTGATTATATGCAGATTTTCAGAAAATATAAAGAAATTTCCTTTGAAAAAATGTAACAAAAATGTCATTGACTGTAGATTTTATCTGGAAAGCAAAATATTTTGTTTTGATTTTCGATTTTGAGGTGTTGAATGATTATCGCGTTAAGAAATATAATGATTTAGAACGTGTTTTATGCGTTCCTAAGGATCAATTTTTGGTATTTAAGTGTATTTGTGTAAGTTGCCTTCCATATGTTCAATGCCCAAAAACTAGTGGGTAGGATTTGGGTCTCTTCTTGAAAAGAGGGGGCCCAACATATTTATTTAGAAAAGAATCAGACCCTTTTGCATGGGATCTATATAGGTGCACACACATGGAAGTGGACCCCATGATGTGCAAGTAGCACAATTGTCTAGAAAAATATAAACATGTCAATGTAGTTATTTTAGTATATAAAATTCAATCTATAAAGATATCATTATTAGAAAAGTCGCATAAATAATATACTTCTATTGGTTTACACGATTAAGTTGTTCTCTTATTCTAATTTCCCTGTTCTTTTTTGGACAAATTCATCTAAGATTATTTAAGAATCTGGTATCCAGCTTTTGTCATGACATGAAGAACAGCCATCCTCAGCCACATCAGTTATTTGCAGCCCAGAATCATAGATCACACCATTCTTCCAATCAGCAGGAAGCACACCTTTTGCCCAATACCATTTCCCGTCGTACCCGGCTGTCACAGCGAATCGGAACTGCAACGCCCCCGTTGGAACTCTACTGGTTTCCCAAATGGCCCCGTGACTTCGACTCATGAAGGTCCAATTGGACGAATCAGCTTGTGCAGCTACATCGACCGCGACAATTTCAGTTTTTCCACCTTGATACAAGAACTTTATTGCCAAATAATGTGGCTTTTGGCTAGATTCTTCGACTCGAATGGCCAAGTTCTTGTTTTTATATTCACAAGGAACCCTGTTACACAATTATATTCATGATCAGACAACCTCAACAGAAATTCACTCAATAAATGCCCACCAACGTTTACCAAAAGTAATCATATTGGCCAGTTGATGTCTGTCCAGTGGGAAAGCTCCAAGACATGACATGGCCCAGTGCTTTTAGTGTTGGACCAATTGACACTCTTTTACATGGTGGGTATAACTAAACCACTACATTAATTAATCTTATCACAAAAGTCACTCCATTTCATTAAAACTAAGGACTATTAAAAAAGGGGAAAAAAAATTTGAAAATTTATTCATTGATGTTACCTTTTGTACTCGACATTGGCAATGCCAAGTTTCAAAATGTTCTGATCCATCCCCTTTTTAGCCATGGCCATGAAAGCTCTGCTACTCACAACAAAATCGGTCTTGTTATCGGTGTTGCGATCGGTTACGATCACCGTAGTCCCCTCCTTAGAACAAAAGGCGGTGTCCTTGCATCTTATCTACATTCAACATATATCCAATCAATTCCAAATTATTACTTTTTCAAAAAATAAAAAATAAAAATGTAAAGGGGTTACATTAAGCTTAAACGTTGCTGATAATACAATATTTGTACCTGAAAACATGCACCACAACCAGCTCCTTCCTTGTACAGAGTGGCGGTGGCTGCTGCAAGGCGGCCGCCGTTGAATCCTATAGCCAAAGAACCATAGCCACAAGCACCAGCTGCAATGATAATTATATAAGTAAATACAATTCCACACTAAAATTATAAGTAATTAAGGGGAAAAAATGATTCTTACATTGAAGGGCTTCAGCTTTAGAAAAGAAAGAAACTTTTGTTTGATGCACACAGTGTTCACAATCAGCAGTTGCAGAGGAGAAGAGAAGGAAGATTAAGCAAAGTAAGATGGGCATATTTTTTTTTTTTTTTTTTCGTTGAGGAATGTATGAATATTGTTGAGAAAGAAAGGAGACTGAAGAAGCTAGATATAGAGAGAAAACGTGTGAAGAGATGGTGGAGTACAGGTCAGAGATTAAAAATAGGCAAACTTTGCATATTATTTTGTTCATTCATCACTAACAGTCGAAAGTTCTTACATAGAGGAAGAGGAAAACAGATGGGCGTTTTCAAATAGGCGGCGAGACAATATTCATTATTACGCGGAGAACTTTTTGCCTATGCATAAACAGCTGGAGAGAACAAGAAACCTTGTCCTAGCATTAGCATCATCATAATGAAATCTAGCACAACCATATCATGTGTCCTACTAAACGGGCGGTATTTCATTGTATTTAATTGAACTTATAATTTAACGTTGGTAGAACTGTTGCTAGGACTGGTGTTAAATATCAGAATGCTAAATAATATTATTCTTGACATTGAAATTGCAGGATAAAATCTTGTTTGTGTCAACTAGGGGCGGAGCCAAAGAGGATGAAACGTACCCCTACTAATGGTTGTGCTAGGTACGAGGTCGGTCCATCTCAGATCAAACAACTGCTTCTGAATATTCGAATGTCAAGTTGGGCACCCTATCATTGTAGGGGACTTGTGAACGAATTGAACAAAGTCGTTTGTCGACCGGTGGACTCATCCTCAATGCCGTTTAGGCTCCCCTGTTCAATCGGTTGTCTAAAAATATTGAAAGGGAAAAATACTTCGAAGATGAACCTGTTCCCATGCAATAGTCAGGAATTCTTGACGGCATCAAGCTGGATCAACATGTTCTTCCTGAATATCCCAGCTCTACGGTCCCTCACAGGGCCGAACAATGTCCAAAGGTCAATGCCTTGATTGTTGAAGAAGACAAAGCGCTGATTGAAGAATACATTTTGAGTGTCGATCCCCTTCCATATCATTATATATATAGGATTCGCGACTGACTGTTATTTCGGGTGTGGTAGATCAACAACCTGAATTACTACATGAAATTTGTGGAATTGCAAAAGACAAGTGAACTCGGCATGCACATGAATTTTTTTATTTTTATTTTTTTCACTAAAAAAATAGTTTGGGCTTGGGCAGACTTGGGCCCCCTTCCTTCCGCCCTTTATGTAAACCATAACACCTAACATAAATTTTATTATATTTTTTATTAGTTTGAGTTCAATATATACCATTTGTCGGTATACATCGGATTTTACGTTCTACTACATTTTTGTTTGCGATCGGAAGGTTAAAAGGGAAAGAAAAGTACTTGTGAGATGGAACAAGGTTGGTGAAAGTGATAGTGGATTGCTTGTCGTTGAGTGGAGAAAGAGGAACAAATAAGCAAAGTCCAAATAAGCCTTTAATTATACTAATAACGCGCGTTCACTATCAGCGTGTTTGGGAGTGATTTTTTGGTCCAAAAAATTGATTTTTTGAACGTTATTTCACTATTTCAGCCGTCATATTTGACTTTTTCTCTCATAAGTGGACCCCACTTTTCTCTTAACAGTCAAAAAATCAATTCTCAAAATCCCTCCCAAACAGGCTCTATGTCTCTCTATTTATTATTTACATTTATTTATTCCTTGAAATGCATCTCCACTGATAATGGATTGAAATTTGGGTGTTATCAAATTATTTACTGAATAGACAATCAAGTTCAAATTTCATCTCCAACAATTCCATCTATAATGCCTATCTTATCTAATACATTTTTAATAAGAGAGAGAAATTAATAAACATGAACGAAAATATAAAAAATACGAGAGATAAAGAGAAAAAATATTAAATTATGATAACTCACTCTATCTGAAAAGAGCCTACATATATAAATGACTCTCTTGATGGTACTTTTTTTTTTTCTTGTTGCATAAACTATACATAATCTTAGACATATTACCCCGTTTGGCCCACATTATCTTTCTCTTTTCTTTCTTTCTTATTTTCAACTACATAATCTTCCATAAAATAATATTATAAGTAAATCGAAAACTTTTAATTCTTTTTTAACCACACATTCTTTAAAAAACATCATTTCACACATTAAAATTTGGAAAAATGGGGGCTAAACAGGTTGGAGAGGAACTTTCAAAAATATTGTCCATTTGAACTTACATTACAATCTTTTTTAGAGCAATTCACGTGAACGTCGAAGATGCTCTAATGGTTTCAACTAGAGAAGTACATCAACAAAAATCTCTAGCAATAAAACAAGGGATAAACTTGGTTAATTATATTTATATTTATTTTTTGAGAAAATTAAATTCACGACCTAAATTCTTTGGGGGCAGTTGGCACTTAGGTCCCATTCTTTTATTGTGGGTGGTGGGTGGGAGTCAATTCCTTTGTTTTTTTTCAAAATTTTTGTTAGTGAAGGTTAAAATGGTCATTTTAAGCAAATATCTATCCTCTACATCTAAGTTGCATGCAGAATTAATGATATTACTTTGCAAGAAAATTAGAGTCCGAGATCTGCATGTCAAAAAGGTTGAAAATGCTGCATGGAACCCCTCTTGTAAGGGAATGTACACCGGAGTGTACGAATAGTAAAACCCTACTAATTTTTGAAGTAATATGTACTTCAATTTTTATTTTCAACCTTTTGACATGCAAATCTCGAACTGCATGGGCCCCCTCTTGTGAGGGGAGTGTACATGATCAAAGTGTACAAATAGCATTTCTCAAATTAGTATGTCGACTTTGGTTGCTCTCCATGATAATTCTAGCCTATGTCCTTTTATCCATCAAAAATCGATTTTACGGTACAGACTAAAGTTCACGGAAACTGGTGTTTTTTGCTTTCTTGCATAATCGTTCGACAAAAATTAATTCCATTTTAATACATTAGAATAAGATCTGTAAGACAAGATTTGAAATTAAAATATGCAGCTGGTTTTCAGGAAAATAATGTGAGAGACAATAATTAACAACATAAGACACGTAATACGAAGATCCAAACAGTGCGGTCGCTAAAAAATGGCCAGTGTACCGGCATGGAAAATGATTAATTAATTTAATTATCTGCTAAGTTAATCTTAAAAAACAAGTTTCCAGTTCTAGAATTTGATTCAAATCAGCCTGCTACGTAATTTGACATTTTTTGTGAAGTGCATATCCCAAATGCCATGATCAGAGGCGAATCCAAAAGTTTGAGTCAGTACGGACGACCATTGATCATCTACCGTTGGGCACAATAAAATATTAAGAGTCTTTTTGATACCCCTTTTTTTGTTAAAAAAAAAAATTATATGCATTTTGAAATAGTGATTTGATGGAGAACGTGTGACTAAAAATAAAAAATAGTTTTGAATTTATGTGCAATATTATTTTATTGAAAAATATATGGATGAAAAGAAGAAAGAAAAAATGCATTTTGAAAAAAAAAAAAAAAAGGAATCGAACAAGGTCTAAAGTATAAATATAATAATTATTTTGTTTAAACTGAACATTGAAGGATGTTGGATGTTTGCTTTTCTTGACATTCTTATAGGTACTTTGCTGTATCAAAATTGACTTTATAACTACGCAAGGACAATGAAAGAATTGGTTTCCTAGTTGACTCTATTCAAAACTGACAGGTAGAAACATGTTCAAATGAACATTCTCCAAGTCGAGTCAACATGCTAGTGTCTAAACATAAGTGCACAACTGGTATGTTTGTAATTTTGAATGCATGTGCTATATAACATTTTTTAATGTCCATGCATAGGCTAATTAGTTCACTAGAATGATTGTATAATGTATTGTATATTACAGAAATATCATGCATCATATATATCATGTCCATCATAAACATACTTAGCCATATTAAACAGTTCAATCATGTATTGAATAGATGTGCTTTATTACAATCATGATACTATTAAATAATGTGTTGTATTTTGCTTTAACTTTACCCAAATTTACTTTGAGCGCTTCTTCCTAGCTGCTTCTTCAATCGTATTTGGAATTCATTCTGCCAAAAGTTTTAAATGGGTCCTCACTAGATTGAATAAAAGTTCTAATTGTGTCATCTCTAGATTCAAAAGTATTTGTAATTCACACGAACGACATTGCCTATTGACAGGCCTCGTGGTGATGTTATTGATATTTTGCGTATTATTGAGCGTGTTTGGGAGTTTCACAAAGTACAATTCCAAGAATGACAGTGCTGGAGCTCAGCTATTCTTGGCCTGTATAGTAGGACCTTTTGGTGTCTGGATCAGGTTGTTCTTAGCTCGTTTTAATGGACGTGGCGGATCGTTAAAATGGATTCCTTTTGGGACTTTCACTGCCAACATTCTTGTTGTTTGTAATATGGTTGCATTGGCAACCAAGGGTGAATCCATGAGTTTAAGTCAGCACGGGCGACCATTGACCATCTACCATTGGGCACAATAAAATATTAAGAGTCTTTTTGATACCCCTTTTTTGTTAAAAAAAAAATTATATGCATTTTGAAATAGTGATTTGATGGAGAACGTGTGACTAAAAATAAAGAATAATTTTGAATTTACGTGTAATATTATTTTATTGAAGAATATATGGATGAAAAGAAGAAAGAAAAAATGCATTTTGAAAAAAAAAAAAAAAAGGAATCGAACAAGGTCTAAAGTATAAATATAACAATTATTTTGTTTAAACTGAACATATATAATTTTATTATAAGAATAAATGGAACTCATTAAATGACATTATTGTCAAGTTTTGTATAATTTAAAGGAAGAGTGCGAATTTGAATATTCAAAAGTGTTTGCATTAAAACAATCAAAACATAACAAATATTATTTTGTTAAATTTAGTGACACAATTTAGAAGATATCATAATGGTTAAGCTTACAATAATCATTGCTTGAAATCATGGGTTCGAATCCTCATTTCTTCCTCTTCCTATTGAATTTTAGTAAAAATTTATAGAATAAAAATAATACATGCCAAATCCCTTGACAAAGGATCCGAACCAGATACTTCTTGTACCATTTATGCCATCCTTACCAATTGGGCTACAAGGCTATTTGAAAATAGGATCAATAACCGGAAATGTAAGGTAAAGATTTAATCCATTATTAAAAAATAAAAATAAAAATTCTTCCATCGGATCCAGCTAGGGCGGCCGCCCTAGTTGGCCACCACCTAAATCCGCCACTAGCCACTAGCCATGATATAATGGAGAATACCACTAAATGGCCTCTGCAAGATGTCCTTTTGAGGAAATGATAATTTTTTATGGAAATTAGTAAAAGGTTAATTATATTTTCAATTACCACAAATTTTGTTATCTATACCCTATTTTAAGTGCCATGAAGGTCTTTATTTCATACTCACACTTATGCCCCCTCGATAAGCCTTTCAAGGTGGCAACCTCTATAATCTAGTTTGAGTATAAGGGCTTCAAAGCCTTAAGGAAAACTAGAAATATCGCCATATAGATAAATGGTGACAACGAAAAAGCTTCTCGAAGGGCAGTGAGCAACTTTTTTTTATCCACAATCTTCTATTTATTAGGATATATTGTCCCCAAGACAACCAAATATTTAGGGATAACTGCAAAAAAAATAAAATAAATAAATAATAATAATAAATAAAACAATAAAAAAATGGTCATGTTTGCAGAAAAGAGCAAATACCTAAAATGTGGTACAATTAACAAAATTCATGGTGGGAATATAATTATCCTTAACAAAATGATTTTTTTTTTTTTATTGAAAGTAATGAAATAATTCTAATATTACAGTTTTTCATAATATCTAATCATTACTTGGTAGGTGCACATTTTTCAAAGCTTCTAAGATAAGATCATATATTTCGCAAAACATTAGAACTTTCTTTCATTTCCCAATATAGTTAAAACCGTCTTTCAAGACAATTACAATAATCTACCGTATTTGTCTAAAATATTGTCCACCAGCTAAATGACATTTACAATTTTTGTCAACAAAAAATATTATAATTGACATATAAATGTAAAAATTGCCATTTTCATAAATTCTCCCAAAAAAAAAAATCTATTTTTCTTTGTCCTTCCAAAAAGAGACCTGACACAAGAAAACATCCAATGTTTTGAAAACCAGACCAGACCGACCGGTCCAATCGGAAAAATCGGGAACAGGACAAAAATCATGTCCTGTTAATGCTTGAAACTCGTTTTACTCAAAACGGGGGGAAAAACCGTTTAATTGTCCAGTTTAATGATTAACCGTCGACCCCTACCCAATTTATCCGGTTTTCCCGATTTTTAAATTGTATAGGCTACTCAACTTTTAACCCACTAGTTAATAGGCCCAGGAAGTCTGCTGTGCACATATTGGCCCACCCATTTATAGGCACCATTTCTAATGCTTCATTTAAAAGATTTCGATGTGGGATATAATTTAGCATTTACTGTGTGCAACCGTGCATTACACTTGTATAGTCATGTGGTAGATTTTGATGTGGAATCTACTATGATACTATTTAGTGTTTATATATATTTTATAGTTAATTATTTTATTGAGTTAATTAATCTTTTTTAACCTTTCTTTAATTATTAAAAAATTTAAACTCTTCTAACATTTAGCAGTATCATTATCTATTCTTATTTTAGTGTTTAAAAATATTTTTTTTCCCACTACCGGTTCGACTCCGGTTCAACCTTTCGACCCTTGACCCTTTTGCTTTTTCGGATCGATGATCGGATCGGTTTTCAAAACATTGAGAACACCGTATCATATCACTGAACAAAAATATATGATTGGAAATTTCTTTCAGAATTATTAAGGTGCTTAGAAATCATCTTTGGTCTTATATGGCTTAGCCCATTAGTCAAAGTAGATGGATCAACTTAGGCCTATTTACAATCCATGCTATCATTGCTGTACGAAGGGCCTAATTGGGTCCAATCACAACTATTAAACAAGGAAGGAAAATTTTCATATTTAAGAGATTAATTATAACCCACTTCAAAATTAAGAATTAATGTTTAAACTTTCAAAAATAAGATATTATTAAATTTTAATTATATAATTTATTAATTAAATGTATTAAGGTCACAATTTCATATAATTTGCTCACAAATTATTAAATTAATTGATCACAAATAATTTTTTTGTCACAAACCAAAAATTTTGTTAGTCACAAATTATTTCACAATCACAAATCAAAAAAATTATGAATCACAATTTATTCGTAGACCACAATAATTTTTTTTATAAATCACAATTTATTCATTGGTCACAATTCACAAATTTTATAAATTACAATTCAAAATTTAAGTTACATATTATTTATTGGTCACAATTTATCGATCAAATATTATTTTTTTTATCACAAAATATCCAATTTATTGGTCACAATTTCAAATAAGTGGTCACAGACACTCTTAATCCCACCACGTACCCCATGCAACCTCAATCCACATGGCACCAATCGAATGCAGCTCCAACCTACCACCACTAGCGCCACCAACACCACCGCTATTCCAATAAACTTCCATTTTCAACTTAAAAACCACTTCTCACCACCATAACAACCAACAAAACCATAGCCACCATCACCACCAATAAGATCTAGCACCGCCTACCCAAACATCAGATCACAGGCACACCAGTCGCTACCCAAAACACCAACAAAACCATGGTTCCAACCACCAATAAAACCACCCCCAACAATATCTAACAAAATCGTCGCCAAAAAATCACCAACAAATCAGATCAACAAACACTGTCACTTCACCGTCACCATAACCAGAATGCCGATGGTTGTATGCGGTCACTCTCAAATCATATCCAAAAACTAGAATGTTTGGCGACTTCCGATGGCTCTACTCTAAATACCTCTGGCCGCTTCTCAATGCGGTGGCGCCATGGTCGAAGGCTCAATCGTAGAAATTTGAAGCAGATCTACGAATGGCAGCGCCACATCTCACGTCACCATGGTCGAAGGCTCGTTGCTACGTTGTCGACTCTTTTTTTTCCCCCTTTGGTGACTGCAGATCCCAGATGTTGACTGACCAAAGGTGTTAACGCCGACGATGCTCCAATGACGGCACAAATGAAAGAGAAGAAAGAGGGAATGAAGATATTTACAGAGAAGGAAAAGTAAAAATGATTAGGGTTTGAAAATTTTGGTAGGGTGGAAAGATGTAGGGAGAGATATATAGATTAATTTAATTTTTAAATGTTATTATTAAATTAAAATATGGAATTATCGTCTGATTTTTGTATAAACAAACTTTGGATCTCATTTTGGAAATTGAAACTTGAAGAATCTGGTTCTATGTAATTTCCACAAGGAAAACTAAAGCTACCCTACTCGATTACTTTGATGGAAAATTTCATAACTAGGAAAATAATAATTATTTATTTCAAAAGTAAGAATATTAATTTCAAATTTCAAAAATCAGATATTCATTTAAATTTATTTATAATTTAATTAATTAATTATATATTTTATTAATTAAATATATTAAGGTCACGGATCTATACAATTTGGTCAAAAATTCACAATTTAATTAGTCACATTATTTTACGGTTATAATTCAAAACTTTTGTAGGTCACAATTTATTCATTGATCACAGATTAAAAATTTACACGCCACAATTTATTTATAAGTTACAGATCATAAATATTGTAGTAGGTCACAACTTATTAGACCATGACAAATTATTAATTTTTTAGATTACACATTAGTTTTTTGTTACAATTTATTTTTTCATTAGTCACATATTTTTTATTGGTCATAGAAACCAATTCACAGGTCACAATCAATCAAATAATTTGTGACCACTATCAACATTTGTAACCACCACTTCAACGTTGCCTCCAACAGCACCATCACCATCGACACCTCCAAAACTACCATCACATTAGTCACAACTTAATCAATTTATTGGTCACAACTTTTAGTCAACCAATAAAATTGTCACATACACCCACACCCCATCCCATCATTCCAAAAGCACTGCACCACCACCAACGATGTTGCCCACCGCTACCACCATCGACATCACCATCACTACAACACCAATAGCACCCACACCCCATTCCACCACTTCAAAGTACCACACGACAGCCAACACCAGATTGTGTCACCAATGTCATTCCCACATACAAACCACTTGCCACAAAACCACCACCGCGGACCACCGCTAAGTAGATTGAATAAAAAAAATTGCAGATTCGGGCACCCGCCACCGCAAGATCTACCAATAAAATCACCAACACCCTACAATCGTCACCGCCTCACTGCTGTCATCGCCACTTCCAACAACAAACAAAATTGCTACCACCCATCACCACCTCCTTCATTTTTAACCACAGCCACACCCAAACACTCATTCACAGAATAGGCAAGAATAAAACAGCTGGCAAAAAACACCAAATAAAATTGCCGCCACCAACAACAAACAAAATCGCTACCACCAACAAGCTCCAACATTGTCACCTAAACACCAAATCACAAGCACACTAATTGTCGCCCAAACACCAAATTTGAACCAGGAGATAGAGAGAGAGAGAGTTGAGCATAGAGAAGAAGGATAGAGAAGGTAGAGAGAAAATAGAGAGGTGACACCACCACTCGTCTAGCAGTGTCGTCGACGATGATGCGACACCTAGTGTGGTGGCGACGAGAAGATGATGGCAGAGACGAGAGAGTGAGAAGATAGGGAGAGATGAGGAGGACGTTCGGTTCATTTGGGGTGGGAATGGATAGGGCTTAATATTGGTTTATAATAATTCATTTATAATAATTAAATTAATATCTGATTTGTGAAATAGTAAAGTTAGCATAGGATTTATGAATTGGGATCTTAAATGTAGGCTTTTATGTAATTCTCACTTACTTTGATCTTTGTGGAATTTTATCTTTGACCTTATCATTTTTTATGCAAATCAAATCTCAACTTTGATCAATTATGGATTATCGTTGTTATAACGAAAATTTTCCCCTAATTTTAAATAAATAAAAAATGTAAAACTCTCTGCTTTCCTTTAGCAAAATCTCTTTATTCCTATTAGCACCTTCATTTTTTTTTTCAAGGTTATGAGCGCATGCGAACCTAAACTGTAAATGAAATCTACTTAATTCTTATATTAAATCTACATAGAAAAATTAAATTGCATACAAAATTTGGATTGGATTATTGTGGCGATGGCGACTGATTATTTGCATTCTAAGATGTGGATTTGATTTTTAGAAGGTGTTGTAGCCCTATGGGGCGATGATGGGAAGACTTTGACTGTGGAGACAATGAGTTGGCAATGACAATAGGTATTGGTAATTACCCTTCCCCCTCAAGCAAGTTTGCTAATATATATATATATATATATATACCCTCATATTTATATATATATATACACACACACACACACACTATCTGTTACGCTTTCACCAATGAGGCTTCAGGTATGGCCACGTGACAACCAAACCTAGACCCTCACTCCACGTCATTCTACCCATATGGCAACTTCAGCTGAAGCCCTATGTAGGGCTAAACCCATTTGCTGGAACCCACCCTATATGGGGAATCGAATCCCTACTGGAAAAGCGAAGCTATTGTGGGTTCAATGGAATATCTTTCATAATCTTTGATAAATGATTGATATGGCAACTAACTATCACAGTCGTCTATCTTAACCAAATAGGTCAAGTATACGTCTTGTGTTAGATTTTGGGCAACAAAATAGTATAAACGTTAAATACTTACGATGGATTGATAACCTATGACATGAGGCCTCAGCTGTCTGAATGATGCCACATATGTTTTTATCCAACAGTTATTAGTCATCCTCTTTTACTATAAAAGTGACATTTCAAAGGTAATGTAAGTTTTACTTAAATCGCTCAAAGTCGAACCTCTTTTTATTCTCATACATAAAAGAGGCTTGTGTCTAGAGCAGTTTCTACACTCAAACACTTGTATCAACAGTTGACTTGACTATCACTACTAAAAAACAGCTTTTCACCTACGAAAAATTACCAACGGATTGCATTCATTGGTGATTAGAAACGGATTATCCGTTGGTAAAAGTAATTCACTTTTAACTACGATAATTAGCAACGGATTTTCCGTTGGTAAAGATGATATCTCTTTATCAACCGATATTCTGTGTCTAATGTAATCGTTTAACATTTGGATCTTCTTCCAACGAATATTCCGTAGGTGATGTACCGCAATCCGTTGGTAAAAGTAATTCACTTTTAGTTACAATAATCAACAACGAATTTTTCGTTGGTAAAAATAATATCTCTTTACCAACGAATATTTCGTGCCTAATATAACCGTTTAACATTTTGACTTTTTACCTACGGATATTCCGTTGGTAATTAGAAACGAATTATCCGTTAATAAAAATGATATCGCTTTACCAACGGATATTCCGTTCCTAATAAATCCGTTTAACATTTTGATCTTTCAGCAATGGATATTCCGTTGGTAATGAGAAACGGATTATCCGTTGGTAAAAATAATTCACTTGTCCCACATCGAAAGTTTTCAACAATATCTTTGTAGTTGCCCTCTATAAATTTGTGGTTCAATAAGGAGTTAAACAATATTTTGGCCTTTCAATTCAGTTGGCTAAAAATTAAAAAAAAATATTATAATTATTAAATAAATAAATAAATAATAATAATAAATAAATAACTTTTTTACTATACGGTTATTTACAATATTGATTTTTACCGATTGTAATGGTAGACATTTACCAACGGAAAGTCTGTTGGTATTGGTTAAAACTTTTACCAACGGAAATTCCGTTGGTAAAAGATTCATACTTTACCAACGAAAAATCCATTGGTAAATTTCGTTGGTAAAGTGTTTACTCTTTACCTACGACATGATCCGTTGGTAACTATCAGCGATCCTTAAATTACTAACGAATTTGTGGTTGCAAATATTCCATTGGTGAAGATTATTAGCAACGGATATTGAGACTTTAGGAACGAAAAATCCGTGACTGAAACTCTGTTTTTTAGTAGTGTATCGGAGTGCATGTGACGAATTCCACTACTAGGCTAATGGATTTTCTTAATTGTAGGAATCTGCTTATGTAGAAATGAAAGGCCTTAGAATCTATTGGCCACATTAAAAGTATAAATTTGAGGTCAACACTATCAATAACAATATTCTATTATTCTCAACATTTATCTTTCCATTTCCATTAATATGATTTACTGACAAAAACGTCACACAATAACTTCTTCCAGGCTATAATTCATTCTCCCAGACAATGAAGGAAATATCCTATCGTCTTGTCAACCATTGTTTTCAAATGCGTTGGAGGCACTATCCAACGTTTTGTCAACAAATGCCGATTTAATATTTTGTGCCGCAATGGTGACTAAATATCATGTTATAGTGTGATTAAATTGATCGATTGGCGATTTAATATTTTGTGCCGCAATGGTGACATTCATAAACCATCAAATTGTCATAATCATGCATGGAATTGCCCGATGACATAGAAGGCTCTTTGCGGTCCACTTTATGTCGGGCTCCGGTTTCCACGGTATCATCAAGAAATTTGGTAGCGAAAGGAAATATCCCACCAACTCTATTTCTTATAATTCCTTCTTAGTATATACTATTCATGTGAAAAATTATTGTGTATCTCCTATCAATGTAGTGGACCGGTACCAGTGAAAATTTACAAGGCCAGAATATCAGTCACTGAGCTTGATTGCTATACCATAAATAGTTTACTTTGGTAATCAAAATTGATGACGACGACAATAGGCAACTGTAGGGCAAGAATCAGTGGTATGACTTCTCCGAGACTATAACTCATCTTTCGAGACGACGAAGGAAACATCCTATCGTCTCATCAACCATTGCTTTCCAAGGAGTTGGAGGCATTGCCCAACACTCCGTTGACAAATGCCTCTGAGGTGATTTAGCTTATCATAGAAGTGCCACCTCTCTTCTCTGAGGCAATAAGAGAAACCACAACCCTTTAGCTACATAAGATGAGCCTCAAGTATTTGAGGCGGTTGTTGTTAGTTTCTAAGTGCATCATGCATATTGCACTCTTAATTAGCATGGAACCACATGAAGAGCGATTGCCAGGACGTCTTCTACAGTGGCAGGAGCGAGTCAAATCTCTCATTTCGTCTAGGACAATGCGCAATGTTGTAGGTCTATTGTTGCCTATGAAATTATGAGATCATGGAGCTTGACTAGTGAATCGTTAGAATGAGACCACGTGTCAAGCATTGGGAGAGCCTCCGCTCATTTTTCTTGACTATAAAACTTTGTATTATTTGAAAGTAATTGCAACATTGGTAATTCTCTCTACAAATAAACATCTTTACCTTTATTCTTCTACTTTAGAGTCACTCCTGCATCCAAGACATTTTTCAAATGTCATTTTGATCGATTTGACTGTAGAAGTGCATACAATCGCAATCTTCCCGCCTCTCGTGTTTAGAGAGGTTCAATCTTACGCGTCTAATTCATGCATTTCAAGTGCATAGGTAATATACACTTGAAGGAGAGCAAAAATGTGAACTGTTAATGCGTTGGGTCCCAGTCAGATTAGAAAATAATATTTTACACAACTTTAGGAAAAAAAAACAAACAAACGTGCAACACTCGTTCATCTCAACTTGTCAAATTAGATGTCATGTCAGGGTGTGATTAAATTTATAGATTGGCCATTTATCGTTTAGTGCTTCAATGGTTGCATTCATGAACTCCACCAAAGTCATAATCATGCATGGAATCGTTCGGTGAAAGAGAAGGCTCTCTGTGCTCCACTTTGTGTCGGAGTACGGTTTCCACAATTCTCATGATCAAGAAATTTAGCAAAAGGAAATAACTTACCAACTCTATTTCTCTTAATTCCATCTTAATAGTTATCACTTACCATTCATGTGAGAAAGTAATGCATTCCCTATCAATGTAGTGAATCAAAATTATTGAAAATTAAAATAAAAAATAAAAAAACTGCATATCGGTCACTGAACTCGATTGCTTGACCATAAATAGTAAACTTCTTATCAAAATTAACGATGATGACAATGGGTAGCTGTACTCGCAAAAAGTGGCAAGGCAAGAATCAGTGGTATTGACACTATGGCTCTGTTTGGTACACATTAATGTAAAAATGAGAATGAAAAATATAGTTATTATAGGCCCCACACAAGAGATAGAAAGTCAAATATAATGACTTGATGTGATGAATAACGGTTATATGTTTTATTTTAATGAGCAAATAATGGAAAACATACAGGGGCTATATTTATATGATGAAAAGAAGTTCATTAGTTGACGTTGCTTGATAATTGTTTGTTGCGTATGGATGCATTATCAGTTTTTGTTAAAAAAAAAAAAAAGGCATTATAGAGTCATATATTGACTAGACAAGCTATTTACTTTTTTTTTCCTTTTTTTTTTCTTTTTTTCTCCTTCTAGAAAATGAATATAAAATGAAAACTTAAGATTAAAAAAAAATTATTTTGGACGTTGCTTCATACCTGTTTTGCGTGTATAAATACTGGATTAAATCACTTGTACACAATGTACCCCTTGATTGATACCCTCTTATATGTAAAAAAATGGTAGTTGATTGAAAAAAGGTGTTGTCAATATCAATGTACTAAAATCTACCACTTCGTATGGGTGTAAACCATTGCGTCAACATTTATGTGCATGTAGCATGATCTATAAATACTTTATCAAGTGTCATATGTTGACTTGTCGAGCTAATTATTTACTTTATTTCAGGAAAATAAATGCAAAACGCAAACTTCCGCTCTACTTGAGGGTGGTCCACGTCATAGCCAACCTTTAAACATTCCTTCAAAACTGTAAACCCAAATAATAATGTAGTTTGTGGATAATAAGGTGTGAGTTTTTTGACTTTGTTGTACAAGGAAGCAACCTAGAATATTAAATCATTAATCAGCAAGTGATATCATGCTTCGGTGCTTACTCCATTTGTCATGATCTATTCTATCTTACTTTTTGACAAAAAGAAGTCATTTTTCTTTAATTTTTAATTAATAAGCATGTCCTAATTATTGTTTCTGTCCAAAAATTTTGATGGCGTGCTTTGAAATGATGAGTAAATATTCCGTTACACGTTAATATATTTTTTTCTTACTTAAAAATATGATGGGTAAATAAGTTTTTTAATGATCTCTCAAGTGGACAAAAACCATCATCAGGATAAAATGTTGTAGTTAATAGAATGTTAGGAATAATAATGCAACAAAAAAATTGGAGACAAAAGTATGACAATGGACAAAGATAGAAATGTTTTATTACAATAAAATATTGTATATCTATAAAAAAAATCCGTGGTTCAATAAAATCATAAAAAAAAAAAATACTTATTGTACATGTTTAGTTCTGCCATGAAGGGATCTCAAAATAATGATAATAATGAAATGAACAAGAACACAATAAGAACGTCAAGATTTATGTGGAAACCCATGAAGGGGAAAAAAAATCAGAGATTGAGGAGGAGAATTTCGCTATACTTAATAGTAATTGCATTTAGAACAAAATCTCAATACTTTTAATTAGGATCTAAAGTTTTCAAGATGTTGTATGAATTGTTCTTTCAACAATACAAGTCGTAATTTATATATATAAATCCTAAAACTAATTTATAAATGAATATGAGTCTAAAAAACACATTAAAAAGTGAAACAGCCTGGACTATATAATCATGTCGCTCAAACAACATGCTAGCGGTAAGTGAGCAATAGCTACATCGCTCAAGCGCTAGGTGGGTGTCATGCGAGTGACAAATTTCGATAGAAATATATAGGCGTTGCTCGAGCAGCAGGCTAGCGAAAATACAATGAATTTTCTTCTCGATACATAATTTTGATCTCCTCAAGATCATTTCATCCAAAACTTTAATATCCACTAAAATTTGGATCAAACTACAACAAATCTCCAAATTGAATCAAATTTCTATGACAAGAAATTCCAAAACACATCTCCAAAGTAAACAGCATTCCACGGTCACCACCTCTTCCGAACAAGCCCAATAGGCTAAATCGATAACAAACACAAACTAAATTCAAGCAATGCTCAAACTTAGCATTGGGAAGTGTTTTTGTCAACATATCAGCATGATTATCTTTGGTACCTAAGTACAATATCACTACAAGCAATCACTTTACGCACAAAATTGTACCTTACATCAATGTGCTTAGTCTTGTCGTGAAACATCTGATCCTTAGTCAGAAAAATAACACTCTTACTATCACAATACACTATAAAAATTTGCAAATCTCCACCGATTTCAACAATCAATCTCCTCAACTACATAGCTTCATTACATGCCCTTGTAATAGCTATGTACTTCGCTTCTGTTGTAGACAATGCTACTGTATTCTGTAAGGTAGCTTCTTAACTGATAACACAACCTCCAAGGGCCTATAAGTGATCTCCTCTTATCAAGATCATCTGCATAATTTGAATTCACATACCCAATGACTCCATCTATATTTCTACCAAAATGCAAACAAGCATTTGTAGAGCCCCTGAAGTATCTGAATATCCACCGAGTTGCTTTTTAATGTTCTTTGCCAGAATTTTCCAGTTACCTACTAACTGTACAATTGCATGTGTCAAATATGATTTTGTACAAACCATAACATACATAAACGAATCAATTGTACTAGAATACGAAACCCGAGACATGTAATCAATGTCTTTATCTAACTAAGGACACAAGCCAAATGATAATTTAAAGTGGGCATCTAAAGGAGTACTGACAGCTTTTGCATTGAACATATTCAACCTATGAAGCACCTTCTCAATATATCCCTTTTTGACTCAAATACAATCTACCGACTTTCTTATCTCTTAAGATCTCCATACCAAACCAAGAATCTTCATTACTGCACTCAAGTCTTTCATTTCAAACTTCTTATAAAGCTGAGCTTTTACTTTTCTGACATTTGCTTTATCTTTGGCTGCTATGAGCATATTATTATCATATAATAGTAAATATGTAATCGATCTATTGAGTCCCTTTCTTAAGTACACACAACTATCATAACTACATTTAGTGAAATTATAAGTAGTCATGATTGAATCAAATCTCTTATAACACTGCCTCGACGACTACTTCAATCCATAGAATGACTTATTCAATAAACACACAGTCTTTCTTTCTAGAAACTATGGTTGTTACATGTAAATGTTTTGCTCAAGTTCTCCATACAAGAATGCTGCCTTGATATCCAACTGCTCAAACTCCAAATCATTCTTAGCTAAACCCAAAGTAAAGCTCGAATTGAACTATGCTTTACAACTGGTGAAAACATGTCTGTGAAGTCAATACCTAAAATCTGATTGGAACCCGTTGCTACTAATCTAACCTTATATCTTATATCTTCAATCCCCAATGTCCCTTCCTACCTTTTGAATACCCAAATGCAGTGATTAACCTTTTTATCTTTAGGTAATTTCACCAAGTCCTAGGTAAAATTTTTATTCAATGACTCTATATCCTCCTACATAGAAATCAATCATTTGTTTAAATCACTACACCTGACTGCCTCTGAGTATGTAGCAAGTTCCTCAATTAAATCGATACTGTTTGCCAGGTCTATCCTTAGCAATCGAATACCGTGGTCAATTGGTAGAAAAGGCAAAGTGTTACTGTTTGTCTGTTCTGAACTAGACTGGTTTGAATTATACTATTTCGTTCATGCTGTGTCTTTCTTTAGTAAATCTTTGATTTGTCAAAGATACAATGCTTATAAAACTTCATCTTACTAGTCTTATGTCCATCAAAAAGTCCCATCTTACTCAATTCTGTATACCACTCTCACTCTCATATGCCCAAGCCCTATATGTCAAAGTTTTATAACTTTCTCATTTGCCAAAGAAGAAGTAGAAACTATTGCATCCCCTATAACTGTGAAACCCTGCAAAATGTATAACTGTGAAGAGCTTTTATATCTATTCATGACAACAAGAACACCTCACCTTCAAAACTCCACATTCACCAATATATCTATAACCCTTTAAGTCAAAGTGTGCTAAAAAATTTGGGATTTCGCTTTAGCTCTGGAACGTGCCTTACATCTATAAGTGTTCTAATAGCCCTATTGAATACAAACTCCGATAGTTTTGCAAGACACATTATTTCCAATAATCACTGCATCTTTTAAAACTCTTTTATATGTTACAAACCAGTTCCTATTAGAACACATATGAAAAGTACACATTGAGTCAAGAATCTATTTCTCCCAAAGTTTGGAACCCATGCCAGAAATCATAAGAAGCTCTCTTTCACTTTGTCAATCTTCCACAACATTAGCTTTCGCTATGTTTTTAGGTTGTTTTCCTTTATCTATAACACCAACAGCCTTATTTTTTGTTTTTCAAAGCATATCAATCAACTCTAATAGGCCCTTTCTTTTTACAAAAATGACACACTTTTTCTCTCATATTTCTACTGAGATTCCTATTTTGATTTCTCCCACAAACAACTAGGCCTTCAGCCTGACTCCCAGATTCACTTGCAAGATCCCTCATCTTCTTCTTAGATAGTAAAGCATCATAAACCTCATCCACAGTAAGAATATCCCGACTACAGAGAATATTATTTTAAAAGTCACATATGATAGCGGTAACGAACACAACAACATTAATGCCAAATCCTCATTATCATACTTAACTCATTTTCTCCAAATTGACAACGATTTCTTTGAACATAGTTAAGTGATCATCCAATGCCATACTTTTGCACATCCGATGAGAACACAAGCATTGCTTCAAGTGTAACTTACTGTTCAAACTCTTTGTCATACAAAACTGCTCCAATTTCAACTACAGAGCAACGACACTTTTCTCTTTTAGAATATTCTGAAAATTTTGATTTGATAGATGAAGATAAATTTGAGATTGGGTTTTTCGATCCCTATACTACTTTTTATCATGTATCTAGGTTGAAGGCATTTTTATCAAAACCAAGCAAAGCTTTCTCTAAATTCATCTCTGCGATAATTGCTCGCATCTTCACTTGCCATTGAATAAATTTAGTGTTTCGATTCAATAACGAAATGTCGTATTTCATCATTACCATGTAGAATAATCGCCATTTTCCTAATATCATTTGTTATGAATTGATCGCAAGATAATGACAATAATAAAATAAACAGGAACACAATAAGAACACCAAGATATATGAAAAAATCCAAAATGAGAAAAAATTAGAGGTAGAAAATTTCATTATAATCAATAGCAATTGCATTTACAACAAAATCTTGATACTCTCAATTAAGATCTAAAACTCTCAAAATATTGTATAAATTGTTATCTCAACAACACAAGTCATGACTTATATATAACCTTAAGAACCAAGTTGTAGATGAATAGAAGTCCAGAAAACGTGTTAAAATGTGAAATTGGTTTGAGTTTGATGACACTATTGCTCGAGCAACATGCTAGCAGTAGACAAGCGACAACTCTGTTGCTCGAGAGGCAAATGAGCAACAAGTCTCGGGAGAAAAAAATCAAGCACCACTTTAGCGACAGGCTGGCAAAAATACGGTGACTTTTCTTCTCGGTCCATAATTTTGATCTCTTTAAGATCATTTCAACCAAAACTTTAATACCTACTAGAATTTGGGCCAAACTACAACAAGTTCAATAGGACCAAAAATATAGTAAAACATTCATCTTATTTTCTCTTGTCTAGTACTATCTAGCTCTATCTAGTCCTCCAGTATTCGACTTATACTTTCATGAGTATTTAGTTCATAATTTCTACCAAAGACAAATGATTTATTGGTTAGTCTAGTCTTTTCAAAAATAAAGTATATTGTAGTAATAAAAAAATTTCCTGCCATGTCGAAACTAAGGCCCCTGTTTGGTTTTTATTATTTCAAAAATTTATTTTTCTTCTATTATTTTTAATCATATAATCTTTCCATAAAATAAGATTACAAGTATATCGAAAAATTTTTCTTTTTTTTTTATCACATATTCTCCCAAAAAAAAAAACTATTTCATAAATTATAATTTCAAATAATAGGGACAAAAGTGGAAAATTGTCAAAATTAATCACTTTTGGAGGGACAAGTTGAAAATACAACATAGTTTTAATTGGGTCAAAATTTCACTTCATTACTTATGGGGTCCGAAATCGATAGATCTTTCACATAATTGCAGTATGCCATGCCAACTTAATTACCACTATGCCACGTATAAGCGTTAAAAGAGAACATACGTCTTTTAACATTTTAAATTAAAGATATTACAGTAGTCTTTATTCCGTCCATGTTTGGTATTGATTAAAATAAGATTTCAATTTTATTGGTCCCGCAACTTTTTAACACCACATTTTATAAAATTTATCGAAATCTATTACAAATCTAATTTTAATCTCCACCAAACAGTGATTTTACTATTTTCCTGTACTAGGGTGTTCTGTGGCAATTATGTAGCCGAACTCTACAATATGGATAATGGAAAGTAACGAAGTGTGAAAATTGAGAATAAATTGAAGTTAGGTAACCTGGTTAAGATAAATTAAAGTTTAGTGATAGGATGAGACTACACATCTCCATGAAAAATTATTTCCTCCATCTTTTTCGCGTTTCTTAAAAATGTGATCCATCTTTACTTCTCCACAATGTGAAGTAACGAAGTGTGAAAATTGAGAATAATTTGAAGTCATGTGACTCGGTTAACACAAATTAGCAGTGGCGGACGCAGAATTTTCTAGATAGGGGGCACAATCAAACTCTGCACAAACCACATATTTTGTTCTTGATTTTTGAATGTTTTATACTCGACTTGAGAAAATACAGATTTATATTTAAAAAACATTTCTTCGTTAATATTTTGCTCATCATTTCATCCATTTGATTTCGAACGGTCATTTTATTACAAGAAAAACATTTTTTCATTAATATGTTGCTCATCACAAGAAAATGCATATTTAGGTTTAAAAATTTTATAGTGTATTTAATACAAACAATCAATTCAAGTAATCTAAAGGAAAAACATAAAACCAATATTCAATCAAATAAATATAGTTCGTTAAATATAAGTTAAATTTGATACAATCAGTTCGGACACTTTCTATGTACACAAATAAGATAGGAAAAAATGCAAATTCAAGTTCTAATTAATTGAAAATTTGATTGGAAAGTAAAAAAATTGTAATAGATGTGATAATTTGTAGAAAAATTATAGACAAATTTTAAAAAATTAGAAAGGTAAAAGTTTTGATAAAAGATGCGACTGAGAGTATAAGATAGAGTAAGAGAAATGAGAAAAAAATTCAAGTTTATTGTTATTTTGCCCCTGTTTGGTGGAGGTTAAAATCATATTTTTAGTATATTTTGATAAAAGTTAAAAAGTTAAGGATTCCATGAGATATATTATTAAAATTAACTATTGTCTTTGATTTAAATTAAAATTTAGATTTTAAGCTATATGAAACGGGTCTTATCAACAAAATATATATATATATCAAAAAATTCAAAAAATCAAAAGTTGGGGGATCACGTGATCCCCTTGGGTCCACCCATATTAAAGTGTAGTGATAGGATGAGACTATACATCTCTCGTGAAAAATTATTTCCTCCATCTTTTTCGTTTTTCTTAAAAAACATGATTCATCTTTACTTCTCCCCAATGTAAAGTAACAACGTGTGAAAATCGAGAATAAATTGAAGTTAGGTGACTTAGCTAAGACAAATTAAAGTAGTGATAGGATGAGACTACACATCTCCCCTGAAAAGTTATTTCCTCCATCCTTTTCGCTTTTCTTAAAAAAAAAAAAAAAAAAAAAAATATATATGTAATCCATCTTTGCTTCTCCCCAGTATTTTTATTTTTCCTTCTCTGCAACATTTATCTCTCTTTCTCTTTATCATCTTATTCTCTCTTCTATCTCAAAATCAAAATCTACATTCTTCTATTTCACGGCTAATGTCATGTTGACATTGCCACCACCATGACATTAGTTGTTGTTGTTATTACCATCGTAGTTCTTTTCGAATGTCATTGTTCTTGTTGCAAAAGGTATATCATATCTTTCTTCTTTACAATCACAAAATTCTTAATTTAAATATATTCAGTACTAATATGCCTTTCTAAGCAGTCGAGAAATTATACAATGTCAAGAAATGTAGACATTGTCGAATGCAATGACAATTTCAAATCTAAATGTCCAAAAGTTTAATTGTATAGATGTCGAGGTGTCTCCAATTTCAATCTTTTGGAAAGACGAGAAATGGTAATGGAATAGGAGAACTTAAAATATTTAAAGATATGGTACAAGCAAAGCTAAACGTTTTTATTTGTAAATCAACCATCTATGGCCTGCTTTAACTTAGTCGCACAATTCAAATTTGCTTTGGACATTTTTAATATGGTGCATGGATGACACCATGGTTTGAAAAAAATTGATCTTAGTTGCCTTGATTGAATGGATCCTATTGAAATCAAACTCAAACTCAAACCCAACACCAAGATCAAAACTGAAAAAAATTATATATAATGGAAGCAAAAATTAATTTGAATAAAAAATAAGTATAGCACATGTTGATCAATAATTTCTTATTCTCAAATCTCAACCATCTTGATAAAATACTAAGTAAATCAAAGTTCCCACCGTTTGAATCTGAACGCCCGACCTCTTGACTTAAATAATAAGAAAAAATTGTAAATGAGTTGACGAGAAAACAAACGTGTAAAACATTAATGTTTTTAATGGAAAGTAATATTTTCTTTATTTAATATGCTATATGACCAACCAAGAAGAATTCTGTCCACCAAAGTTTACTCAAATATTAATGAAAAAAATGCTGTCCTCAACTTATTATTTTTAAGCAATCCATTGTCGTCGTGTATAATGTGAGGTAAAGATCGAGAATAGCATTGTCAAAAAGAATAAAGATGTTATTTTAGGGAATAATTTTGATCTGCTAGGCTCGACTTTCACAGACCTTTTACAGGCCACTCACGTGAAATGGATCCCATGCCTCATTAAAAAATATCCCTAATAAGCCCCACGGGGTATAACCTCAAGTGGTCACAGTGTGAGAGTTCGATTCTTGAGACATGTAATTGAACTTTTTGTGGACGTTAGTATACAGACAAACCCTTATTCCCCGGCCTGTTGGAGCACATCCGGCTATTTATCTCCCTCACAATATCCAGAGATGGAACGATAAGGCCCTCAAAGTTGGGGTTCAACCTTTAAAAAATACCCCCAATATCCCAACCCACCCCACCCCACCCCACCCCATCTTTGTGAGAACCCTTATACAGTTATACTGGCAAAGCAGCTCAGTCCTATTTTAGGTATGTGTATGTCATCATTGATGAACTAGAATGTGACGTCGGAAGATTACATAAACCATGACATCACATCAAAAAATGCTTATTTTCCAAATTAACTGCACCTAATTTGTCAATTTTCAGGGGCGTAAAATGCAAATTTGGTCTCGTTAATTATACATATCTTCATATATATATACACACACACACATACATATTGCTAATGCATTGTGCTTCTTTCTATACGGCGAGAGAAAGAGAAAGAAAAAGAGAGAGAGAGAGCACGGCGGCGAGTGTCTGTTCCACGGTGGTTGTCATGGCGGAGGTGGTGAATGTGCGCTTCGAAACGGTATCTTCATCAGCAAGAGTGGCACCAATTGACGAGGAAATTGGCAATGAAAATATTAATCAACAATCTCTGCAAAACTCAGAAATGCCATCAATTGAAGGGTTTGAATCTTGGCTACCAATTACAGAATCCAGAAAGGGTAATGCTTTTACTGCTGCAATGCATTTATTATGCTCTGGAATTGGAGTCCAAGTTCTCATACTTCCCATGGCATTCATCGCACTAGGATGGTAAGTTCGTATCTTAATATATTATGTTTGGCACTTTAAATTGATCACACACTTAAGATAACACACTTAAGATGGTGCTGCAAGGGAGAGTCGATACGAGATTTGGACGACATATTTACCTCGTCTTGTTGATCCAGTTTTACTACTTTAACCAACGGGATGACATTTTTGGTGACCAAATTGCCACTTGCCAATTCTATGTTTGTTGGTGGAAAAACTGTTTTTCCACCAACCAATTGTGATTTGCTATTTGACAATTCTGTCACCCAATGAGTCATGGTTTTTCCACCAATCAATTATGATTTGTCATTAGGTAATTCTGTCACCCAACAAGTCATTTCGAGTGTTACTATAGCAAAACTCTGATTCAGTTGATCACATCTATATATTTTTCTATCTAAATTCTTGGCAACTGGTCTCCAAAAGAAGGATAATCATGAATCTGATTTATCTAGATTTTTACTATAAAATTGTCTATTTGTGTTTCATATTTTACACAAAAATTAAATATGGTCGGTCAAGAAAGAAAATAAACACATTCTACCGTTCCAACGAAGTTTTTCTCAGTCTGATGATTTGAAGAAATGAAGAGAGAGACAAATAGAACTTGATCACGCTTAGCATTATTAAAATGATCACGATGTTCAAGAAGGTCAACTTTTCATTATCACGTTCCCAAGACAATGGAATTGACTTGCGTAGACTAATTAATATATTTAAAACCTTGCTTATTTGGGATTATGTAATTCTTTATTTTGATCCATTTTTATAAGCCTTACGCTCTTTGTACAGAAATGATTTTACAGAAGTTCATCAGATTACTCATGTGAGTGATAAAATAATGTCAAAAAATCACCCACCCACTCCATGTTGTGTGTTGTTTGACCAAGTTCTATACAATATTTTTCTGTACATGTAGCTTTGCTCTTTTTATAATGTTTATATGGGTCCCGTTTGCGAAGTATTAAAATTTTAATTTATGTAAAAGTCAATAATTAATTTTATTCATATATTTCAGTTGATCCACAAATTTTCAACGCATATTTCATCAATTTTTATTAAAATCTACTAAAAAATTAATTTTAGTTTATATCAAATATATGGGCTTAATAAGTTTTGGGTGCAGGTCATGGGGCATTGTTCTTCTGTGCATGGCATTCTCGTGGCAGCTCTACACTACATGGCTTTTAGTGCATCTTCACGAATCAGCAAATGGAATTCGTTACAGCAGATTTCTCCACATCTCTATGGTAGCTTTTGGTTAGTGTCATTAACTTATTTATAAATTGTCTTTCTTTAATGTGTCTTGAAACATAGTATTTTGAAAGAATGTATTTAGAAATAGTAGTTTGATAAAGAATTTGTGATTAAAAAATGAGTAAATTTTTTTATTTACGTGTAATATTATTTTATTAAAAAATGTGTGATTGAAATGATGTTAAATCACTATTTAAGAATATAATTGTTTGAAAGAATGTGACTCAAACAGGGCCTTAATTGTTCTTATTCTCTTTATAAGCCTTAAATAATCCAGGACGAGGGATTTTTATTTAACTATACGTACATAAATCAATTTCACAAATTATTTGACGAAGTAACTATTACAACTTGTCCAAATAGAACCTCATGTTTTGTACAAGCAATAAGAAGCAATAGAAAATAATAACAAAAACACACGTATTTTTTTTGAAAATCCTAGATGATAAAAAATCATAGCATAGAGGAAGATAAATTCATTATATCAAATATGAGTACAAGAAAAAATGTGTTTTAGCAACTACTCTGAATAATACAATAAAACCAAGCATGTATCTATATATGACGTGTTATCGGTGCTTAATATATGATAAGCACCGATGCTCATCTTATGTGTGTGTGTATATTTGTGTATGTGCGGCGCGCAAGAATGATAAAATAGGCCCACCACATATTCGATCCCTCTGCTACCTCTATAGATTCTCAAAAAATCTTATATTTTTTATTTCGTCACATATGTCGCATCACGAGCTTTTCGGGTCAGACTAAACAATCCCAAAATTCATGTACATTTTTTGTTATTATTTTATTTTTTCTTTTAACAATGAATTTTGAACGTGACACTAATGCTTGGCTTTGATTTTAGGTCCAAAATTAGGGAAGTTGCTGGCTATATTCCCAACAATGTACCTGTCAGGCGGCACGTGCGTCTTATTCATAATCAATGGGGGATGGATCATGGAACTTTTCTACAAAGTCATATGTGGCGATAATTTGCAATGCAATGACCGGACATTAACCGGTGCACAATGGTTCTTGGTGTTTGTATGCTTGTCAATTTTGTTGTCTCAGTTCTTTCCAAATTTGTACTCTCTGTCCCGGGTTTCATTTATTGGTTCGATTATGGCCGTCACATATTGTAGCATGATATGGATTCTATCCGTCACCAAGGGTCCGGAAAAAGGTATTTCCCATGACCCTTCGGACGCATCAACATCTAGTATGGTCCGAATTCGTAATGCCTTGAACAGTATAGGATACATCGCTCTCGTATTCAGAGGTCACAATGTTGTACTTGAAATACAGGTATTCATTGAGAAACTTAACATGTACCCATATTTTAGCATGTTTCGTCGAGTTTAAAAGCCAACTAAAATGATTTACTGATGCAGGGGACAATACGCTCGATTTTAAAACGTCCATCGCGAGTGCCTATGTGGAGAGGAGTGATAATATCATATTTACTCATAGCAATGTGTCTATTTCCCATTGCAATTGTTGGATATTGGGCTTATGGAAATATGGTAAGATTTTTATAATCAGATACATAGATATAGAAAAATTGTTCTAATTGATACTGAAATTTAACTTTTTCCATCCTCAGATACCCTTTAATGGAGGAATTTTAAGTGCATTAATGACATTCCACAAAAACAACACGTCAAAATATGTCATTGGTACAATATGTTTGACAATGTTGATACACTACATGTGTGCATTCCAAGTTTATGCCATGGTAGTGTTTGACAACTTAGAGCGCCTTTACGTTACGAAGAAAAACGAACCGTGCCCTCGATGGGTCCGATCAGCAATCCGAGTCTTCTTTGGAGGATTGACATATTTAATTTCGGTGGCATTCCCCTTTTTGGGAAGTTTGGGTTTACTCATCGGCGCAATAATATTACCTTTGACATTGTCTTATCCATGCTTCATGTGGATTGCGATGAAGAAACCTCGGGCAATTAGTCCAATGTGGTGCCTTAACATAGGTCTCGGCTCGTTGGGTGTGTTGCTCAGCATAGTATTAGTCGTTTCATCGTTGAGTACACTAATAGCTAATGGGTTAGATGCCAATTTCTTCAAGCCTTGATGGCAACATTGTATATCGTGAACAAAGTAAGAGGTTTATACAAAAATCGATTTCAGTCACTGTCATATCCACTTTATGTGAACACTGGTAGGATAATGAAATTGGCACCAAAAACTCTTTTTAAAAGAGATTATTACGTAGAAATGTCTACAACCATACAATTAGTTGTCAATTCTGTTTTCTTCCCCAAAATTTTCTATTTGATGTGGATTAAAATTAGATTTTAACAAAAATTAGTGAAATGTGTGGTTGAAAAATTGATGAAAGTTGTGAGGTCGTATGAAATGCGTGATTATAAATGAGTCTTAAAATGGGGCAAACAAGGATATTTTTTGGATTCCTATAACATATTATACAACAATAATTAGAGTAAAATAACAATATGCCTTAGAAAATCTTCAACAGACTCAAGTACGAATTCAGAACCGAACTACAAGCGAGGCTAATATGTCAAAAAATAAATGAATGAATAAATAAAAAATTTTATAATAAAATATTTCTATTTTTTTTTTTGCACTAAAAAAATTAAATGGTTTGGGGACTGAGCCCAGCCCAATCCCCTTATATACATCCCTGAGTAAATATTATACTCTAAATATGGAGTGAATTGTCTAAATAGTCATTGAACTTTGTAAAAGATTTCTAAGGGGTTACTAAACTTTAAAAATCACTTAAATAGTCATTAAACTTTACAAAAGGTTTCTACAGAGTCATTGAACTTTAAAAATCACCTAAATGGTCACTAAACTTTGCAAAAGGTTTCTCAAAGGTCACTGAATTCAGCGACCCTTGGGAAACCTTTTACAAAGTTCAATGACCTTGTGAAAACTTTTTACAAAGTTCAGTAATTATTTAGGTGATTTTTAAAGTTTAGTGACTCCATAGAAACCTTTTACAAAGTTTAGTGACCATTTAAGTGATTTTTAAAGTTTAATGATCCTGTGAAAATATTTTGCAAAGTTCAATGACCATTTGGACAATTCACTCCTAAATATGAGATGCATTCTATTTTAAAAAGTAGTGATTAAAAATAAACTCTAAGATTTTTATTTTATTTTTAAGATAAAGGAGTTTGGTTGTATTCTTCCAAAAAAAGCAAAATGAAGAATCGAATTAGAGAATATTATTGGAATGCATAAAAAAAATTTATTCTCTAAATTTAAAAATATTCTCTATTATAAATAAGATGTTCTCTATAAATATAAAGTTTCTGGGAAATGCTCTCAATTAAACAACCTAGTGTTGGGAAATTAGGCCAATATCTAATATGACATCTAGCGAGAATGCAGCAGAATAAACAATTTCTCATTTCTTTAGGGGTGTCAACGAGCAAGCTTGTGAAAATCGAAGCTCAGCTCGAGCTTCTTTAGGTAGGGCTTTTTTGGCCAGAGTCGAGTAGAGCCGGCTCGATTATTTTCATGATGAAGGCAGCATCCTGCTGCTTCTAAGGCAGTTGCGTTTTTTTTTTTAAATTTCAAGCCGATCCACCAACCATATGGGTCGGCTCGAGCTCGGCCTGACACCCCAAGATGGAGCTCGATGAAATTGAGCCTCGAGCCAACTGGCTCGAGGATCGAGCTTTTTACAGGCTTACCAAGCCCGCGAGCCAATTTGTCATCTCTATGTGCAAACCTAATAGGAGATAATTAATCAAATAGAGCAATAATCAAATGAAGAATGTGTGAAATAAATGAATATTTAACATGGTTCGGCAATATAGCTACAACTACGGCACAATTCTAAATAATCTTCCATTATAATCAACAATAATTAATACAACTTTTTCTTCCCCAGATAAACTACATCAAGAACACATATCTTAGCAAAACCAAAAGTTCTTGATAAGAATTGCAATCTTTCAGGAAATAATTTTGCATTGTATTCACGTAACCAACTAGAAGTTCCAAGTTAGGCACACTACAATGATAATTAATGCTATGGACTTCAGATAAAAAAGGATGTTCATGGCTCACTGGAATACCATGTGGCCATGTAATTGCTTCACTCGATTCGACGAGTATCCCACAGTTGGACTATGTCGACAATTCGCATAAGAAGGAACCTTACATGAGGGAGGACATATTTAGCTACCACTTCTCCTATGACAGGTCCAAAATTGTGGCCTAACGCAAGACAACACCATTGATGCCACCTTTCTATACCAAAAGGGCTGAGAGGCCTCGAGCAACAGAAGTAGAATTGGACTGAAGATAAAGTGCAAGAAGTATGGACAACTAGAAGTGTAAATTTGGCTCACCAGTTCGGACGGCTCGGGAAAGGCCTGAGCCAACCCGACTCGTGGCTCAAAGGAATAGAGTCGAAATGGGGCTCGGCTCAAGCTCACACCGCTCGGTCGAGCCTTTAAAAAATAATAAAATATAAAAAATAAATGCCAACAGATTTGCTACCAATTAAGGCAGCAATTATGGTGGAGGGGCAGATAAAATTTGAAAATTCAAATTTTAAATTTGAATTTCAAATTTAGTTGAAACGATTATATTTTTTTTAGCTATAAATATGAGTTAAATTTTTTAGTTTCATATCAATTTTCTTCAATCAGTTTTAACTTGCAGTATTCCAGCTTCTTTTACTCTAATATTTAGTATCTTCAATTATAATAACAATAGAATACAGGTGGATTTTACTAGCAATGAGATTAGTCAGTTTAAGGGTAGTTCAAGTACTCCAACTAACTATAATACATCTCGAAATATTTCAATTGATTTGGAAATTATCGAAGAGGAAGAAGTAATCGAGATTACTAAAAGGTCGAAAAAAATCCCCATATTGTTGGCAACATATGACACGTAAAAAGTTGGTAGTATGTTGCAATTACTATGACAAAAGAACTTAGTTGAAAGCTCAATTCAAATACAATACATATGAATAGGCACGTATTAATGAGTTGCAAAGCGAAACCAGTTAATCTCAATCCAAAACAAACCGGCCTAGTGTTTGTTGGTTCTAGTTTTACTATTTTCACCTTTGTATATTCATAGGAAATATTTAATGAAGAAATGACTGCATACCTGGCTGCATCAGAGATGCTGCTTACGATGATGACCCAATACATGTTACCCACTCGTGCAGAATTATCTTCAACCCAGGTATACCTCTTATTGTAGAAATATTTTTCATTCAGATACTGTAAAATTATTTAACAAAAGAAAACAAGTTGCTATTGAACAACTAAATTTTTTTAATAATATTATATAGTTTACCTCTGATTTATGGGCCGATGTTAACAAAAAAATTATATTACTGTTACGGCTCATTACATTGATCACTTATGGCTTCTAAATAAAATGATTATTGCATTTAGATGTATAAAATATCCTCATAATGCAACTAATATATTCATGGTTCTAAAAGATATTATATAAAAATATGAAGAAATTGTTCGAAATTTTACTTTTGATAATGCTAGTGAACAAACTTGTTATCGATAAATTTATTAATGATCTTAACCATGCATTTGGAAGCTTATTTTTCATCAACGTTATGTATGCTATATTATCAATCTGATTGTAACAAATGGATTATAACATATAAAATTGTCTTTAGATAAAATTAGACAAATAATAAATTTTATTACTCTATCGCCAACAAGAAAGCAAGCATTTAACTTTTTTGTGCAGAGTATGACTTATTAGAGAAATCATTTGTCACTGATGTAACACATAAATGAAACTTTAAATATCTTATGTTGCATTCGTGTGAAAATTATGATAAAGTTATTTCACTGTATTATAATGGTAGGTATACAAATGAATCCGAACATAATTTGAGAGAATGTGAATGGTCTATTGCATATTGTGTGAAAAAATAATTTAAAAAACCTTTTTCGATGCTACAAAGGAATATAGCAATGTTTATTACCCTACATTTTCACTTGTTTTACAACACTTTTTCTACATTTCATAGATATAGAAATTTGTCAATTTTTATTATTGTAGTCTACTTTATGGGGTTAAAATTTTGTAAATATTGGAAAGAACTATTCTCTTTTTTCTTTTAGCTTGGGTGATGGACCATCAACTTAATTTAACTGGTACAAAAGCTATTATAAAGAGGATTTCAAATTTCACTATTTTTGAATTATCATATGTACATGTAGAATCTACATTATATGAAATGTATAACTATTACGCTGAAAAATGAGGTCAAGCCAATTCTACTTCCTAAAGTTCTTTTTTAAGAAATATTTCAACAAATTCAGATAATACATGAAGTTATTTGGATGCTAATACAAGTGTTCCATCATTTAGTTCCAGTTTATCAATATCTAGAGCGATAGATATTAGTGGTATCTTTGTTCCAAAAGATTTAAAAAATCACACAAATCAATGAAGAGAAAAAAAAGAGACAAAAAATATAAAAAAGATGAAAATAATTTACTAATTGTCAAGGTTTTCCATTCTATGAAAAATTTATAATATCGTATATAATTTTCACTCGCCAAATCCCCAAATATTGTAGGAAAAATACTCTGAATTTTATCATGCCCACCAATTAAATCTCCTTGAACAATATGCAAACAAAACAAGAAAAATCAGAATGAATAATAATTTCAAAAATTTCAAAAAATATGATCGTATTGTATTTAACATTTCAAAAGTAACTTGTTACAAGATAAAAATAATTTCTAACATGCTAACCTTTCAAAATGGAAGATAAATTTAATAATAATTTCTTCTTGATAAAAGAACAGAAAAGATGTTAAGAAAGTTAGGGTTTGTATTAGGTAGGAGAAATCAGTTTATGCTCACTTTTCAACATTTTTTTTTATTGAAAACTTCATATTACCTAATATAATAAATATATATTCAATTTTATAGTACACAAATTAAATCATTACATCATAATATTTATGGATTTCATTAAATACTCCCAAAAAGATATCACTAAGGGTAATTTTGACCTTTCACACAAAAAGTGACATTTTTTAGCACCATTGTTAAAAGAAACATCTTTTTGTGTATTTTTCAAATTCAGCGGCATCTATGAAAAATCCCCTAACATAATTTATGTTGTCCTCGAATCAAAATTGATGTTCGATCTTCACTTCCTTAAAAATGCTAGAAGGGTAAAATTTAAAGTGAACTTTTGAAGGTTTAAATTACCATTACTGTAATTTTGAATATTTATATTTACTTGAAAAATTAAATATAATCACTATATGTAATTTTTTTTTCCAGGATTAATTACACAACTACAAACACTCAAAGGGGACCAAGTTTAAATATTAGGTGAATTAAAAGTATTTAAAATATAAAATGTGGCTTCAAATTTGTTATTTTTTTAATCAATGTAGATAATTGTTTTAAGTGTATACAATTTTTTGTATTTATTTTTTTGTAATATTTTTGCGAGGTAATTTTATTCAGAATCGTAAATTTAATAACTTACAGTTATTTTAACTTACACTATGTTAATTTGCACTTAAATCATGTTACAATGTATGTAATTTTTTTGAAATTGTAACATATATTGTGTTATTATTGTTGCAGTGTGTGTAATTTTACACCACCATCTCACCATCACCTCCAACGCACTACCACCAACATTCATCACTTCAAGTCTTCAACACAAGAAATTACATATATTGTTGCTATGGTGGTGGTTTTGGGGTGACAATGATGTTGATTTGCTGGTTTGTTCCATTGGTGATAGTGATGGGATTGACGGTGGTTGTGATGGCAACGAGATGGGGTATGGTGACAATGGTGAAATAAGGTTTGGGTCGAATGATTGTGGTGAAGAAGGGTTAGAAACTTATAACAAACACGTGTCATGTAACACAATTTTACACGTATTATACTTTTATAAGTAAAGTGTAATATATATATGTTTAGTTAGTTCATTTTAAGAAAAAATAAGTCGCATTTTTTAAAATAGTTTATTTTTCTTAGTGTAATAATAAAATCATCCTTTTCAACTATTCATGGAAGTCCCCATATAAAGTATTGATTTATGGCTCAAAAATCTCATAAAATTAACCCACCAAATTACATATTCTATATCTACTTGTAAGGCGTTCAATTTTGAATTTATCGTATATAAATGGCTCGTTCTATTTTGTCAGATCATAAATTAATTGAAGTTGCTTCTATTTTTTAAGCAAAATACAGCTCGTCCAAGATTTCTTCTAATTTACAGCACAATATGAAATGAAAGTTGACAATTAATATAGAAGTAAAGTCAAATATTTTTATTCATTATTAAAAGTATAATCTACCTCGAAATCCTTGATTGAATTGCTTCGAAACTTCATCTTCTGATCATCACCTTTCCAGTTTCCATGACCACAGCTATACGCGTCTGTGATCAACACGAAAAGGCTCAAATTAAACTGTAAAAGAGCTGGCAATCTATATACATACTCTACATAATTCCGTGTATCGCGTCAATAATCACGGACATTCTAAGTTTCCAACCGAAAAATCAACGCGGTTGGTATTTTCTTCTACAACAGGGGTATTCTTGTCACTACACTAAGTTTCATGCACATGTGTAGTTTTTCCATTGGTCAATGTTAAATGTCTCAACCAGTGGCCCATACATCAGTTTTCTTAAATCTTAACAGACATCTCTTTTGTTCATACATACTGTAAACTCCTGATTAATGTGATTACCATTCTTCTGTTTCCAGCTCAGCAATAAACACTAAAATTTCCTATATAAATTGTACATAATTTACAGTTCTCTTTGCATAATCGTCTGCTTTCTTTCAAAATGTGGGAAATAAATATTTGTGCATTTCTAATTCTAACTGTTTTAGCAATTGCGGGAGCCGAGGATCCTTACAGGTTCTTCAATTGGAAGATCACTTATGGGGACATCTACCCTTTAGGCATACGTCAACAGGTTCGGTTCTTACATAATATATGACATGACATGTTTAATAAGATGAACATGACACGACACGACAGTTCTTGCTTCTGCATTATAGTATGGCATTAGTACTTCTGCATGCTGATTCTTGATGGTCATTTTCACTTGCAGGGAATCCTCATAAATGGCCAGTTTCCTGGACCGGATATACATGCTGTTACTAATGACAATCTCATCATCAATGTAGAAAATAACTTGCCGGAGCCTTTTCTTCTCTCATGGTTAGCGATTATATTGAATTTCCTTGTTTGTTAGGCTTACGTCGAAAAGTTACTTTGTTTTGAAAGTTGACGCCGCGATGTATGAATATGATAACCACCTCACCTAGTAGTACATTAAGCCCATGTTTGATTTAGCTAAAAAAAAAAACGCCCATGTTTCATCAGTTTTGATCAAAATATATTCAAAATCTGATTTTTAGCTAAACCAAACGGGCTAATTCACTACAAACACGTAAAACAGTTGATTGTTTGGCCATTAATTTGGATATATCATAAGGCAACGGGACAACTGATTAACTATATGCACGTTGAGTTGTTGGAAAATAAATGTTGAAAAGAAGAAAGAAGTGGATCTCCAACCTTAATGTCAATTGAAGACTAAGGTATTTATGTTTTGTATTACAATACAGGAATGGAATTCAGCAGAGGAAGAATTCATTCCAGGATGGGGTTTTAGGAACAAATTGTCCCATTCCTCCTGGCAAGAACTTCACTTACAAAATGCAGGTCAAAGATCAAATAGGAAGTTTTTTCTATTTTCCATCTCTTGCATTTCATAAGGCTGCTGGTGGATTTGGAGGAATTAGGATTCTCAGTAGGCCAAGAATTCCCGTACCATTCCCCGGCCCTGCAGAGGACTATACGGTCCTAATTGGAGACTGGTATAATACAAATCACAAGGTACTTAGATAGCACTTTATGGCAATCAAGAAGAACCATTTATGCTATGAAATAAATTATGATGTTGTAATAAAATTGAAGGTACTCAAGGCTATTTTGGACTATGGTAAGAGGCTTAAGTTCCCTGATGGCATCCTAATCAATGGCCGTGGTCCAAACGGAGCATCATTCACCGTTGAACCAGGTACTAAACTGTGGTTGAGCTATTTTATCTGTGTACATGATATGATTTGAAGATCTGCTAAAATATGGGACATATGAATTTTTATTTTTTCCAGGAAAAACTTACAGGTTCAGGATATCAAATGTGGGACTGCAGAATTCGCTAAACTTTCGCATTGAGGGACACAACATGAAGTTAGTTGAAGTTGAGGGGACTCACACTATCCAGACAACTTTGTCCTCTCTTGATATCCATGTTGGTCAATCCTATTCTGTGTTAGTCACTGCTGATCAGGACGCTAAAGACTACTACATAGCCGTTTCCACGCGTTTCACGAGCCAGATCCTCAACTCCACTGCTGTTCTTCACTACAGTAACTCCAGAAAACCGGTGTCTGGACCACCACCAGGAGGACCAACCACCGAAATTGATTGGTCGCTAAAACAGGCTCGTTCCATCAGGTACATTCCACCGCTAAAAAGTCATGAAATTGTTGAGGAAATCCATACCTGTGCAGAATCAAAAAGATACAAACTCCATTAATGTCTTGATCAAGAAGCGAACAAGGCAAATAAACAAAACATGATTTGATTTTCGTTGCTGATTTTCCATTACCATTTCAGGACAAACCTCACTGCAAGTGGGCCAAGACCAAACCCTCAAGGCTCGTTCCACTATGGTCAAATCAAAGTTTCCAGAACAATCAAACTAGCTAATTCAGCTGGTCTAATCAATCACAAACAGCGTTACGCAGTTAATGGCGTTTCGTTCATCCCAGCTGACACACCGCTTAAGCTTGCAGACTACTACAAGATTGGAGGGGTATTCCGCGTTGGAAGCATCCCTGACAATCCAAGAGGCCGAAGAATACACACCGACACATCAGTTATGAGTGTAGACCACAAAGCATTTGTGGAGATAGTGTTCGAGAACCATGAAAACATAGTCCAGAGCTGGCACCTCAGTGGATATAATTTCTTCGTAGTCGGGTACGTGCATATTTACGTTATATCTTCCATAGGAGACACAAAATGTATTTCAAGTTTTTCTAAGTGTGCAACTAATACTCAAGCTAAAATGATCATTGCACTGCAGAATGGATGGTGGCCGGTGGACGCCAAAGAGTCGCAAACAGTATAATCTTGTAGATGCAGTTTCTCGATGCACGACACAGGTAGAAATCAGATTCTAAATTCTCTTAAGCAAAATGAGTTTGAGCCATGTAAAACTAACCTTTGTACATCACAGGTTTATCCCAAGTCATGGACGGCGGTATATGTGTCACTCGACAATGTGGGCATGTGGAACTTAAGGAGTCAGTTTTGGGCCAGGCAATATCTTGGACAACAATTTTACCTGCGAGTGTATACACCAGTTCAGTCAGTTAGGGATGAGTATCCTATTCCGACAAATGCCCTGCTTTGTGGAAGAGCGAAGAACAGGCACACATGAGCCACTGTCGAAAAGGATAAGAATCACCGTTAATCAGCACTTGACATTGAAGAATGACCTCAAGGTCACTTATAGTCACATTCTTTTATCTCTACAAAATAAAAATTCTCAAGAAAGGAAATTTTTTGTAGTAGTAAATTTGTATACATCATATCCTGTTATAATAAATTAAGCAAATCTGTTTCTGGTTTTCGAAAACTTGTAAGTCTCTGACCCTTGCTGTTTTTATGAAAAACGTAGCCATACAATCTATTGACATCTCACACTGTTGAGATCAAATCATTTCAGTTAATAAAAGGATACAAATTTGTTTATGTAGACAAGCCAATATCTCTTTGTTCATTCAAACATTCAGCTACTCTATCCCTGTTAAACACAAGATTGTGAAGAAGACTTCCAACAAGAAGAAAATATGGAGTCAATTCTCGACAGATATTCCAAATCCAGCAGAAAATTGATTCATTAAATAGTTTGAGATCAATATTGGCACCCCAATGAATTGTGATTTTCATTTTGATTTTGATAGTAAATGGATTCTGGGAATATATCAATATACATGAGCCGGTATCACAATTCACAAAGATAAGTGATAGTATTTATAGGAGCTCTGCCTTCAAAAAAACATGCTGCATATACATTCTCGTCATTCTGATTAGACAAGAAAATGCAGCTCACTAATCCTTTGCCAGTATTGCAAGACTTCACAAAGAGAGATGCATTCACGACTTGTCAGCAAGTCGAATATTCAAAATTGAGGCAAATCAAATGCTGGTGGAAATAAAATCTTAACATCAAGGAAAGAAAGAAAGCAATCATTTATTATTGATTGAGCATTCAACCTTCTGAAGAGTCATACAATAATATTAGGACAGCTGAGACTCCTCAACTTTATATTCAAGGTACCTTCATCCTGCTGAAATGATGACTCAGATTGGGAAAAAGCAAACAGAAGTAAGACTAGGATAAAACTGTTCATTAATGGGATAATGGGGCGAGTTTTTGGGTGATGAGTTCTATATACAAAGCAAAATTAACTAATAATGTTCCTGATCTTGCAACCACCAACTTGCTTTCGATGCATTCCCAGAGCTTGCTAGCAATATCGTCATTGGAGATAATTAACTTCCCTTCTTAATGATACTAAGCTCTATCATCATTGCAGGAACAGCAGAAAAGAGCAACAGCAAAGCTCAACAAAAGAGAATTTTTTTTCAATCTATTCCTAACATTGGGCTGTTATAAACGCAAATTCGCACCAGTTGTTCAACAACACGATTTGTGTTAAATAATCAGCGCCACCAGAATACACTTTCTAAACATGGTTGAATTTGAAAATCCAAATATACCCTGGTTTCAAGTTAAAGCAATCTTGGAAGCTCAGCTTCTTCAGAAGCCTACAAATGCATAAATTCAGAAAAAAGTGAAGCATAAAAGCATTGTAAAAGTCTAGTAGAAGATATAAAAGATAAAGAAATTTGAATCCGACAAGCAACACATGAATTTAGCGGAAACGCCATATTTATCTCTTTTGAATGTTCAGGAAAAAAATCAACATCAATGAGACCAATCATGACTTGTAAGGATGAGACTTTAGGCTCTTATGGCAAAAGGAGAAATTTATGACGAAAGAGAGATAGCATAATTGGAAGAACTGGTGGCGCTTCCTTTTTATGACATGATTAATACAATTTTAACCTCTCCAATTTATTAGGCCATATTGAAACTCTTTTCAATGACCATTCAGAGGTTTAGATCGATAAGAAAATTATTTTCCATTCCCCCTTCAAAAACAGTTTCCTGGGAATGGATAATGTTTCGAATTAATTCTGGTTAACTTGTCATTTGATTCCCTTTATTATGATCATATTTCCAAATTGGTGTCATTTTTATTCGTCGTAATTGCAAAAAGGTGTTATATTAGTTGGGTTGCCTCACCATTTCTTGTTGGCCCAAATTGAGACTTGTGGACTTGATCTGTTTGGAATTATGTTCGGGTTGTAAATCGTGTTTTAAAGAAACACGCCTTTGCCTCTTAAATGGTTGAGGTTCAGCCGTACACGTGGCTTCACTCTCACCTTGGATGGTTGACTAATCAGATACTTACTTGGTTTTGGCCCCGATTCTAGATCATTCAAAGTCTCTCAACCTATCGTCTCTCTCTCCTTTTCTCTGAGTGATAAATTAGGGTTATTGGATTACTGTAATTCGATATGTTCTTGGTGATTTCTCAATCTATAATCTTAGTGATGGTTTCTTATTGTGTTAGATAGTCTATTAGTGATTGAGAGTGAATTGGATTACAATTTTGAATAGAGGCGAAAGAATATTCGAAGAAAACTTTGGTTTCTTCGTACATGATGTACCGTTCTTGGTTGATACTAGTGGATCTTGAGTTTTATCACCTTTTTGGTGATGCTCAACGGGTGACTAGGTCGCAAGACCGAACATCCGGGCCCTTTTAGGGCGAAACATATCTATTCATTTTTGAGATTTAATGATCCTTCGACTTAACAAAAGCTTATTGTCCTGAAATAGAGTTGAAAAGGTTGATAGCTAAAAATTTAAATAAAGCCTTTCACAATTTTCATCAATAGAAAAATCCGCTTTTCGCTACCTATTTCTTTATGAATTGTACGGTTCAACGACAAAGTAATATTCATTATACCTCATCGTACGAGGCATGTATGTAACAATCAGCTCAGCAAAGACGAAGCAAGAGATCGTGTAAGGTCTGCTATAAAATGAATCTTTGCAAGGAGAGAAATGGAGAAGAAACGAACTACAAAACTAAGAAATCAAGGAAAATAACAAAAAGATGAAGAAGGCCCTAATACGTGATTGTTGTCCTCAAACGATATTTGTCCTCTTTCCGATTGAATAAGATGCTTAAAAGAATACTTGGCAAATGGTTTGCACAAATTATCAAGCCTTAAAAAGGATTAATCACTCGAGCATTAAGTGAAACCCTCCAAAACTCAAGAACACAAAAGAAAGGATTGAATATAAAGAAAAAGAACTTCAATATAAGTTGGAATGAATATTTTGATCTCAATTGTGGCTATATGTTTTTCAATATGTTTTATTAGTTATTAACCACATATTTATAGCCTTCAAACATTGCCATACGAAGTGATGTAAAAAACCATATCGAAAAGCCACCAAATTTGAAATGCGAACGCCCACACTTTTTCTTCTATGCTAGCATAGAACAATCATATACTGTCGCATGTATCAATGCCTTGGTGCATCTGGAAATTTCCGTAAATCATAATGTGACCGCATGCCCTTTTGGCCTATGCGGTCACATAGGACAAGTTTTTGGCTCTCAAATTCCATTTTCATTTCTCCAACCTTTTGTTGATTATTGAACAATCATACAACAAGGCCCACACTCCACTCCACATCATCACTCCTCCCCTGGCCACTCCGAGCTGGTTGGGCAATTGGGCTAGGTTGTTGGCCACCTCTTCCAATGTGATATCACTTCCTCCTATGTTGTTCTTTCAAGGTGACATCACTTAACATATGAAATTGTACTTTCCAAGTGAGGTGCCACTTCCTGCTGCCATGTATTTTTGAAATGGTGGACTTTACCATCAATGACATTCTTTACCAATGCCAACTTGATCGAAAGATGCTCCATATAGAGATATTCTTTATATTTGACAAATTGATATCTTACAATAAGGTGGCTACTTTTCAACTTGCATCAGGCGACCACATGCATATGAGAGTTGGAATTGCCACCTTTTGACTAATGAGTCATCAATATAAGGTCAAGTGTCAAACATCTATTAAACACCACTTCTTATCTCTTGATATTAAAAGCTTACACAGTTCCTAAAAAAGGAAATTTTGTCAGTGCACCATTGAATACCATCTTCTTCCTTTAGCACCATTGTTGTGACGACAAGCTTTGTATTTTCTCTTCAAATTCGGAGTTCTTTATTCTCATCCAGAGTGTCTCTCTCACACTCTAAATATATATTTAATTGACTGACTTGAGGGTC
>NC_036252.1:11962550-11969306 GCF_002742605.1 Olea europaea var. sylvestris
CTTTTCTAAACTCTCTGCCGCTGGGGCCACTTCGCGAAAGAGGTATTCGCACTTGGCCTAAATCTGATGTAGCTTTTCGTAGAAGGCATGCTCGCCTTATGGGTCATGGTCCTACTAAGGCATTTTTTGATAGCGCTAGGATTTCTGATTTGTTAGAAATCTCTATTCGCCCCCCTACTTTTGATTCAGCACTCTTTTCGATTGCTTTGAGTTTTTGGTCTTCCGAGTATAACACCTTTATTTTCCCTCTTGGCCCCATGTCTATTACCTTAAGGGATGTTGGGGCCCTAGTGAATCTACCACCTTTCGGAGATACCATTTTTCTGGTATCTTGGTTTCTGGTAGTGCCCCAAAGTTTGGTAAAAACTACACCGATTCTTATTCAAGCCTGCAAACCCTTCACAATCATTCGAGCGCTAAGCCTTCCCATACTGAGCGAGTGGTCTTCCTTCTAGTTTGGCTTTGTAAATATGTTTTGTATGTGCCAAGCATAAAGCCCTCCCTGGGTTACTTACCTATAGCGCACGAATTGGCACGTGGTAGGTCTTTGAATTTATGTTCTTTGTTTTTGGCTGCCCTTTATAGAGGCATGACCTCTCTTCAAACTCAATTGAAGAATGGTGCACCTCCCACTGGAAGTGGATCTCTTTGGTTCACTCAACTGTGGTTGAGATCCTATTTTCCATTGCTTGGTGCTCCATCAATCTCTCGCTCCTCTGCTAGCTGTTATGGGCTAGCCATGGAGCCCTTGGCTCCTGTAAATATATCCAGAAGGGACATTTTTTCATTCTTTTATTCTTTGAATTCAATCTCTTCCTTTTTTCCTTTTCCTCCTTTTTTGACTCCAAACTATGTACATCCCCCCTCCACTATAGACAGCACGAGCACCTCCCTGCTTATTTGGATCCAGTTTTTAACCGAGAGGGAGCTATTTCATGATATCTTGACTGGGACCAATGCCAAGGCAGGGGTAAAAATTTATGCTCCCCAATTTTTTGCTCGCCAGCTTGGTTTCGGCCAAACTTGGCATGTTCCTCCTTGCTATTCAAGGAACTTAATTGACCGTTTTCATACTATTAATAAGGCGGAGGCAGAGGCTATAAATGCTCACAATCTTCTTTTAACCAGCCATTTTTCATTGGCCCCCTTCAATTCTAGCCACGCCATTCACCCTCTTTTTGAAAAACTCTGGCCGTCGGTGAAGCGCAGATTATTTGCGACTGACGCCAATTGTGCCTTTCATTCATTAGATCAGCCGAGCATTTCTTCTCCTCCTCCTGTTTTGGTCACTCCTTTGTCCGTTTGGAGTCCTTCTCCTTCTCGTCGCACTAAACAGTCTGCTCGTCCATCTTCTTCTCTCCCTGCTAAGCCTACTACAACCAAGAGTGCCCCAAGCCGCAAACGGCCAGCCTCAGCATCTCCTATTCTGGAGGATGATGTTGATGATGATGATGATGATACCCCTCTTATCGTCAGGAGGAAGGTAATTAAATTGGTTTACTCACAAGCATACTTTTTTATACTTAAAACTTTTCTGTGTGCTGATGATTTTTTGGACTTCTCAGAAAAGTTCAGCCTCTCCTTCAAAGGCTTTAGCATCGACAGCTCCTGCTCCATCATCCTCTACTGAGGCTACTTCATCCAAACCGGTTGATGAGGGGGCTACGCTTAAAGAGACATCTTCAGTCCCAGAGTCCTCATCACAACCTATGGATGAGCCACCTTCTTACCAGGGCGTCAACCCCCCAAACATTGAAGCAGAAGGTAATTCAGTCTTTTGATATCTTACATTTGCTTGTGTTGTTGGTTTCTGATTTGATGCTCTTGAGTTTTGCAGATACTCCTATGAGTCCGCCCGTTGTGGCAACATCTTCTCGCTCAGACAAGGGGAAGTCCTCACGAATGGAGGAGTTGTTGGTGGCAAGCTTGGCTGAGGACATGCCATCTTCTACGATTGTTGATGATGTAGTCTTTGCTTCACTTCTATTTCTATCTTGTTCGTTGTAGTGAGAATCTTTAATATTGGCAATTTTCTTTGCAGGATGCTGACAAAATTGTGCGTTCTATCCAAGACTTGTTCGCTTCCTGGGGACAAGTCCAGACGTCTCGCCCTGCTCCATCTGATCGTCCTGCTGCTTCTTCAGAGGAAGATTTGAAATTCCTCAAGGAGTCGATATTTGAGTACGTGTCCTTCATGGATATGGACATTGGAAGGGCTAGTGCTGCCAGACACAAGGATAAACTTGAGCATTTGAATGCGAAGTTGGAGCAAGCACTGACGCTTCCGTCGCTCAATCTTTCTGCCGATTTTAAAGCGACGTTGAAGGTTATCCACTCCGAGGTCCTTTCTTTGCTGGCCAAGAATGCTGAACTAAAGGCCAAAAGTACTCAATATTTTCGAGCCGTAGCTGAGAAAGAGTCTTTGCGTATGGAGATTAACAAGGCTGAGGACAAGTTGAAAGAAATCTCTTCCGAAGTCATGGTTGAAGACTCTTTGATGGTTAATTTGGCTGTTCAGATGAAGAAACTTCAAGCCAAAATGGACGACTGCAGGGCGAGAATGGCTGCTAAAAAGCGCAACGCCTCCCAGGGAATTGAGCGAACTAAGTCCTTGGTCGAGCAGTACAAGAAGTTGGAAGTTGATGATAATGTCGCGGCTGAATTGAACATCACCTCCTCTCGGCAGAACGAGGATTGGAAAAAACTTAGGGAACGAATTCGTTCAGTATGGGGTGGACTGTAATTAAGACATATGATGCCTTTTTTCTTTTGTAATTTGATTTTCCCTTTGTAACTTTGTTCATCATTAATGAACATTAACTTCTTGTACATTTATTTGACGTTTGTTTTTTAGTCGTCAATTCTTTAAGTATTTAACTGCTTTGTGCTAAAAATCTTATCCATTTTCTTTTAATATTTTCACCACTTTTTCCAAGACTTTGTGCTATTTAATTCCGTTTACTAGGCAGAAATGTGGCTGTTTATATTCTGTCTCTTCATCTCCACCCCCCTATAAATGCTTCGCATTTTCTATCTTTCATCTTCATCTTCTTCTTCGAAACTAATTTGCTGTCATTGCTTGACATTCTGACAATCAATCCGACCTAAAATGGACTGTTTAGTCCGCCCATTTTCTTATTTACCTTGATGTCACCTTTGGTGTGGGAGGTATAGGAAATATTTTCTGGCCAGCAGCGAAGTTTTTACCATCAAAGTTCTTCCCTTCGTCTCTTTATCTTTTACAAGGAGTCGATGATAGAAGGCAATTTTTGGGATGCTTGCGGGCCACTTTGCTTGCTGAGAATGCTTCTCAGCTTGCTTGCTGAGAGTGCTTCTCAACCTCTTTGCTCGCCATTGCAGCGATGCATTTAGGAAGGTGGTGAGGCCAGTCCACCCTCTTACTCGACGATCCCACCATTGCAGCGATGCATTTAGGAAGGCGGTGTGAGGTTTACTTAGTGATCAACCGGAAGATTAGCTTACTTTTAATTGTATTTTGTAGAGCATCTATTATTTGTATTTTTGCATTTTTTGTAATGAACGTTTGATAATAAAGGACTTCATATGAACTTATTTCGCTCTGATCTTGTTATCCTTTAATCGTTCAGCATATTTGATTATGCTTTTATCTGTTCACATTTCCATAAAGAAGGAATATATTTCTTCAAATATTTGCCGTTAATGAATCTCACGTACTTGGTGCCATCTAAATCTTTCAAGTGATACGCTCCATTAGGCAACACACTGTTTATTTTGTATGATCATTCCCAATTGGGCGACCACTTCCCGTACTTTGGATCTTTACTATCCAAAGGGAGTATCGTCTTCCAAACTAGTATACCCAGGGTGAACGACTTGGCTATGACTTTTTTATTATAAAACTTAGCCATTCTTTGTTTTTAAACTTGCAATCTATCTAAGACGTCCAACTTTAATTCGTCTAACCCCAATAAATTTTGAACTAGTGATTCGGCATACTCATCATCATTCAACTTATGTTGTAAGCACACTCTGATCGATTGCACGTTGATTTCCATAGGCAAAACGGTCTCCTGTCCATAAACAAGTTGGAAAGGAGTAACTTTGGTACTTGACCGAGGTGATGTCCTATAAGCCCATAAAACCTTGTTCAGACATTCGTGCCAATTTCTGGCATTTTCATCTATCATCTTTCTGATGATATTTTTTAGAATCTTATTAGAAGATTCCGCTTGTCCGTTGGATTGAGCGTAGTATGGTGTGGAGTTTACTAATTTAACCCCAAACTCGCTCAAAAATTTGTCCACTTGATCCCCATTCAAAGATGTTCCGTGATCTACCATTAACGTTTGTGGAATTCCAAACCTATAAATAATGTGATCACGAATAAACTATAACATTTTTCTGGGTGATCTCTTTCAAAGGTACCGCTTCTACCCATTTGGTGAAATAGTCGGTTGCAACTATAACAAAAGTATGTTGCTTGGACGATGGGGGATAAATCTTCTCTATCAGGTCTATCGCCCAACCCTTGAACGGCTAAGGTTTAATAATAGGTGACATCTCTCGTGCTGGCTCCCTTTGTATTAGACCATGCTTTTGGCATGCTAAACAAATCTTTGCATACTGAACGCATAGTTCTCCCATCTTTGGCCAAAAATATCCACTCCTAATAATTAACCATCTCATCCTTTGGCCATCTTGATGAGCTCCACATATCCCTTCATGCACATCAGCCATGATCGTCTCGGCTTCTTGCAAACTTACACACTTTAGTAATACACCATCAGAGCGTTTCTTAAACAATTCTTCATCTATTAGTGTATAGTTCAGCAAACACATCTTCTTTTTCCTACTAATCCCTCCATTAGGTTCTTTAAGGAACCCTTTAATCTCTGTTCTCCAATCCATTGCATNATTGTTGGTGCACATTCTGTCTAAAGTGAATGCGAACTTGTAGCAAATCCCTAAAGGATTAGTCAATGCTACTCCTACTCCTGTACCTTTAGAGGTTTTTGACCCATCGAAATACAACACCCAAGGTTTTAACTTGAACGAATTGATTTCTAGTTCAATTTCGTCAGACATGTCAAGGCATGGATGATCGGCTAGAAAGTTAGCCAAAGCCTGATTTTTTACTGCCTTTTGAGGTATATATTGTATTTCGAATTCTGATAAAGTTAGTGTCCAAAGGCCTACCCTTTGGTGTAAAATAGGGCGCGAGAACATATACTTAACTAAATTTACTTTAAGAATTAAATAAACGGTTACGAGCCGTAAATAAGCCCTTAATTTTGTACATGTGAAATACAATGCAAGACATAATTTTTCTATAGCAGAGTAATTACATTCACATTTTGTTAACCGTCTACTTAAGTAGTAAATTGCCCTTTCTTCACCAAATTGGTCTTCCTGTGCGACCATTCCAGCTATTGATTCTTTTTCAGCCGATACATACACTTTCATTGGCCGTCCTTGGATTGGTGACACCAACACTGGGGGATTTGATAGATATGTCTTCAGGCTTTCAAAAGCCTTTTGATGTTCTTCTTTCCAGACGAATTCGTCCTGATTTTTCAGCTTTAAGAGCGGCGAAAAGACTTTAGTTCGCCCTGCACAGTTAGAAATAAAGCGTCTTAAAATATTTACTTGGTCTAGAAACCTTTGCAATTCTTTTTTGTTGCTAGGTGATTTGGCCTCTAAAATGGCCTTCGCTTTATTTTTATCAAGTTCAATCCCTCTCTTGTGTACTAAAAAACCAAGAAAATTCCCTGCATTAACACCGAATGCACACTTCAAGGGATTCAACTTTAGCTTATATTGCTTCATTCGTTCAAACGAATATCTTAATTGTTCGAAATGGTCCTCTTCTTTAATGGACTTGACTACTATGTCATCTACATACACTTCAACAAACTTGTCTATCATATCATGAAAGATTAAATTCATTGCCCTTTGATAAGTTGCCCCTGCATTTTTTAGGCCGAAAGGCATAACCACCCATTCAAAACATCCTAGAGACCCAGGGCATCTAAAGACAGTTTTGTGTATGTCTTCTTCAGCTATGTAAATTTGATTGTATCCTGAATACCCATCCATGAAAGAATACATGACGTGTCCAGCAGTTGAATCTACTAAAGAATCCACCGTGGGCATTGGATACTCATCTTTGGGTGTAGCTATGTTTAAGTTTCTAAAGCCTATACACACCCTTAGTTTACCATTCTTTTTTAGTACTGGCACGATATTGAACAACCATTCGACATATCTGGCTGTTCTAATAAAACCTGCTTTCAATAATCGCTCTATCTCTTTCTTGATTTCAGGGAGTACATTGGAAGCAAAACGTCTAGGAGGCTGCCTATGAGGTTTAAAGTTAGGCTTAGTTGGTAACCTATGTTCCACCAAGTCTCTATCTAAACCAGACATTTGTTCATATTCCCAAGCAAAACAATCTTTGTACTCTTTTAGCAAAGCGATTAATTTGTTACTAACCTCTTGGTCGAGCATTTGGTTGATGAACGTTGGACGATCTTCTCCTTCATTGCCAATATTTACTTTAATCAGAGGGTCTTGTGCTTGAGCGTATCCAGGTTTGGCGATCCGCATTACTTCATCGTCCAGTTCCCTTGTAAGTACTTCCTCTTCTAAACAGTCCACCTTGTTGACTTCTCGGCCAATGTTTTGCTCTAATTCGAATACTGCCAACTTATCCTTCAGCGCTTTTAGGGCTGTCTCTTCTTTCGCCTTGTCATTGCATTCCTTATTGAAAGCCAT
>NC_036252.1:11969509-11970365 GCF_002742605.1 Olea europaea var. sylvestris
CGACAACCTGAGTTTCTTCCCCGTCTTGTACTGCCCTGATAGGTCCATAGTTTCCTTCGTACATGAACTTTTCCACCGAGTTTACTTCTGCGATAAAAGGCCTATGATCGGCATGTACCACCTCTGCTTCGTCTTTGTTATTCCAAAAGATCAGGCATTGATGGGGCGATGAGAGTATACAGCGACTTTCGTGTATCCAATCTCTCCCTAGTAACACATTGTAACTAGTAGGACCATCTATTACAAAGAAGACAGTGGTCCTAGTAGTCGTCCCTATAGTTATGTCCAATGGCATAACTCCCTTAGCTGAAGTTGCTCCTCCATTGAAGCTAGTGAGGATGACTTCTGTAGGAATCATGTCACCCTCTATCTTTGCGAACTTTCTCATCATCCTAGATCGAATAGTGTTTATAGCTGCTCCATTGTCGACAAGCACTTTTGCTACTGGGACGCCGTTAACTAGAGCTTTAACGTATAATCTTTCGCCTTGTCATTGCATTCCTTATTGAAAGCCATCAGTCTGGTTTTGAAGGCCTGAATGTCGGCCATTTGCTTTTGTAACTTAAAGTCCATTCAAGACTCCTTAATTATTCTTTTGCCAATTACTGGCTCTTCTAGGGCCACTATATTTGGCCTCATTTGTTTGAACATTTCAGTGAGTGCGTCCACTGAGAATGGTTCTTCGCTTTGCGTGACAACCTGAGTTTCTTCCCCGTCTTGTACTGCCCTGATAGGTCCATAGTTTCCTTCGTACATGAACTTTTCCACCGAGTTTACTTCTGCGATAAAAGGCCTATGATCGGCATGTACCACCTCTGCTTCGTCTTTGTTATTCCAAAAGATCAGGCATTGATGG
>NC_036252.1:11970477-12012610 GCF_002742605.1 Olea europaea var. sylvestris
CTAGTAGTCGTCCCTATAGTTATGTCCAATGGCATAACTCCCTTAGCTGAAGTTGCTTCTCCATTGAAGCTAGTGAGGATGACTTCTGTAGGAATCATGTCACCCTCTGTCTTTGCGAACTTTCTCATCATCCTAGATAGAATGGTGTTTATAGCTGCTCCATTGTCGACAAGCACTTTTGCCATTGGGACGCCGTTAACTAGAGCTTTAACGTATAATGGCCTCAAGTGTTTAGTCAATTTCATGGCTGGCCGTTTAAAAATAACATTTTCGGCAGGCTCTATTTCTACTTCCTGCTTGTTTTCTGTCGAATTATCCCCCTGTGATAAGTTGACGTGCAGTATATCACGCTGATCCTCTGTCTCCTGAACTTCCTTTCTACTTCTTTCTAATGCTTCCTCATCAGTTACCCAACCTGTGGGAAGGGGCATTATTCTTGAAGGTGACCCATACTTTTCAGAGCGAGGCACTCTCTTCTTCCTTTTGGGTGTCCCGTACAGTACGTAGAAATCGAAAGGACGCCCAGATGGTTCCCCCAACAAGTCTACTTCGCGAACTCCCTCTCGATGTAGTTGCTTCAACAGAGTATTGCGCGATACTCCTCTCTTTCTTCTTTCTGCTTCTAGGTCGATTTCTTCTTCAATATCTGTCATCCCGTCGTCCTCTTCATCTTTGTAGGCCTCTCTAGAAGTCTGACCTTCTTCACATACCAGTACGCAAGCTTCTCCTTCGTTGTCCTCCCTCTCTTCTTCTTTTTCTTTATTCTTGAATTCATTGGCCAGTAAGTAATTATTGGCCACGACAGGAGGTAACGTACCAAAGTGGATGGTAAGGGGCTGATCTTGATCTTCTCCATCTCTTCTGTCTCGCTCGAACTTTCATCTCCCAGAAGAAGTTTCTGGCAGTTCCTTCATTGATTCATCTGTACCGGTCTCTTCACTATTTTTGAGGACATTTTGATTGACTACCTTGAGTAGTTTAGGCGCTTTAGGATGTGGCACTCCCTGTTGCTGCCTCACCATCCGTTCGTAATTTCGTTGGAAATGTCTTTGTTGGGTCCTAGGCATCTCATCGAAGGGTATTGCCCTTCCTGCATTGTACTGGAATGAATGCTATACATTTGGCCGGCGAGGTTGCGGCCTGAATGTTCTTCCATTATCTGCTGGCCTGAATTGCCTTTCAAAAAGCGGTCCTCTATAGAATGATGTATCTCACCCTCTACCAGGCTGAGTGTTTGGGAAGAAGGTAGGGCGATGAGGATGCTGCCATGTCCCTGGTTTCTCCGTATTTCCATTCATTTCTCTTTTACACCTTGCACACAGGATGTCTTCGTCCTTTTTTGGTTCTTTCCCCTTGATTCGCTCAAAGACGCTGGGATGTGGTCTAGGATCCTCTTCTCCATCATCTACGACCAACTTGAATTTTGGCAACTTGTTTTTGAATCCAGATGTCACCATGTTTACTCCAAGTGGCTGTGGGAAAGGATTTTCGTCCACTGCCATCTTCTTCTTATCATCGAACGTAATTCGTCCTGATTCAATGACATCCTGCAATACATGGCGGAAAACCAAACAATTGTTAGTCAAATGTGACTATGCATTATGCCACTTACAATATTTTTTACCCTTAATTTGTTCAGGGTCTGGCGATTTGTGCTTATCGCTCAACTTTATCTGCTTATCCCTATATAATTTATCAAATATAAGGTCAGCTTTGGTCACGTCGAAAGAGAACGTTCTAGCCTTTATGTTTCCATCTGTTATGGGCTCATTTTTGCCCGATGGTCTAGGCTTGGCCATTATGGGACAAGTATATGTATCTCCTTTGACCAATTCGGCCAAACACATTTCGGCCTGGTCGTATGACTCGTCACTGATGGTATGAACATCAAAATTTGGGTCTTTGTAATAAGTCCCTTTACTAGAATTTTTCATCTGTTCTTCCTCTCTTATCAGTCGTTCATACCTAATCACATTCGCACTCAACTGGAAAAGGTCAGGAAATTCCTTGTCTTGGAATTTCTTCTTTAAATCAAAGCTCAAGCAGCCCTGAGCGATTTTGACAAATTCTTTTTCGGGCAGAGGTACAAAACACTTGCTTCTTGCTGTCTTGAACCTTTGGAGAAAACTTTCTGCCCATTCGTTCGGCATTTGACGTAGATTCGCTAAATCAACCAAAGTGACTTCAGACTCAGTTTTATAAAACTAAGCGTGAAATAAATGTTCCAATTGTTGCCATGTTTGAACAGAGTTCGCTAGCAAGTTAATGAACCAGGAGAAAGCTACTCCTGTTAACGAACTAGGGAAAAGCCTCATTTTATGGTAATTGGTTACATCACCACTTTGCAATGTGAATCGCCCTATGTGTTCTAGAGTAGACACCTCTCCTAAACCGGTAAACAGTGAGAATTCTGGCACTTTGTACCCTCTAGGCCATGGATATGCTTGGTCTACCCAATCAGGATATGGCTTTGTGTAAGTCGGCCTAATGACGGGACGCACCCCAAAAGCCATCTGATCCTGCACGATTTCCATAATCTGATTCCTCAACATGACATTGGGATCATATGGAATTCCTATAGGCTGATTAACCGGTTGATTTGCATTAGGTCTGATGTTTGGTCCTTGATTGGCAACAAAATTACCATAATTAGGGCCATTACCATTGGCCTGAACATCTATTCCCTCATTAACACGTGGGGTGTGCTGTCCATTGTTTAGGACATTATCTCTTATGTTTTGATTACCCCCCAAGTTATGCGTACCACTACCATTGTTCTGATTTGGCACTGCAGTACCCCCTTGGTTTGAAGTAGAGGGACCAAAAAGTGATTCTACCCCTTGATTCGGATTTAGGACTGAGGGATTATGTCCCACAATTGTCCTAGTTTGAAAGTGATTTCCAAGAGGTATAACCGGTTGACATATTTGGCCTACTAACTTATTCATTGTTTCGCTCAACGTGTTTAGTTGTTTGGCTATGTTGTCATAGTGTACATTCCCATTTTGAGTAAATCTTTCCATATTATGAATACTTCGAAGATTTACCTGTTCAACGACGTCTTGTGTGAGTTCTCCAAGTAATGCACGCATGGTTCGAGGACTCAACTCCGTCATTGGTTCGTAACGATTGTTACTGCTCTGATTCTGTCCATCTGTTCGTGGAGAGGCATGCTGCTCCTCATATCGCTCGATCATAGACTGGATTCCTCCCTAACTTGCCGGTTCCTTATTGGATCTCTGAGGCATATTGTTTCACCTTTTGTATTTTCAACACCAAACACCACTGTCCCACTGGGCGTGCCAAATTGTTTCGTGCGGGTTAGTCGCTAACAATTAAAAAGGATCAAACGATTGTGTAAGGGACAAACCTCTTGAGACAAAGTCCCAAAAAGGGATGTTCTTTTATTGGCGATGACTCTACAATTGGAAATTAAAAACAACGTGCCTCTAAGGGGCGCAAGTACACGAGTTATTGAAAGAAAAGTGTTTAAATTTAAGTTAAGGAAATTAAAATTACACGTTCTCTGTTCGAGAGTTTTTGATTCGGTCCTTTGCTTCTATGTCTTTTCTCCCTTTTATACTTCATGGACGATCTCTTTGTGATCAACCGCCCTAAAAACTGCTTGATCGTCCTATAACTGTCCACTTTCCTCGTAATGGCCAACTTGTCATGAAAACTACCTTTTTTAACTGCTGGCATTACTCTTCATCGTTCAACCGCTTTTGATTGAATTCCTTGAATCGTGAAATGTGTTAGGACTGCTTTAATAACTGCTTTGATAACTGCACTTCTTAATAACCACGACGCTTTATGTTTGTTAAGACCTTGGGCGACTTGAAGGTTTGGGCGAAAATAGAGTAACAGCTCTGGGCGACTGTATGGCACTCCATTCGCTCAGATTTTGGGCGACTTGCAAACTTGGGCGATGGCGTTACCACGTTCTTGGGCCTCCCTATTTGAGCCTTCATCTTGATTTGTTTGATTGGGCTTCATTCTTTGAGCTATCTGATTTGGGGATCCTCCAATTGGGTTTCACTCCTTGGGCCGTTCGATTTGGGCTGAATTTTTATGTGTCAACAAAGACAAAAAGAATAAATTAGAGAAAATTTATTCAAACTCACCAACTGATTCGAGTAATTAATCAATTTATCATTATAGCTCGTAAAATTTTATCTTACTAAGTACTCACACTATATCATTTTGAAACCGATGATATCAAAATTTGCACACCATACTCATTTTGCAACCGATCATATCAAAATTTGACGAGTCGAGATTTTTATCTCGAATTCTACGAAATTTAGGATTGATGGCTAACTTTAGTTTTAGAGACTATGAATATAATTTAGTTTAAATCATTGCTTTATAGCCCATTATCATTCAAAATAGCATTTAAGTTTTTAGAGACAATATTTAATAAATTTGCAATTAGAGAGAAAAAAAAAATAAATATTGAAGAATTTAGATCTAGCTTACCAACTAGTTATAAGTTCTACCAAATTTCCACCATTCTTGCAGGAGACAGTGACTTAATAAATTCGATAAACCTCATAATTTCGTAATTTCATAAGCGTGAATTAAATGTTTGAACACAATTACTTTATATATTTTTTAAAAGAAAATGAAAATAAATCGATAAGTATTTAAATTTCATCAAAGTAAGTACCAATATTGGGAAACAAATTTATAAACCACCATTTCATAACATAAGATCTAAAATTAGTTCAAAATTTGATGTATCAGACTTTTTTTCTTTTTGATTATTACCTTAACGTATTTTTGATAAATCAACACATCATCTCTTTTTAGTAAACGAAAAGGTGTTCACTGTGTAAGACATCGAGATGTTAGAAAATGTATAATAACTTTTTGTTTATTCAGAACAAATGATATGTTGAAATAATAAACAGCATTATTCTTAAAAGTTTACTTGGAGTGGACCGGACCGGACCGGACTTGACTTCCATAATTATTTCCTTGATTTCGGCAAACACTGTTCATCTTAGTATTATTCAACATTGTAATGTAAGCTAGATAAGTTAGTTACACCAACTAAACGTTTTATAGAACTCAAAAGTCACATAGAGAGAGAGAGAGAGAGAGAGAGAGAGAGAGAGCCAAATTTCTTGATTGGGTTGCTCTGAAAATGACGCGCTACCCATTTTGAAGTCTTAAATAGTTAAGGGGGGCATTTTTAAGAATATCAAATTTTAAGAGTATGAGTTGAAAAGTATCCATTCATTTGAATTTAGTGCCAAGTTATCTATTATACCCTTAATGAAAAGTTACATTCTGAAATGGTATTCTCGATATTTTAAATGTCGTTCTCGACATTTGATTTTTTTATTAATTTGCCACGAATTTTGAGAAGTGATTTTCATGAGAAGTTACATTAAAATATATTTCTAGACATTTCATATGTCATTCTCAACATTTGAACACCATTTCATTTGTCTAGAATGACATTTCATTTTAAACATGACATTTTTTTATATTTAAAAATATCGTTCTCGACATTTCTGAATCAATGAAAAACATAACATTTATTGTGATTTGACATGTATACTTTTTGAAATAAATATGGCAGGTTATGTATCAAACCAATAACAATATTACAAAAATGTCCATTTTTTTTTATTTTAGTGTGGAATTATAAATTGTTAATAAACGTATTTTGGTTTAAATTCTTCCAAATTAGACATTTTTATAATGGTAAATATTTTTGTAAATGACTAGATAAAAATAGACATTTTGTGAAAATACCTCATAGTTAAATTAACCTCTACTCGCGGAAATTTAGGTAATTAATAGGGAGTGGAATTTGAACGTCATACGTTTGGTTTGCATATGAATCAACATCACATTAATTGACACTATAATTACCTTCAAAAATCATTTAAAAAAAAAAAAAAAAAAAAAAAAAGATGTTTCCAGTAATGGGTTCATTTCAAAAATAAAAATTTTAGGTATGTATAGTTTAAAATACTATGTACCACAAGAATTACATTGATAAATAAATTAAAAATAATTTTCAATTTAATAGTAATGCTAATAAGCACATGATTTCCCATTCCGACACGCCACTACACTGCTGTCGTAGGCATATCCGACCAGCCGACCTATATCTATGATGTCCAGTCCAATAATCAGGAATTCACGTTCAAAAGTGATTGAATTGATATATAATAATTTCATCACAAAAGATAATAAATCAAAACCCCTTCGAAAATGCAATTTATCCCCTACGGGCCACATGGCATCATTTTTCCCTAAACCATAAATTGGAAGCATTAAGCAATCATCATGCCCAAATTTTACCCTTTCTTGTTTGGACCACGTTTGACACCAAATCAATTGATTCGGAATAAGTACGGTTTCACATGTTTTTAACGTGTTATTTTTCTACCAATATATGTGATTGTGATATCAAAGTATATGTTTTGTTTGGTAAGAATCTTGATAATTGATTTTTTGACCGTTAAAAATAAAATTGGTCATATATGTAAGAGAAGAATTCAAAAATAATGATTAGAATAGTGAAATAACGGTTAAAAATTTGATTTTAATTGACTTAAAATCTGTATCAAATAAGCACTATATATGTTTCTTGAGATGACGTTGAGAATATTGCTTTAGGGGGGATTGATTGTATACTTAGCTTCCTTATCGTTACGAGTTCAGATACGTGTTTAAAAATAGGAGTAATACGGCCAAAAACTCTTGTATACTTAAGTCAATGAAATCAAAAAATCACTCAAGTCAAGTAGAGATTTAGAGAATTACATGAAATTTTGTACTCGTTATGAATGAAATGAACCTCTCCTATAGGGACTGACCCAGTCATTCTCACTTCAATCAATTTTGACACAATTTTGGGAACGGGAGCCATAGAAGTGCTTTCATGCGATTTCTATTGGCTAACTTGGACGTCACGTCGCAACAATCATTTTCTCTATAGTGTCTTTTGAGCTTGGTATGGTTATTGGCATCGTGAGTGATTGTTCTAATTGATTTTACGTCGAAGGTAAGTGTTCTGTGCTTCAATCTTGGAATGCTAAGTTGAATTTTGTCCAAAGGATGTTGATTTTGCTATTTGCTGGTCCTCTAACTTGGCCGTCACATGACATGTTCAATTTTAACTCTTATAAGATAACGTAATTCAATCTTATGTGTCTTTTTGATTATCTTTTTGTTAAGTTTTTCATAGATTTAATTGTGAAAATCACAAAAAGAGGACGATAGCAAGCTTAAAATAATTAAGAGTAGCACTATCGAGTTTCAATTTGATTTCTCCAGAAGGGCAAAAGCAACACTATGATACAATCACGGATTTGGATAAAACTTAGATCAATTTAATTAAGTTGCTTGAACTGAAAATTAGAAATAAGAAAATCATATTTTTATGTTAGCAAATTTATTTAGAAAAAATAAAATAATTTCACTTATTTAAAATAAATAAATTTAAAAAATTAAGAAAATTCAATTCTTGTTTCAGATACCCATTTGAATATTTAACCTAAAAAAAACTACTCAATTCGATTCGATTTAGGAATTTTTTCCAGCCTTAAAAATAACAATGCTCATTGTAAAATCCTACACTAAAACGACATCATTTCAACCCCACGTGACAAACCCATACAGCTAACGCCGTCTACTTACGTGCAACCCAACCGTCCACCTCTGCCGTAGAAAATGACTCTCCTTGGCTAACGCCGTCTCTCTCTACTTTTCTACTGCCAGAGACCCTTCGCCTGCGTATACATACAATATTATACATTAACAGAGAGAGAGAGAGAGAGAGAGAGAGGGTGGGGAGAGGTAAGGACATATATACATACATTTACATTTAGAAAGAGAAAGAGAGAGAGAAGACGAAAGAGTGAATCTGCATTTTGCTTTACAATTTCCATCACCACTACTCTTATCCGAAGCAAATTCACCGCCACGTTTAGTATTGCTTTTTCTACTCAATTTGTTACCAGAATGCACATCTGAGATCTCTGTATTTACAAACAAATCAAGCTTCTGGTTTAGCTCATTCGTGTGAAAATGAGTGTGACGTCAGAGGACGAGTCTGAAGAGAGATGCGGGAGCTACAGCCTGAGTGCTGATATCAGTGAATCGGAATTTTCAAATAGCGGCTCATCGTGTCGGCGGTACAAGGTAGAGGAGGAAAACGGAAGCGCCTCGAGTTCAGGAGCCTTGTCGCCGATCTCAGCTGTTGCTAGCTCGGGGATTCCGGCCCCGGTTGTGCGGCCTTTCATGTTCCCGCTGATTGGCGGGAAGGATGCGGTAGTCTGGGATAAGAAGCCGCAGAAGTGCGACGCCGATTTGTCAGGTTTTTATTTGGTTTGATTTTATAGTCAGTCAGTGGAACTTGAGAATATTTTTCTTTGGAGAATTGGAAGTTTCAGGCATTTTAATTGTATGCTGGAAAAATCCTACTGTGTTCTATGTCTACTGTTCATTGTTTGTTTCATCTGCTTTGAAATAACTTGAAGGCTACATCTAATATAACTCTTATGCCTATGATTTGCAATTTTTCCTTCATTTATCTTCATACTATTTTAGTCAATAAAGATTTGATTTATTAGTATACTAGAAGTTTATTTAGTTGTATAACATATTGGCCTACTTGATGGATAGTGGGGCTTATGGATGTTTTGTTAACATTGTGTTTTCTCATATTCTGTTCACTCTTAGATATTGAGATGATGAAGGAGAGATTTGCTAAGCTTCTTCTTGGTGAAGACATGTCTGGGGGAGGTAAAGGAGTTTGCACTGCACTCGCCATATCAAATGCCATTACTAATCTCTCTGGTAAGTCACAGTATATGGTGTATATATTTCCATACACCTGAGTATGTAGGCAAATAAGATCTGAATGCTTGGTCTAACTTTGTTTGAAATTTTTTGGGTTATAGCAACTGTGTTTGGCGAATTGTGGAGGTTGGAGCCAATGGCACCTCAGAAGAAGACAATGTGGTGCAGAGAGATGGAATGGTTGTTATCTGTTAGTGATTCAATTGTGGAACTAGTGCCCTCTATACAGCCATTTCCCGGTGGAGGCACATATGAAGTAATGGCAACAAGGCCACGATCTGATTTGTATATGAGTTTACCAGCACTCAAGAAACTCGATGCTATGTTGATAAGCATTCTTGACGGATTTCGTGATACAGAGTTTTGGTATGTTGATCGTGGGATAGTTGTGGATGAGTGTGAGAAGTATTCTTCAGCGGTATCTGGTGGCAGGCCTTCTATTAGACAGGAAGAGAAGTGGTGGCTCCCTTACCCAAAAGTTCCTCCAAAGGGATTGTCAGATGATATGAGGAAGAGACTACAGCAGTGCCGTGATTGCACAAACCAGATATTGAAGGCAGCTTTGGCCATAAATGGCAATGTTCTTGCTGAGATGGAGATTCCTGATGCCTATTTGGAAACATTGCCCAAGGTAATTTTACCTTATACATGGTTATTCCACCATGTTCCTTTGATGTGAACATGAGAAGCACATTTTGCTTGTGGGCATCACACTTCTTTAGAATTTTCGTCATCCTACTTAGCATAGCATTGTATTCTTGATGATTGGATCTTTATTTTGTCTAAAGGCATAAGATTTCTTCTGTAATCTTGAGTAATTCTACCAAAGCTAGCTTGTCAATTTGCAGTCTTTATATTTTTCTTTTTGTCCTGCTTATCTTGTAAACTTGGATATTTGAAAATGTCAATGCTAAATAATATTGGATTCACTTAGATTTGATTGCATTATCGTTCTTCTACATGTATTTTTTTCATTTCTGACAATACTTTGTACAGTTCCATTTAAAACCTAATTTGAAGGTCCATCCATACAAGAAATAGCAGATATTAGCCCCTTTGCACCTTTCTTTGGTAGGTACAACACCATAGGATTAAATTTTCCAGGACTTCTGCACCCTATAGAAAGATGAAATGAAATTTACAAGAGAAAAACATATATACTGCTTTTGACATGGAAATTGCGAGCTTACAATAAACCTTTTTAACCCTGATGCTATCTTTGAAGCGAGGAGGATTTCTGTACAGTAGTTTATTGCTTGGAAATTGTGAGAGTAGAATTGCATGGTAAACTAACTATGCTATTTTTTAGTTCTTTCCATTTGTTGTTATACTTGTTAGACATTTTGAAGAATAGGCTGACATATTTATACTCTTGGACAGCTGGGCCTCGAATGTCTTTGGCCTTGCAACTCTGCTTTTTAAAAGTGCACAATCTATTTGTACATCATATCTATTGTTCGACACTTTATGCCGTAGCATCACTATGGTGTCTGCAATGCAATCGACAGAGTCATATTATCATTAAATTACATCATTTGGGATTCATCTACAATTCATTAATTTTGAAGATAATTTGCTTGTTTTGTAAAAGATAGATGTCATATGCCAACCTCTGCTTGACATAGAAAGATTCAGTGGGTTGTGAGGGACTATCGAAATTTTGTTCACTCATTCCCTTCCATGTTGGATATGAGCTGCAAAACACAGTACCAGAATCACTACAAAGGTCATGGTTATCAAGTCTTGATTTGACAAAAAGTAAACCGGTGTTTTGTTGCAGTAAATCTTCTACAACCACCTATATGAGAATTTGGACAGAAATATGTGTTTATGCCATCGTTTGTATATAAAAAAATCTGAGAGATTCATGATTTATGTTTTCTCATTTATTTACCATTTGCCGTTTCAGAATGGAAGAGATTGTTTGGGTCATACCATCTACCGATACATAACTGCTGATCAATTCTCACCAGGGTGTCTGCTTGATTGCCTGGATTTGTCATCCGAGCATCACACACTAAATGTGGTAAACAGAATTGAGGCAGCTGTGCATGTATGGAAGCTGAAAGAAAGAAAGAAAGAGCCAAACCTTAAGAAATCTAAGCGCAAGACATGGGGTGGTAAGATGAAGGGCCTTGTTATTGACGGTGAAAAGAACCAATGTCTGGTACAGCGAGCTGAAACCTTACTGCACAGCCTAAGAGTTCGGTTTCCCGGTCTCCCGCAAACTGCACTGGACATGAACAAGATCCAGTATAACAAGGTAGTTATTCTATGTTACTTTTCAATGTTTGAATGCTTATAATGGTCAATTAAAGTAATTTTAATTCCGTTAGCACGGTATGAAAATGAATGTTTGCTTAAACAAAACTTTCCTGTTTCCTCTGCAGGATGTCGGGCAGTCGATTCTAGAAAGCTATTCAAGGGTAATGGAGAGCTTGGCGTTCAACATAATGGCGAGGATCGACGATGTTTTGTATGTAGACGATGCTACCAAACGCTGTGCTGCAGCGGAGTCCTTGTCAGTTTTCAACAGAGGAGGTTTAAATGGACTTCCTATCCAAAAGAAGATGTCACCAAGTCCCTTTTCAATTCTGCACACCCCATATACCTCTTCGTTTGCAACTCCAACATTTTGTTCATCTCCGCCATTAGCCAGTAGCCAAAGGAGGTCTGTTTCCCCACAAACTGACTGCGATAGAGTATGGTCATTTGCTGGAAATCTTAGTGCTAGAAGAGTTTCTCGGGATGCCTCGGAGCGTGACTGATTCAATTTCGTGGATAAAGGCTGTTAGGAGTACTAAAATCCGGAAATTGGTAATTTCATATTACCATGTATATTATGGCATAGGTATATTTTGACAGTGGTTTAACTGAATCTAGTTAATATTGGCTTACGCTGGTTTTATTTATATATGTAATTAATTTAGGTATCCTAATTTATGGATTAAGGTTCAATTATCCTTTGGGCACTTGAATCGGCAAAGAAATCTTAAATGGAGGAAATTCTCTGGAAATTTCAACTTCATGCGAAATGTAATTCACTTAATCCACATTCGAGAGACGTGGCCACTGCAATGAAAATTTAGACAACGATTCAAGCTTTTCCTGCCTTGATATGGAATACATGCACAATAACAGTGTTACCAGTTCTAATTTGCCAATATGAAGAATACTCATTATTACATAATTCAACAGCGCCTTGCTATTTGTACAGAGAGGGTTTCACAGAACAGACTCATAGGGGGAGGGGGAAGCAATTTTTTTATCATTTTTTTCACTCGGATCCCATGCAGGTCTCATGTGAATGTGAGAATCCGTCTAGAAAGTGGTAAACCATTTTTCTGTACAAATGGTATTTTCCAATTCAACAAATGCAATTGAATAAACTTTCTGAACCATGCAATCATGATACCTGCACCACGATTTGAGTTAAAATGGTTAACCATCGATAATAGGGTCACCAAGTAAGATGGAGAACACCTAAATGAGGCCAATACTAACACACTTGACAATAATGTTTATGGTCGATAATCTTGCGAACATTTAGTTAATACCACGACCAATGGGATGCAACCAAACAATCATCTCACACGACATCTCTCAACATCCTACAAGGAGTTATCAACAAAGAACCATGATCTTATGTTCTCATGAAAGATTTGTTATATCGGTTTCCCCTAACCGAGATGCCCACAGTAATTTCTGGAAAACTTTGGTTACCTGCCCCGCGGGATTATAACCACTTTTTGCTACATCGCCTTGACGAGATCTTTATATAGGAAACTCAATATATTACAAAAGGAAATTTTTCCATATCACACACGTTTCTACTCCCCTTCATATTTTCTTCCAAAGAACACGTTAACTTTCTCCCACACCAGCAGACAAATGGGCATGAGGTTCCCAACCTATTCCATGTGCAGGTTAGCAGATTGAGTTCTTATCACAATGACAGCGTATTAAATCAACCAGCATCACCACCTATCCACCAAAATCCCAATCCAACCCTTCTAACCCCTACAAAATGGACACAAAACGAGCTCATCTCCATTGAACGGAAAAATTTAATACTGGAAGATTGTCTTTTAAATCAAATATTTTATAAGAGCAGACAGTTCAACGAACCAAAAAATGGCTTCTTTATTGGCTTACTTCAGCTGTATAACTCTTGATACTGTCGAAATAAGTTAGCTTCTCATGCGAAGAAGCTAAGCCAAACCTGCTTTGCACTTTGACATTGGATTTTGAGATTCAACAATGAAACAGCAATAATACTAAACCGTTTAGGAATAGGATGGACACAGGTTTAGCATTCTCTGTCTGTTTGGTTTTTCTTATTCTTTTCTCCAAGCTCTATGTTTTTTCTAGGGCATATAGAGTGCTGTGCTGACTCCTAATTGCTAACAAGAGTAAATTTTGTAGCACAAACAGAGCACCTAAACCCCAATGTCAACCAAAGAATGATCAGATCCATAAAAATAGACAAGATTGCTCAAGTATGCCAAAAAAGAAACAAGTTTGGATTAATGGTGAATACGATTAATGTACAAAACTATTTCACGGAAATAAGAGGTGGAAATTGGAAGTCCACATAAACAACTGCTTATCAGAGTGCAATGACAACAGCTGAACCAGCCAAAATGAGAGCTCAAACGTTCAATGGGTTAAGGAAAGAGTAATGCTAGTCATAATTGCTATGTGACATCCTACGCGGCGGTTTGTGATTTGACGTATTAATGTGTTAAGTTTTTCTTACCACATATATCAAATCATTAATCCCCACATGCATGTCACGTAGGGCGATTGCAGTGGTGAGTGACTGCAAATAGTATTATTCTTAAGGAAATTGTTGGAACATAAACATATGCGCTAAAGGGAGATCACTCAGTTAACAAGGTATTTGCAAAATCACACACAATGAATAGCAATATCCCAGGATTTCATTTGCCATTTGCCTGAAAAGTAGAAACTTAGAATGCACTGTCTGTCAATGTCAAAATGGTGGAGAAATAATGGTCTTCACATACCAAAATCGCTTAATATCATTAGACAACAAGTTGAATTTCATTCCACATAAAAATGAACAGAAATATGCAATCAAGTAGTAACATTGTTAGTCATCAACCTTACTTCTAGCATAAGATTAGTACATGAAAAACCTTAAAACTGAAAATAAGAAATAGCTAGCTGCTGAAGCTGTCAAATATGTAGACAGATGGTCATAAATATCAATAACTTCTGTCCTCCCAACTGGTACTCTTGTTTGGCTCACAAGTATTGATAAAAGTTAAATAGCCAATCGTTCTAGCTCAGCCTGCATACAAATGACAAAGGCCGACAGAATCAGTTGCTTGCTCCAGATTGGAAATACGTTCACATTTGGCAGACAAGCAGCAATTATGCACAAGACAAGAAAAGACTAGAATGCACTTAGATCAAGAAGCAAATTTTCAGTGACTAAATTAAACTCTTATAAGGCTCACGTAACATTGCTTGCAGTCAAAATTAGAGGCAATCAAGTACGAAAAGGTGCAAACTTTGCATTACATATTTTTAAATTAGGCCGTAAGAAGATCAAAGTTTTCTCAATCATTTTTCTTGAGACAATAGTTTCAAATAATAAACTAAAACCGTGGCATACTATCCAGAAACGTAAACAATATCTTGAATAGATGATGCTCCAACAAATGCATCTCAAATAATGAATAGAGTTGGACGAAAAGATATAAAATCTGAGAAATTAGCAGTTAACATGAAAATCAAAACGACCACTTAACTAGTGCTACACTAAAACTGCGGCCAATGCTATCAAGAAACACAAATAATATCTCTAATACATGATGCTGCTCAACAAATGCATCTCACACAATAAACAAATTTAGGCGGAAAGATATAAATTCCAAGAAATTAGCTGAAACTGGAAAATTAAAACCACCACTTACTTCAACAGACACATTAGAACAAACCCAAGCAGGTGGTGGCCAAAACATGTCGGAATAACCATCTTGACTATCAATTGGCCCAATACGCCCACTCTCCAAATTGAACACTCTAATACCACGACTCTTCCACACCCAATCATCCTCCCTGCCACTAAAGAACTGATCTGTAAAGAAAATACAATTACCTTTACACCCATTATCCCCAAACACCTCCAAAGCAGAAGCTGAAAATGTACAATTATCACCTAGAAACAACAACTTATCACCCAAATTAGTCACTTCGACCCATTTTTCAGCATTTTCATCCAATCTAAATACTTTGAACTTCACTGTCCGCTCACTCGTATAACAATCAAATTCCTCGTAGAACCCAATATCTTCAATGTACCCCAGATCATCCTCCGGGCCAACAGACAAATACTTATCGACTAACAACAAATCTCCAAATGAATCCACCAAGAATTTCTTGTCCCCGCCAAAAATCGAATGCGCAACAACACTTACACTAGGAGATCCCCCTTCATCCAGATTCACGACAACAGTTCTCCCCGTATTATCAATTGCATAAAAACGCCCCTCCCTGAAGATCACATCATCATAGGGCGAATGAAAGTCTTTAATAACCGTCCATTTCTTNCCTTGAAGAAAAATGAAAGAATTGGGAAGTTGCAGCTTTATCTATATAAATTGTGGTGCATTTATTTAGTGACACGTTGTTGGCGTTTCGTTTTTTACACGTCATGCTGTACATTTTCAAATTTGTATAATTTATTTATGTTTATATCTTATATTTGATAATTTTAAAAAGGTATTCTAATTACGTGAATGGTTACTAAACTTTGCTAAGTGTTACTATTTAACAATTAAACTTAAAAAGTAACTCAATAGTCACTAAACTTTGCTAAGTGTTACAAATTCATAACTGAACTTAAAAATGTATCACAATAATCACTAAATTATAAACCATGTTACACATTCATCACTCAAATGAGAAAATTCGTTGGATTCAATAAATGGCGTCGACTTGAGTGATGCTTATAACATGGTGCATAATTCAATGACAATTGAAATACATTATTAAGTTCAATTATGAAGTAATAGCATTTGACAAAATTCAGACCTGTCATCGATCCCTGTCCCTTTAGCATTTCGGGTCAAGCATTATAAACTTGAGCTCTGCTATGACCATTTACAAAATTATCTTTTCACTATAAAATATGGATTGAAAATAAAATAATTTATAAAGAAAAAATTATTATTCTATTAAAATATTTCTCTCTAAAATTTAAAAAGAAGTACGTCAAAATATGATAAAATCGACGCTTAATTACCAACCAAATTAAATCTTTAAAAAAAAAAAAAAGAGGGAAATCGTGCTAACATATAACTCAATATAGATTGATTAATAAATTTATTTAAGATTTATACGTTTTCTGAATTGTTCATAGGGAGGGGTAAAATTTGTGATTTAACCTATAAATTTGCAGAAATATAATATAGACCTCACATAAACATAGATTAGTAAAGATTATATAAAAGTTCAACTGAACATGGTCAAATCAAATTCAAAGGACAACGTGAACTAATATATTAAATCACGTACCTAGATTGAGTCCGTTTCAATTTTCCTCTAGTTGTTTCGATGTCCTTTGTTACAAATTGTTGGAAAATTCTCAACATCAAGGAGTTTGGAGAAGAAAATCGAGAAACAAAATATCAAGAACATGAAATGAGTAGAGATCGAAACAAAATATAAGGCTTAAGACTTAAACACTTAAGACTTAAACACGAAAATAATCTTGCTATTCTCGAACGACATTTACCCCCCTCTACGGATTATACAAGATACTTCAAAGACTTTACGGCAAACAATTCGTAGAATTGATCAAGCTTTATTGCGAAAAAATCATTAAAACATAAATGTTTTTCCACCACGAACTTGAAGAACACAAGAAGGAATTACTTGAATATGGAAGAAATGAAGATTGATCCTTTTGTGGAATGAAGTATATGTTTTCATGTGTTTCTCATGTATTTACAATGATTCTCAAGCACCTATTTATAGCCATGGAATAAGGCCATACGAAGTGGTGCCCAAAAAAAAAAAAATGAAAAGTCACCAAAATTGAATCAAAAAACTGCCTAACGGTTAACTATTTTTCCTATGCAATCACATAGAGTAAACCTATGCGACCGCACCTGGTTCAATGTTTTGGCCTCCGGGTTTCACTTGTATTCTACTTTTGCTCCTTCCATTTCACACATGTGTTTATTGATTTTGAACAACATATTTCCAACAATTCTTCCCTTGTTCAAAATTTCAATAAACTCTCATATTAAAGTATACAATACTCACGTGTAAGGATTATATATCTTTCGATTTGAATCTAACCATAGTACAATCCAAACAAAGTAAAGTCGGAATCACAGGTAGCATGAAGCTTTGAACCAGTGTCTCCATGTGACAATATCGGTAAGGACACACACACGAGTATTACGTATTCTCAAGTTCCTCAAACTCTCTTAGCGCTATTATAGTCTTGCCCTCATCCTATTCGACAAACTTTTATAATAGATACACCAACTCTCAATTGAGGCGGTACCACCTCGAAGTTCATCTAGGTAAAGTTCTTCCAGTACTTTTGTTACTTTTAGAAATACTTTTGTTTTAGTACTGAACTTCATTAAGAGCATAAAACTCAACTCCCATTTCAGTAACAACCAGCATTATTTTAATTAGGATATGATTATTGCGAATTTTAATAATGCTGCAACTATCCACATATTGAATGACTTGTTGCTACCATTTGAATCTATGAATTATCTTTTGAGCAGTGACAGTAGGGTGCCATCATTGGTGGACCTTTTCAGCTTCGAAGTTCCAACCCATCTTACTCAAAGTATACGCCTCTAAATTTCTATTTAGAGCTTTAATTTAAAGTATCGGCTAAATTCTCTGTGAAAATTCTTTCATCTTTAATAATTTCCTTGCAAACTCACATCTAAGACTTATGCAACTTGACTTTTCATTATGTGTGACTTAGTATCTTTATTAAATGTAGCTAGCAAATGATCGATTAATTTAATAGATACAACTTGTCACCATCAAGAAATTTTTTATGAAGCTACATGCTTCTCACTAGCTTTATTTAAATCTTTATTGATGTTCAAACATGGTTGAAAGATTTTTATCAAATCATTACACTAGTAAATCACTTTTGCTAGTGGATATCATATATGGGTATTCGACTCTCATCATTGATTTATTTCAATGATATTTAAATATTCCCATTGGTTTTGCAAGTACCATGATCCATTCATCCACGTAGGCTTGGTTTATTTATCCTTGTAAAGGATTTTCTAACTTTTCTCCTTCATAGATATTTTTCTATTATTAGAAAGTATTAGTAACCTTTTAAAATAATTTACCTCCACAATTCCTTAATTAGAAATGCATATGCAATTTAGAAATGTTGCATCCACAAGTCTTTGAACTTCTCATGTAAATTCACAAGCATTTAATGTTAACCCGCACACTTCGGGTTATATTTGAACATAGAGTTCATCAATATGTTAACCCCTACATTTGGTATTATACTTGAACCGAGAGTTTATTAACTCTTTCATAGTTCATTTCGCTTATCACTTAAAAAATATTCGTGAAAGCTTAGCTATTATCAGATAGTAGTCGTTAGGTCACTATGTGCTTCAAACTTACTATCTTTAATTTTGATCACACAATTTGATCAAAGTCATCTCATAGACCGACAATATTTTTCAAGCATAAACCAACTCAATTAGTTTCATAATTGAGGTCAAATTCATCAACGAATAAGATCAACCATCTTGATTTACAAGAATTACAATTTCTCCAATCAAATTCAATTTATTACTTTCGAAAGATAGCACCATATCATAAAATAATAAGGTACATATTTACCTTAATCTCATTTGGACAAGATCACATTTTTGTCATGTGCAAATATAATTCTGTATAAGATTTTATTTTTCCAAATATATCCGGCATCATCGCCGACTGTGGACATCATTTGTCCTTCATAAAATATTTCCATATCCCAATAATTATGCAAGCAATTTCCACCTTAAATTAATTTATCATCAAAATTTGGCCTATTTGACCATATGGGTAGACGCCAAACATGCATCCTCAAGTGAGCAAGTGCGAATGATATATTTCAAATATTCTTCAAACAAAAGAACATAGATTTCATCCATGCATTTGTTCAAAATAGGTTATTGGTCATTATCAATTTATTTATATATAAAATATATATACATAATTTTTTGTGCAAACAGGCACCTCAACCGTAAACACCATTGGAGTTTTACTGGTGACTAATATAAAGATCCCATTTAAATATACATGTCACTTTATTAGGGATAATCAATTTGACGTTAGATTACTCAAGGAATGAATTGGAAATTAACATTGGATTCCTTTCGCATTACTGAACAGTCACCGGCCAAAAAGATACAATTGGTTTAAATTGCATTAAAAAGAATTCTAAAGTCACCCCAAGCACTTGTTCAAATTCATAGTCATTGGTAGCCATGCATTGAAGACAATGAACAGTCACCAGTCAAAAATGAACAAATCAATCGGCATTTGGTAGGAAAGATTTTTGTCCATTACCCACCATTTTTCACCATTCAACCATGGTAACAATTAGAAAGGATAAACATTGTGCATGACAGAGTGATTTTCTTCAACAAACACATGCATTGAGTGCAAGAGTATTTACAGGCGTGTGTCTAATTAAATGTCAATTAATGTTTGGCTTGTCCCATCTTTAACAAACTTTTAACACATGCCATTCAACATATCCTACAATAGTCGGCAATTGGCAGAATGCATGCATACAGAATTGGAATAAAGTGATTATCAGCGAAACGGTGAATATTTTTTATGAAACATATACATATTATATTCACAAACATACCTTTTGAATGTGCGAAGATCAAACACGATTTCGTCTTACCAAACTGGATTCAATCCTTTCATTTTTCAACGGAAATATTTTGTCCCAAATGTTCCAGATTACTTTTGCAGAATTCGTCCCATCAAAATGATCCAAACAAGATCTTGAATCATCAACTTGATCGTTGCCATTGTGATTTCGTTCTCCATCACACAAAATATCGTTCGAGATTGTTGAAAAACTCTCAACATCAAGGAGTTTGGAGAAAATAATTGAGAAGCAAAATATCAAGAAGATGAAATGAGTAGAGATTGAAACAGGAAAATAATCTTGCTATCCTCGAACGATATTTGCCCACTCTCCGAATTATACGAGATGCTTTAAGGGTTTTACGGAAAATGAACCGTAGGATTAATCAAGCCTTGTTGCAGAAAAACACTAAACATAAATGTTTTTCCGTCTAAACTTGAAGAACACAAGAAGGAATTACTTGAATATGGAAGAAAGGAAGATTGATCCTTTTGTGGAATGAAGTATATGTTTTCATATGTTTCTCATGTATTTACAATGATTATCAAGCACCTATTTATAGCCATGAAATAAAGCCATACGAAGTGATACCAAAAAACACACGAAAAGTCGCCAAAATTGAATTAAAAAACTTCCCTAACGGTTAATTGTTTCTCCTATGCGGTCGCATAGAGTAAACCTATGCGACCGCACAGGTTCTTCCCAAGCATACCACACATGCGTCGCATGGTTCAATGTTTTAGCCTTCAGTTTTCATTTGTATTCTACTTTTGTTCCTTCCATTCCATACACGTGTTAATTGATTTTGAACAACATATTTTCAACACAAAAGACAATAGAATTATGTCAAGTGTCCATTTTCATGATGTACACCTTTTTTGACATTGTGAAGAAATTCAAATAGTGTTGGACTATCCAATCATGTTCCGACACGTGATACAATGTCAAAAATGATGTCAAACAAAATGTATATGTAATGTGATTGAAGACAATATTATTGCTACTAACTCTAGAGAAAAAAATAATAAAATATAGGACAAATTATGTAAAAAAATAATTATTCCACTTACATTGTCAATTACATTTACTTAGACATGGCAATGAGTCGAGCCAGCTTGGGCCTATTGTTCACGAGCTCACCAATTTTTTTACTTTTTATTTTTAAAAATCCTACTCTTTATTTATTGTTATTATTATTTTTATTTTTTTTTGGTTGGCATTTGGAATCAGTTACTTAATTTTCAAGTAAATGGAGTTAAAATTATATTCGAACAACTTGTTACGTGTAATTTAATATATATGTATATATATTATTAAGATATAAATAAATTGAAATTAAATATCATTTCCTTGATTGCAGACAATTTCGACTGCATTCAATAATGTACGTCTTGTCGATCCTTTATACACATTAAGCTTTCCAAAATATTTTCTTTCTGAATCGGACAAAACTCTACCACTTGCACTAAAAATAGACTCCGATGAATGGAAGGTCTTAGTAGATCACATGCAACAATTGAAACAATAGAATATCTACGTTCATGACGTCTCCAAAAATCAAATAAATCAAATGTCATTGTATCAGCTGGATCTATGACCCTAAGCATTTGATGCTTAAAATATCTATTTAATTCTGCAGAGATTTTAGCTATACCTACGTCCAATGTACATTGATTATATACAAAAGAGATACTAGAAGAATCTGCATCGAATCTTTTATCCTTAAATTCTGTAAATAAATCTAATATTTTCTCATCATCTTCTTTAAGATTAGCGGTAACGGATGTGGAGGGTGTTCGACGAACATTTTCATAGAATCGTTGTGCAAACGATTTTCTTTTACCATGTCAATCTTGTTTGACAATATTTACAAATTACTTTACATTCTTGGCCTCTGTCGACTCTATAAGCCATAGAAATCAATTTGAAATATTCTTAACACTGTAGATTTGTAGATTTTCTCTTTCCTCTTGCATCAGTTATTTTGAATTCTGTTCCACAGCTTCACTTTTTTATTAATATCATCCAAAATAATTGAATGACTACTCCCATGCACATTGTCAACTTCCAAATCGTTGTGAATGGAGATGTTGAAATTGAAAAACTCATTCTGAAATTGAGATTGTAGCGTCAATGGTGATTTGCCATCAAACAAGCCCTCAAAATAAATTGAAATGTAAAAATATTACATATAAGTAAAGATTGTAATGGATGAAGTATAAAATTGAGATAAAAGAAAATATATAAATAATGAGAAATATAATAGATGAATTAAATAGATTGATGATTGAATAATAATGAAATAACTTACGAGAAAATTAAATTGAGAGTGGGTAATTCGAATTATAAAACGCACAAGATAGATTATTGATAATTTTTTTGAAAAATTGATTAAAATGGGAAGTATTTATAGAGTTTTTAGAAAAAAATTGTGACTGCTCCTTGGCTCGCCGAGCTTATGGGTAAGCCCACAAGCCATGAGTTATGAGCCGAGAGCTCAGCTAGTCGTTCCAAACCTTCAATTTGGGTCAACCTTGTCCCTGCACGAGCTTGAGTAGTTCATAAATTGAGCTTTGATGGCTCAGCCTCTAGCTCAATTAATACCCCTACATCTACTCCCTCAAGTTACACATATCGCTACAAAATCAGCATAGTAAACCATCATATTCAAGAAATCATTTAAAACTTTCATGAATAATGATACTGATAAACAAACAAACAAAAGTTAAATTACAAAATGATATTGCCCTTGTTTGAGCCCCATTTTTGTCAAGAAGATGCATTTTTGAATAGCGTTATGATGTGGAATGTGTGGTTAAAAAATAAGAAAATTTTTTGAATTTGCGTGTAATATTTTTTATTGAAGAATGTGTTGTTGAAAGATGTGAAAACATTGTTTAAAAAAGAATTTTTCCCTAAAGAATGGGGCTCAAACAAGATGATTATAAATTAAAGCATATAAAAGGTTTGAAGAATATAAAGAAGAAGAAGAAGAAGTACGCCACAAAATGTATAACGAAAAGAATTTGAAACCCCCAACAAAATTGCTTATTGGTTCTAAGGACCTCTCAAATGCAATTTTGATCCGCAAGTTCATATTTTTGTGCAATTAATCTATCATTATCTTATATTAACGACAAATTTATCATCATTCTTAGTGCTTGTTTGGAAATACTTAAAAAATAGGTAAAAAGTTGAGATCAAAAGCAATTTTAATCCAATTTTATGGACTCACAGCTTTCATTAAATTTTTGATCTTATGTTTTATCAAAATTTGCTAAAATTTTGTCATAAAACCTTTATAATATCAATATCAAAGTGAAATAAGACGTTTCACATACATATATTCACATTCTATTTATGTACAATGGCACTAAATTTTAATTGCATGAAAAGTTCAGTATATGTTGTCGCTATCACACTTGTGTCTTCAATTTTTATCATTATTTTCTTATATTTAATTGTTCATTGATTAACATATTTTATTTCGATGATGATTTATGTTAAAAAATTCCGTTGAATGAGAGTGAAAAGATTTATTTACTTATTGTATTTTTAATTAGCAAAATAAATTATGTTTTAAAGTATGCAACTCGAATTCTCGAAAACTGCAAATACGGACAAAATTTACTAAAGTTTAATAATAAGAATGTACGGAAAAAGTTATATATATATATATATATATATATAATCATGAACAAAAATTAAAGATTTTTTTAGACAAATAAAATTAAATATTTTTATGGCTCGTTTGATTTAGTTTTCTGAGAATAGATTTTGTGAAATGTGATTTTTTACGAATGTATAGTTGAAAGTAGGAAAATTATAGATTTATTTGTGAAACTATTTTATTAGAAGAATGTATTGCAATTGAAAATAAGCCCTTGTTTGGCAGCCTTAAAATTTAAAAAATAAAGTTTTGAATTGTATTTTTTGAAAAATATATGGTTAAATTATAAAATTTATGGATTCACATAATATTTTATTGCATAAATGTATCCTTAAAAATTGAGGAGTTAATTGTTCCAATGGCCACTGAACTTGGGTCAATATATTTGATTGGTCACTGAAATTTAAAATGTCGAGTTTTGGCCATTGAACTCAAGTCCATATCTTTGATTGCTCACTGAGATTTAAAATGTCGAGTTTTGGCCACTAAATTTTGAAAAATGTTGTATATTACTTACTGAATCTTGAAAAATGTTGTACATTACTCACTGTAAATTCGATATTTTTCAAAGTTCAAACAGTTATGCTAGTAAATAACATAGGACATATTTCAAAGTTCAATAGTCAAAACTCGACATTTTAAATTTCAGTTACCAATCAAAGATATTGACCTAAGTTCAGTGACCAAAACTCGATATTTTAAATTTCAGTAACCAATAAAAAATATGGACCTAAATTCGGTGACCATTGGAACAATTAACTTATCACCAAACCTAGTTCTATATCTTTGATTGGTCACTAAAATTTAAAATGTCAAGTTTTGGTAACTGAACTTAGGTCCATGTTTTCGATTGTTCACTGAATTTTAAAATGTCGAGTTTTGGCCACTGATTTTTACCACTGAACTTTGAAAAATATTATACATTACTTACTGAATTTTTAAAAATATTATACATTACTCACTATAAACTTGATATTTTTCAAAGTTCAACAGTTATGCTAGTAAGTAACGTACTGCATATTTCAAAGTTCAGTGGCCAAAACTCGACATTTTAAACATCAGTGAGTAATCGAAAACATCGACCTAAGTTCAGTGAAAAATCAAAGACATAAACCTAAGTTCAATAACCAAAACTCGATATTTTAAACTATAGTGATCAATCAAAGACATGAACCTAAATTCAGTGATCGTTGGAACAATTAACTCGACTATAGCGAGTATGGGAAAAACATAGGAGGAAATTGTGGCAGATAACCACAAGAAACGACCATTTTGGTATTTTAAAAAAAATAAAAAATCTTTAAAAACCTTAAAAACAATGAAAAGTCAATATTGTTCCTAACATAAATCACTCGCACCGACGTCTGAAGGAGAGGAAATAGCAAGAAAATCGACTTCTTTTCTTAGAAGGTGACCGACCGGCTACCACTTCCTCACGAAGAAGGTAAGTTTTGCTTTTTCTTCCTCCCATTAGTCTTTGAACAATGATGTTGAAGGTTTATTTTGTTGAAAATACTGGTAAAAATCTTTGTAGAATATATGAAATTATTGAATGTGGCATTTTGGTGGTTTTTTGGGCCGGAGATCATTGAAAATGGTGATATCCGACAGCTGGCGTACAGGGGGCTGTCTTTTCCAGACGGTAATTTAAATAATCAATTGAAATAAATAATTAAAACAAATAATTTACATAAACCGACGACTATAATTAAATAAACAATTACAATAAATAATTAAAATTAAGCATTCAACAAACAATTAAAATAAATGTTAAATAAATAATTTAAATAAATATTTGAAATAAATAATGAACATTTAAATAATAAATAAACAATATAAATAACCAAGAAATATAAATATTCAAAATATTTGATTTAAATACGCAATTAAATATAAATAATCAAAATTAGTAATTAAATATTAAATAAACAATTTCAATCAAACAATAATTATAATTTAAATAATTAATTAAATAAAAAATAAATATAAATAATCAAAATAAGTAATTAAAATTGAGATAGACAAATGAAATAAATATCTAAAATTTGAAATAAATAATTAAATATTTAAGTTTAAATGTTTAAAAAATAATTTAAATAACCAGTAAATAAACAATTGAAACAAATTAAATAAAGAATTGAAATAGATAATAAAGAATTAAAATAAACTATAAATAAATAATTTTACAAAGATAAGTTTTTCGCTTTTTATAATTTGTTGTCTAATTTTTAATTACGCTCATTTTTTTATTCCATTATCTGTTATTTTGTGACATTATGTTTTATCCATTTTCAATTAACAATGTTTTAATATTTAAAATTTTGTAGGATGGATTACCATTTGGACGCCGTCATGAGATAGGTTCTTGGCTTCACAGTAGTGTTGGAATCATTGGACGAGGAGCACGCGGAGATATTACATCGATCTTGCTTAAGGCCCCTGTCGAGATGGTACAAGTCGGTTTAGGAGACCTTCATGCTGAGGTCGTAGCGATATGAGACGACATAGCAAGCCTGCGTGGGACTGGCAAGCATCAGGGTGGGACTAGCGAATATCGGAATGGAAGGGGTGACAGAGGGACTGGTGGCTATCGGGATGAAGAGGGTGATGGAGGTGCCGGTGGTTATCGGGGGCGAAGGGTCAGATGGGGTATGTTTACTCGTCATGGGCATCGGATGATGCATTAGCTTCATTTTTCGGTGGCCCGATGGAGATTGAGATGGAGGATCGGGCACTAATGGAGACGGAGGTGGAGGCGGAGGAAGTACCCGAGGTGGAGAGGGTACCGAAGGAGGAGATCATGAGGGTGCCAGAGGAGAAAGGGATACCCGAGACAGAGGTCGGAAGGATGCCGGAAGAGAAAGGGGTAACTGTGGCGGAGAGCGTAAGGGTGGCAGAGAAAGATGCGGTACCCGAGGTTGAGGGGGTACCGAAAGTGGAGCAGGTACCATCTCGAACGCCAGACTCGTTGGACGTAATTTTTGTGTCGAAGGGGACGAAGGAGGTGATCCCAATGGTAAGTGAGGGGGTACCGGAGGTCGGGAGGGTGCTGTTTGCTGTTGACATGCCGAAACTGGTGGTCGACAAGAGGCCGATGGTGTCATCACAATACGTCGTTTCTTCCTTTACCGCGAAGGCGAAGAGGGGGAGGTTCGTCGATGGCTCGCACCCCAATTTATTCAGGGAGGTGGACCATACTAAATGGAAATCGTTCGAGACGGAGTAAAGAACAATTAGACACAGGTAAGTATTGTATTATTCGTTAATGATTAGTATGTAGTAGACGCTGATACATCTATACTTCTTTTAATAATTTCTTTTCTTATTTTTTCAGAGCTAGTTGCAGTATTGCTCATAAAATGATCTCTAAGTTTACAAGTGATTTCACGACATCACCACTTCGGCGCTTAGCTCGCCAACGATGTAAGTTAAGTAGTAATATTATTATTTATTATGTATACATTTTTTGAAATTTGAATTTATGAAATTAAATAACTTCTTTTTTAATTGGTGTTTCCTGAAGCAGTACATTGATTTCGCCATGAATTTGCTAGGAGATCGAGCTGAAAGACATCCTAGATCGTTCAATATTTCTGTCGACTCATATTGAACATCGAGTTCATACGTGCCGTGGACATTGAGTACCAAACGCTCCAAGCTATAGGTAACGAGTACACGGTGCCTACATACATGATGGAGCGGGTCGTAGAGATGTGGCCAAGTGTCGGGGGAAAGCCATGGGAGGGTTGTACGCATCTGTACATATAGGTGTGGGTGAATTATCACTACATTGCAGTGGAGATAGTATTCGTCGACTCGACTGTGTATGTGTACAACCCCGATCATTCATGCCTGACATAAGGTCAGTTCGAGCAAAATCTGGAATTGATGTCCATGATTGTTCCCATGCTGGTTAGATGAGTGAACATTACTGTGCATGACACACTGGTCACCGTGCGGGACACGACGACGGCGACGAGGCAACAAATATAGTAAGTGTTTGTAATTTTATTTTGTAAATTTACAATTTACGTTCTAGTTAGACATTGATGTGCTAATATAATATTATTTAATTATAGAGGTGATTGCGGCATGTTCGTCATCAAGTACATAGAAGTTTTTAGTGTAACACAGAAGGTTGATACAATCAACCAGGCATGGATATAAAATTGGATAAATAAATTAGCATGTGATTTATTTGAATTTAATGGTGATCTGTATATATTGGAGCCGTGCTTTTTTTAAAATAATTGTACATATTATAACATTTAATCATTGTATATTTCATTCATTTATTTGTAATTACGAAATAATTATAAAATGTGTATTATTTATTTAAAATTTAATTATTTATTTTGTAGTTTATGTGTTTATTTAAATGTTTCACAATATATTTATGATGTTTGTGTATATTGTGGAAAACACATTATGTTTTGAAAAAAATTCAAATATTACGAAACTAATTAATGAAATATAAAAATAAAAAAATTAAACCTAATAATTAACATCAATGTTATAAATAATGTTACATAAACTTCAATTACACATCTCTTACGTTGTCATGCAGATGGATATGATTTGTACAAAATCTTCTAATATGTCATTTTGCATCATACCTGCTGCACTTACGAGACAGGAGAAATTTTTCGGTCGATGTTATTCTAGACGAACGTGTACGTCCAGCAGTATGTGGGCCGACTGCTAGTGGCAACAAGTTATTCAATGAGAGAATATGATAAAAAACTTCCCACTCGACTTCATTCGGTATAGGAAATATGGTTTCGACATACGCTACTCTCCAAAAGCTAGTCGTGTAATAAGCACTGCATAAGGTGTGTGGTTGAATTCCTCTATATATACCACTGCCACTACATGTGTATAAGAAAAACTCTCGAATTGAAACTGTCTACATGTGCACGTGTTATCATTCAAGTCAACAATGTATCCGAAATTATGTGCACATCTCACGAAGAAGCGAAACTGATCTAGTAGTTCTACATATACCTTTCTTACCACCTCTAGAATCCTGAAGAGATTATCTTCCTAAGACGGGGTTATCACACTTGTGCAACTCTGTGATTCTTCACGTCGATCATGAAACCACTATTGCAACTTGTCACGAATGTTCTCAAGATTGCGAGAATTAGTAACTCTCGATCCTTCTTGAGTAAGACATTGAACGACTCTACATTATTCGACGTCATCATGTTGTATCGATATCTTGAAAAATGTGATCATGCCCAATGTTCGATCACCATCTCTGTTAGATACTCCCATACATTATAGGATTTACTTTTCTATTTTGACCATGAACGTTTCAAACTCTTGAAAATTGTAAGCCTCTGCAACTTTCTTAAACAACGTAACGATGCCCTTGTCTCGATCTTTGATTTTTATGTGTCCCTGTATATGGTACACAATAACCATGATGTGCCTCTGGAAAGATTTCGGCGATACCGTTAATTATTGACTGCCCTCGATCGGTTACGCATGCAAGATTCTCGACATCCCCATTGCTTCCCTCAACTTCGTTAAAAAGCAACGTGTCACTAGATCATTTTTTCCATCGACTATGTCGAATGCAAGATGGTAAATTTGGATGTTGGCATCTTGACATGTTGCAATAATCAACTTGCTCTCGTATCTCGCCTTAAGGGTTATACCGTCGACTAGGATTAAGGGTCGCATTGCGTTTTGAAATTCTCGAACGCATTGTCCAAGAACTATAGAAAAGTTCTTGAATCATATCTCATCATCATCCTCGATAAAAAAATACCGATCCAGTAGTAATTCTTTCCATGTTATAGCAAAACCTGACCAAATTAAATGAACAATAATCATAATTTAAATAATTAATTAAATATTAAATAAACTGAAAAATTAACAATTGAATTAAATAATTAATTAGACATTAAATAAGCAATTGATTAAATAATTGAAATAAATAATTAATTAGACATTAAATAAACAATTTAATAAATAATTAACAATTAAAATAAATATTATATAAACGTCTAAACAAAGAAATAACTGGTCAATTTAGCATAATTCTCATCGGTTGAACTCATCAAGTTCTCCAATGCGCATTCTTTGACCTTCCAAACCTTCTGATAGCTCATGACCACCCCATACTCTTGACGAATGTCATTAATGTTGTCCGAAAGTCTATAGATCGTTCGTGGATCCTAAAACTTGTGCATCACTTCTCGACCAATGAACCATGATCGGATTTGCTTGCAATCATTTTGACGAGTACTCATTTCGCAAGTATATTCCCATGCATACTTACAAACTACAAAGAACTCATTCATGTTTATTTTTGTCGCTCGCAAACGTTAAAGGTAACCGTCGTCAACGTAGACAATTGCGTAAGTTAACTTGTCTGATTTCTTCACTTTAACTCAAAATTGTGTTTCACAGCAATTCGGTGATCAGCTTCCTGCAAATATTTCTTCGTGTCAAACAATTGCATGACATACAAATTTTCATTATTGGGGACTACACGCGAACAATTTGAGAATCATGCACTCGGTTCAGCCTGTGAGTTCCCATTCGACTCATGTCTCGAACGGAATAAAGCAATTAAATTCTCATTTGTAAAGTTATTATCTCTTTTGTTATCTTCAACCACCAAGCAATTTCTATGCGTAACAGTGAGATCATGGTGAGGAGCAATTGTCTCTGGAATAGCCACAACATCATCCCGAACTATCTCCACCGTGTCCCAAAACTCATTCACATTATGATCACCTCCATCGAAATCTTCGTGTTTACTCTCGGGGACATTCTTCTTCATCAAAGTTACGCAAATAGGAATCGCACGTTTCTGACTCATTTTAATTAAACTTTCATTTCAACTTTAGAAGTAACCATTTTATGTGGAATTGAAATGGATGTATGCTCGCCCATTAGAAATCCCAATTCTATGTCGTACTCAGAGGGATCGACTTTGAGCAAGTTCTATATCACATTGTACATTTCTGCATATGATGTACTTGATGTTATCACAATTGCAGTACAACCATGTCTTTCACTCGTCAATTTTCACACCCATCGATCATTTTTATTCTTTTCAAATTCACTAAAGTAACAAATCGGGACACCAGCCGATCTCATATCTATATTAGAAAATATCATTTTATTAAAAAAATTGTAATTAGGGGGATAAAAGGAGGAAAACAATATGCTAGGCAAGACAAAAATGGAAAAAAAGGATAAAATAGCCCGGAGGATCTGGGCCGGATGTTAAATATTCGGCCCGGAATGATCTGGTTGACCGTCTTTCTCTGCTTTTTCGATTTTGTGTTAAATTTTACTGAACAAATAAATTTTTTTCCTCGTTTTTGATAAAAAAAAAATTATACATCCATTGTAATAATTTATCCTTTTAAATTTATACGTTGAAATAAGATTTAAAAATTCAAACGATGTACTAATTTAACTAAAATGAAATTAAAAATACGTATTTATACTTAACAATTTTGATGCCGGCTGTAAGTAATATTTTTTTGTTGAACCTTTGATAATCTTGTGAGATTTCAATGTTCAAGTAGATGGAAGAGAAAATTTCTTTTTAACTGTGTTGGAGAATCTGATAAGGAAAGTGGGTTCGTTTTGAAATTTAAGTGGGAGCGTTTGAGTTTATTAATTTTTTAAATGATGATATTATTGTTTTTTGAATAAATGATATGTTTTTGTAATTAAAAAATATAATAAGGACAAAAATGACATTTATTCTTCAAAATGCTCTCTTGGCGAATGGCAAAAAAAGGTTGTCAATGTGACAAAGTGGTGATTTGACGTAGTTATTTTGAAAAGTACCCAAAAACATAGTGGCGTGAATATAAATGTATAGTCCATGTTTGAGTCATATTCTAGAAAAAAATGTATTATTCATGTCAAATCAATGAAAAATTGTGGCTAAAAAAAAAGCAAAATTTTTAAATTTACGTATAATATTATTTTATTAAAAAATGTATGATTGAAATATTTTAATGTATTTTTTTTTTGAAAATAATGTTGTTCAAATAACTCCATACATTGCAAAGATTAACGAGGCAAATATTTTCAGAATTTCAGAATTTTTATTGGCCGTGCCGCCGTAGTCTAGTCAAATATCGAAGTTCTTTTCTCGCCGCCCGGCAACCGCTACGGAAGAAGACTGGGTATTACTGTATCAATATATATATTGAGAAAATCTAATTCAGAATAACAGAGAAATGAAGAAGAAAGAGAATGAACTGGAAAAAACCCAACCCACAAAACCCACGGTAAGGAAGATTTTTGGAACACAGCAAATTAGTGAAGACGATGCTTTAAGCCTTGTTGGAGGCATAGTCGAAAAGGGTTTTTCAGATAATTCTCAGTTCAGGTCAACAGGACCATCGTACGCGCCTCGCCCAACCGTTCTTCCTTTTCCGGTGGCCCGCCACCGTTCTCATGGCCCAGTAATCCCCTTCTTTATACCTTTTTCGTTTCTTTCATGCTTTTTCATTATTTTTTAGTATAATCAGCGTTGCTGCTCGAATTAGAAGAAATGAAAAAGAAAAAAAAAGGTAAAGGTTTGCTCCCTGTTAACAAAGAAATAAGTTGAGTTTACGGCCATGGGAATTTGGCGATTATTTGCCAAGTGTTTAATGTTATTGCCATTTCCTTTTTTCCAATCATCTACACTGGAGGGGAGGATTAAGAGGATTGCTCATGCAATTACTGCCTATACCCAAAACTATGTTCTGATGTTTAAATTATCCTGAAGTTTCTAACTTTTGGGTTTAACATTACTTGGCCTGTTGTCACATAATGTATTATGTATTTCTAGTTATATGTAGAAGTGCTGAAATACTTTGAAAGCTATAAAGACAACAATGAGATATTTTGGCTATTTGTTTATCTTTTACAGCATTGGTCTGCAAAGGTTGGGGGTTCTAATGGTATTGATGATGAAGATGAGGAAGAGGAGCAAGATTTTACTGGGATGAACATGGCTGCCACTTTTGCAAATCCAGTACAAAGGAAAGAGAAGAAAGGTTTGGATTTTAGCTGGTTGCGAGAGACAGTGAACAATAATGGTGGTTCTGTTCCCCATGAGAAGAAAAGGCAGGGGTATTTAATTGGGTCGAACGAGTGGAAAGGGGGTAAAGAAGCGAATTATAAAAATTCTGATGGCTCAGGCAGGTGGATCCTTACTCAGGATGATGCCCCGTTAACTAGAGCTGACTTTGATGCAAAAGAGAAGGACGTGACTATGGAGGACAAGGTTTCCATAATCCCAGAAGAGGTCAAAGAGAAAAGGCAAGACGTGTTGGCCATGGCCATAGATGACGGACAAAGTAACTTTAAACATAGTGCTGCTGAGAATTTTGTCCAAACAAAGGAAAGGCCAAGGAGTGGAATCATTGAAGATCGGGAAGGTATTAAGGGGAATATTGAGCCTCAATTGCTGAATAGGCCAATTAAAGATATTGACGTGGATATGGAGATGCAATGCAGGCCAACAACACATTTTGATTCTAGTTTTGGTTACGATAAATTGGTAGATAAACAAGCGGCCACAAGTCTTGAAAGTCAAATTGATCTTGAGAATCGTGCTCGATTGGAGAAAATGTCCTCTGATGAGATAGCAGAGGCTCAAAGTGAGATAATGACAAAGATGAGTCCAAAATTAATAAACGCATTAAGAAAAAGGGGCCAGGACAAGTTGAAGAAACAGAAGATTTCTGTCTCAGATATGGGTTCTAATGGCTCATCAGGCACTGAGCAAAAAGAGAAAAATCTGATTAACGAACCTGCAATGTCTGGTGCTAGTAGTAGCTCCCATGATGTTCAGAAAGCTGCTTCTGCAGACTCACTGATAGATAAAGATAATAAGGTCGTCCCAAATTTGAGCTCAAAAGGTAGCAGCTTGTGGGATTCTTGGAGCAAAAGAGTTGAGCATGTCAGAGATCTAAGATTTAGCTTGGATGGGGACGTTTTTAAACCTGATTTTGCTCAGATATTAGACGCTGGTAAAGCTAAAGGACTTCTTGTTAATCTTATTCTACTCCTTTCAGTACCATGATCACTATTCTATTAACCTTGCTTCTTAATATTGAAAGTAACTTTTACTTAGCAAATATGCCATATTGTGTTCCTTTCATGAATTTCAGTCTCTTATTGATAGCCTTTCTAATGTCATTGTATGTGCTTTCAAGATCTAGAACTCATTCATACGTTTGCAGTGGTTTGGTTGATATTGAAATCTTTCACAGTTATTCTCCAAGCTTTGACTGGACTTCATGTAGGATATCTCTCTGAGTCTAGAACTCCTGTATTAGGTTCATGGTCATCTCCAGCTTTGTAGTTATGATTAACCTATGGGATGCCCCAATTTCCTTCAACTTTGGATGTATGAGGCATAGTGTTAAAAGTCTGAAGTTCTTTCAGCTTATTTCAACTTCAAATCAAAACCAGATTTTAGATTTATGAAGTTGACACGTTAGACATCTTAAGTGAAGTAAATTTTTCCAGAAACGTTCTAAAATCTAAAATGCTCAATCTTTATAAACTCATTAGCAACTTTTATGTTTCTTACCATTAGAAATTGATCAAGATTTCTATGTCAATCCATTCAGATTTGCTCGAGTTTAAGTAGAAGTTTGATTTAAGTGCAAGTGCAAAAATGGTAAACAACTCCTACCCTTTTGGGGACCTCTATCGGTTTTCTTCTTTTCCAGACTGACTTTAAATATTTGAACATGTATTTTCTCCGTTACTTTGCAAAAGTATTTCATTTTGGTTTCTTTTGAATCATGTGCCTTCTTTTTCTCCAACATGAAATTTTTTCCCCTTGCATTGGGTTCTTCTGAATCTATGTAATATGGATCTATTATACTTTCTTGTTACTTTTAGATGAAGTGCCTGCCTATAGATCTTGATACTTTTTTCTGTAATCTCACTGTAGGTACTAAGCAAGTTCATAGTGGATATAGTGCAGATAACGTCTCTGAACGTGATTTTCTTCGAACTGAAGGTGACCCTGGTGCTGCTGGTTACACCGTCAAAGAAGCAGTGGCTCTAACTAGAAGTGTGGTCAGTTAAAATTGTTGTTGGCACCTCAGAACTACTTATTTTTCTTTCGTTGCATGAAATCTATCATATTCTTCCAGAGTAATATATGTTGGACTTCTTTTGGAACTCCTTTCAGGTTCCAGGGCAAAGAGCTCTTGCTTTACATCTGATTGCATCTATCCTTGATAAGGCAAATTGCAGTATATACCAACATCAAGTTGGTTGTAATATGAAGTTTGCTGAGTCTGATGAGTCTATTGACTGGGAGGCTATATGGGCTTTTGTCCTTGGTCCTGAACCTGAGCTTGCTTTATCACTTAGGTAAACTTTGAAGGCTTCCTATTTATAGTTTCATTTCTAGTTATTGGATTATTCGTCTAACTAATTTTTTTTCAGATCTGTCTCTGTTAGATTCAAATAATCTCCAACCCATGGTTCCAATTATTCTAAATCTGATGTAGAAGTCACTTCTTGAATCTTCGTCAAATTTCTATCTTTGCAACTCCGTTATAACTGAATAAAATATTACCAATTTGATATCTTGCACGTGAAAATTTGAGTTCTCTGGTATTGCATTGCCTCTATGCATTACATGATCTTCTGCTTCTATGTATGGTGTTTAACAAACTCTGCTTAGAGGGGTCGAGTGGGTGTAGGATAACCTTTTCAAAGATCTATGGTGCTATAAGGGTCACCAAGTTCTGTTTATGTTCAAACAAGAAAGTGATTTTAACCCTAAGCTTCTCAATGTAATGGTGGCTCCAGAGCTTCTGCCTTAATATAAAGTCAATGTTTCATTATGTATGTATAATGCACCTTTTCGTCTTTTTGTATGCCAATATGTGTGCATAATTACTCTCTCTCTCTGAATCATTTTTATTCTTAAGAATATGTAAGTGAGAATGTTCTCCTATGAGCCGGAAACTTTGATTTGGTCTAGAATGTTTCCTGATACCCTTTATGTATCGTAGAATATCTCTTGATGATAATCATAATTCTGTGGTCCTGGCTTGTGCCAAAGCCATTCAATCTGTGCTAAGCTGTGATATAAACGAAAGCTTCTTCAATATCTCAGAGGTAGAGTTACATTTTGGAAGCATCTTTTCTTGTATCATTCTTGGATTCCATTAACTCACTACTAGTCTCTTCTGTTTTCAGAAAATACCAACCTATTCACAGGATCTTTTTACTGCGCCTGTATTTAGAAGTAAACCAGACATTGATTCTGGTTTTCTTCGTGGTGGCTTTTGGAAGTATAACACAAAGCCTTCTAATATTTTACGTTTTGATGAGGATACCATAGATGATAAATCTGATGGTGAACACACCATTCAGGATGACATTGTTGTTGCTGGGCAGGATATTGCTGCAGGCTTGGTTAGGATGGGAATTCTTCCAAGGATATGTTATCTCTTAGAGGTAAGCATTTTGATGCTAGTAGGCAGTTTCCTGCTCCATCTTGAGAAAAATGCCTAAAATTTTAACGTATAGAATTAGAAAGACTTAATGTATCTTACATAATCAACTTTTGTGGTGCCAGACAAGCCCTTCGCCACCTTTGGAAGAATGTTTAATATCTATTCTCATTGCAATAGCAAGGCATTCCCCAACATGCGCAGCAGCAATTATTAATTGTGATAGGCTTGTTCAGACAGTTGCCAACAGATTTGCTGCGAATGAACAGATTGAAATATATCCCTGCAAGATAAAATCTGTTAAACTCTTGAAAGTAAGCTATGTGTGTCCATAATTCATGTTTGATTTTTTTTCCCATAAGATATTCTTTTCACTTGTTCAAGGAAAACTCGTAAGTATTTTTCTTGATGCTTAAAAGGTGTTGGCTCGGGTCGAGAAAAAGAATTGCATAATGTTGATCAAGAATGGGATTTTCCACAAGGTGACATGGCATTTGTATCGATATCCATTCTCTCTTGATCAATGGGTAAAATCTGGAAGAGACGTTTGTAAACTTTCATCAGCTTTGCTGGTTGAACAGTTGCGTTTCTGGAAGGTTTGCATTCAGTTTGGATATGGCATTTCTCAATTTCCTGATTTGTTTCCTTCATTGTCCATTTGGCTGAATGTACCTACGTTTCCTAAACTAATTGAAAATAATGTCATAATTGAATTTGCTGCCATCACCAAGGAAGCTTACCTTCTTCTGGATGCTTTAGCTAGCAGGCTTCCCAATTTCTATTTACAGATGCATCAAGGAATGGAGGTTAATGCTGAAGATACGGAGGTTTGGGCATGGAGTCAAGTTGGTCCTATAATTGATTTAGCCATTGAGTGGACAAAAGTAAAAAGCATTCCATATATATCCGGATTCCTAGACTGGGATGAAGCTGGTGGATATTTTATTTTGCAGGATTCAGAAGTAAATTGTTTGTTATGGATTATTTCTTCTGTCATGCATATGTTATCCAATGTGCTCAAAGCTGCCACTCCAGATGATGTGAAAAGTTTGTACAATGGGCATGTCCCATGGCTGCCTGAGTTCGTACCTAAGATTGGACTTGAAATTATTAGAAATGGATTTATGAGCTTTTCAGGGGTAAATGGTATGGCGTCTGATGATAACACTGCTGGAAGTGGCTCCTTCCTTGGGTATCTGTGTCATCTAAGACAAAAAAGTGGCCATGAAACATCAATATCTTCTACATGTTGCCTTCATGGATTGGTACAGGTAGTTGCTTCCGTGGACAAGTTGATCCACCTTGCTAAACACGAGTTTCAGAATGCATCAGCTGAATATCAAAATTTTACAAGGGATGATAAAATTCTTGCAGAGGGGATATTCCACTCCTCTTTGGTTGAATTAGGCGCTTTGCTGTCATCCTTTATGAAGTTAATTAGCAATGGTTGGCAATGTATACAGTCCATTGAGATGTTTGGAAGAGGTGGGCCATCTCCAGGGGTAGGTGTGGGCTGGGGTTCCCCTGGTGGAGGATATTGGTCTACAACAACTTTATTGGCTCAACAAGATGCAAGGCTGGTTATGTACTTGCTTGAAAATACTCAGAATGCCTTTGCCAAAGATCTATTAACAGATGAGGAGGTGTGCTTTACAATGCAAAGGATAAATTCTGCTGTCAAAGCATGTATGATTGCAGGACCTAGGGATGGCGCTGTTGTTGATAAGCTGCTGGATATCTTGTTACAAGTTCCTGTTCTGAAGCATCTCGATTTTGGTATCCGCCGGTTTCTTTCTCATAGAGAAGGATTCAGACCCTTTGGGTGGAAATACGAAGAAGAGGAGTACCTGCTGTTTGCCAATGTTTTATCTACACATTTCAAAAACAGATGGCTCAGTGTAAAGAATAAATTAAAAACCACGGGTAACCACAAGCATGTTAATTGCAAAAGACACAAGAAAGGTAGTCTTCCTCTAGAAACTATTCACGAGGATACAGATAGACCCCTCACGGTTGGTCAAGGGCCAACTTCCTTGATAATGGAGTGGGCTCATCAGAGATTGCATCTTCCTATACATTGGTTTCTCAGTGCAATATCGACTATTCAGTATGAGAAAAACATCGATATTCCTGTAGACTTTGTAGAAATTGCTAGAGGTGGACTTTTTTTTCTCCTAGGTATTGAAGCAATGTCTACTTTCGTTGCTGTGGAGTTCCAGTCTCCTGTCAATAATATTCCAATTGTCTGGAAATTGCACGCTTTGTCTGTCACCTTACTTGGTGGAATGGGTGTTCTTGAAGAAGAAAAGAGTAGGGATGTTTATGAAACTTTGCAAGATGTGTATGGGAAAGTCCTTGAAAAATTCAATATGGAGTCCCTTTATTTCCAGTCGGAGATACATGAGAGTTACTCTACATTCATAGAAAATCTTGTGGAGCAATTTGCTGCTGTGTCTTATGGTGACGTGGTATTTGCTCGGCAAGTTGCAATCTATTTGCACAGACGTGTCGAAGCTCCTGTAAGGCTGGCTACATGGAATGCTTTATCTAATGCACGAGTTCTTGAACTTTTTCCACCTTTGGAGAAGTGCATTGCTAAGGGTGATGGTTATCTTGAACCTGTTGAGGTATTTTACTGATATGCTAGTTAAAAATTTTGTTATCTATGGAAGTACTTGTTGCATTATGTTTGACTATTGCCATTTATCAAATAAAAGCTTCAGTTAGTTTCAACTAACACTAGTTTTCAGACGAACACATTTTAGAATTAGGATATGGGTATGTGCTAAAGTTTCAACGGATTAAGGAAAAATCACTTGCTTGATACTGTATCAATGACCTAAGACTATTTGATGGCCATTATTGAGTAAAAATGATGTTTTAAATAGTGATTTTTTGAGAATGTGTAGTTAAAAAGTGAGGAAAAATTTTTGGTTTATGTGCAAAATATTTTACTGTGTGAATCTGTGTTGAAAATGAGTATGAAAAATGAATTACTTTGTTTTAAAGGGAGTCAAACAGGGGCTTAATCTAAGAGAGCTATTCAATTTTCCCTTCTTATTCTTTTTTAAAAAAAAAAATTGGGATTCAAGCACTAAATGGAATTATGGAATCCCTAAAGATTGAAGGTGTGATATCCTTGGTCAACCTATTCTATGCTAATACAATATTATCATTAGTCAATAATTTAATCTCGTCTTCAATAGATTTGGATTACTTACCAAGAAGTAGAATTTTGTGGTCAATTTTTCTTTATATGATTTTAAAGGAAATATAATTTCAATAATTTTTAGTAAATTCTTGCATTATAATAGCTCAATGCCATTTTTTTGGCCCATAGTTTAATATAATATTCGTTGTTCAAAAGTATAGCTCGTCGTATTATCATCAATTAATTTAGATTTCATGGTTGTTTAGACGAAGGCTCCCTGGGAAAAATCTCATGTCAATGGCTCGTAATCTCATTCTTCCACAAAGAGATTGAGCCCCTGTTTGGTTTATTCTCGCTTCATCTTCTCTTTTAAAAAATTAAGCTAGTTCTATGAACTCACAGATTTCCCAGAAGTTTCTCCCCCCATGCAAGACCCTGAAGTAGTTATGAACTAAAATAATATGATATTCATTTTTACGCAGGATGATGAAAGAATCTTGGAAGCTTATGTGAAATCATGGGTTTCTGGTGCTCTTGACAGAGCAGCAACTCGAAGATCAGCAACATTCACATTGGTTCTACACCATCTTTCATCTTTCCTTTTTGAGAATGTTTGTGATAGTACACGCACTCTGCGCAATAAGTTAGCAAGATCTCTGCTGCGTGACTGTCCTCGTAAAGAGCAACGTCAGGTACGAAAGTCTACTGGTAACCAAGGAACTTGATATGTGACAGATCAAATTTGAGAATTTTTATGCCATTTATGTGTCATAGACAAGATTCTAGATAATGCATGTTTGCAGTAAGTTAAATTTTTACTCCCATAAAAGTTTAAAATAAAATAATTTTTTATTGGTCAAAGTTGCAAATAAGTAAATTACATAGCTCGATAGTGTGGCAAGACTTGTTTTTGTGATGAGTAAGCGCACGTGTGGCTGAGCTTAAAAGTTCAGTTATGTTAAAATTACTAGTTTTTTTATTGGTCGAAGTTGCAAATAAGTTAATTATTACTTCCCATAATAAGTAACTTTCTGCACTTGAAAGTAAGAAAAGTTGGCAAAATGTGTTGGTAAAAAGTAACTTTATACTTTTAATCACGAAACATGCTCGTGTTTCTGGGAAAGATGAAATTGTGCATTTCTGAGTATGATGAATATGAAATTCACTTTTCCATTATAAGCAGTTATTATCTGACGTCTTTAACTTCACTGGAAAAGTTCTGATATCATATCATAAAGCATGCGAATTAAATATTTTGCTCCGATCCCACCTTGATTGGCCACTGAAAAACAGGAGATTAAATTATTTTGTTTGGTTGTTTATTGCTTGGGTACATGCTTATCCAGTTGATGCAATTTTTCGACAGAACATGTTGATGAAATTAATACAGTACAAGAAGTCAATCCCCTGTGCAGAGCCCATATCAGATGTAGCTTCATCTCTACAAATTTGTTTAGGGAAGAGGTTCCAATTATTGAAAGAATCTTGTGAAGGAAACTCCTTGCTTATAACTGCAGTGGAGGAACTGGAGTCCTCAACTAACTTGCATATTGAGGGCATGAGATTATCCTAGAGCTTTTCTTCAATGCATCAACCTGAGCAGATGGATTTCTTATTGCCTACAGAACCAGACTGCAGATGTTACTTCATATTCGGTACACGGTATTTGGATAGTGTTGGACTGTATAATGAACAATATTTATTTTATTAGGAAAATGTACAATTGGAAATGAGTTTTTGAGGAAAAATTGTTTTTCAAATTAGTTGTGCCAAACAAACGTTTAGTTGGCTTGGATTATTTAAGTTACAGGGGAATTCGTAATGGCATAGAAGACGTGGAGGGTAAAATAGCTATTAAATGATGACTTTTAAATTCAAGTATTCTCTTTCAAATTCAAGAAATAATTCTTAAGAGTTTTATTTTATTTATTTATTATTATTATTTGAAAATATATGAGTGAAACAATCCACATATCGATATTGGAAGATTCAATGGTTTCTTTCAATTTATTCCAACGAAATTTAAAGGTGTTGGAAGAAATTCTCTCAAATAGAGGTTTTCTTTTCTTTTCTTTTTTTTTTTTTTTTTTTTTTTTTTTTTTTTCCCCTTTGGAACCATGCATGTACCTAGTCTTTGGACCTGCTATGTGGATTGTGGAATGCACGAGTTGACAGGTGGGCAAGACGAGAGAAACTTAAGTGGGGTGGTCGCACCACGAGTTGACAGGTGGACAAGATGAGAAAAACTTCAGTGGGGCGGTCAACCACCGAGGTGGCGCTTTGGTATTGGGCAGGTGCACCACGTGGATGGTGTGCCCGCCCCCACGTGGTGCACCCACCCCTGAAGATTTAGTCGGGCAAGACAGATTTGGGTCCACACCACTCAAATTATTCTATTGGAAGTTACCTTAAAACATGTTTTCTCCATTTTAATCTAACTCGTAAATCATGAAATGGTACAGACATACTCCAATCTTGACTGCGGTCGGAAAATTCACCTGATTGTTGTCATGACAGTGAGTTAATTATTTGTTAAAGCTAGGAGGCAATATCGTAACTTGTACACAGACACTCAAAGAAAGATGCATAGTGATTAACGTGTTGAGTTGGTGAACAAAATAAATACTCTCACTGTGACCCCACCCTGTTGCTGTAGATATGCATTCCAGAAGCACGTTCATGTTTAATTTTCCCCCTGCCATATTTAATTTCTCTTAAAATAATTATACAATCTTTACCTTTAAAGCTTCCTTCAATATGTTTGCCTCTTGGAAGAAAGATGGAAGAAGAAGAAGCACAATCTTTACCTTTAAAGCTTCCTCCAATACATTGCTTTAAATATTGACATTATGCGTTTGATAATATGTTGTGGTGGTTATCACATGAATGGGGAGACGACGAGTGCCTCAACATTCTAAAGAAGTGCAAAGAAGAAATTCCACAAGACACGGGAAGAGTGATCATTGCAGAGGCTGTGATCGATGAAAAAGAATGGGATAATCGAGGCTTATCCTTATCTAAATATTTGGCCGTTTTATGCTGTAATATGAATAAATCATTGATCTCCGTTACTTGGCGTAAAATCCTGTTATAGTATTCAGTCATTGAAG
>NC_036252.1:12012841-12025890 GCF_002742605.1 Olea europaea var. sylvestris
TTTTTTTTTTTTTTTTTTTTTTTTTTTTTTTTTTTTTTTTTTTTCCCCTTTGGAACCATGCATGTACCTAGTCTTTGGACCTGCTATGTGGATTGTGGAATGCACGAGTTGACAGGTGGGCAAGACGAGAGAAACTTAAGTGGGGTGGTCGCACCACGAATTGACAGGTGGACAAGATGAGAAAAACTTCAGTGGGGCGGTCAACCACCGAGGTGGCGCTTTGGTATTGGGCAGGTGCACCACGTGGATGGTGTGCCCGCCCCCACGTGGTGCACCCACCCCTGAAGATTTAGTCGGGCAAGACAGATTTGGGTCCACACCACTCAAATTATTCTATTGGAAGTTACCTTAAAACATGTTTTCTCCATTTTAATCTAACTCGTAAATCATGAAATGGTACAGACATACTCCAATCTTGACTGCGGTCGGAAAATTCACCTGATTGTTGTCATGACAGTGAGTTAATTATTTGTTAAAGCTAGGAGGCAATATCGTAACTTGTACACAGACACTCAAAGAAAGATGCATAGTGATTAACGTGTTGAGTTGGTGAACAAAATAAATACTCTCACTGTGACCCCACCCTGTTGCTGTAGATATGCATTCCAGAAGCACGTTCATGTTTAATTTTCCCCCTGCCATATTTAATTTCTCTTAAAATAATTATACAATCTTTACCTTTAAAGCTTCCTTCAATATGTTTGCCTCTTGGAAGAAAGATGGAAGAAGAAGAAGCACAATCTTTACCTTTAAAGCTTCCTTCAATATGTTTGCCTCTTGGAAGAAAGATGGAAGAAGAAGAAGCACAATCTTTACCTTTAAAGCTTCCTTCAATATGTTTGCCTCTTGGAAGAAAGATGGAAGAAGAAGAAGCACAATCTTTACCTTTAAAGCTTCCTCCAATACATTGCTTTAAATATTGACATTATGCGTTTGATAATATGTTGTGGTGGTTATCACATGAATGGGGAGACGACGAGTGCCTCAACATTCTAAAGAAGTGCAAAGAAGAAATTCCACAAGACACGGGAAGAGTGATCATTGCAGAGGCTGTGATCGATGAAAAAGAAGGGGATAATCGAGGCTTATCCTCATCTAAATATTTGGCCGTTTTATGCTGTAATATGAATAAATCATTGATCTCCGTTACTTGGCGTAAAATCCTGTTATAGTATTCAGTCATTGAAGATGCGAGTGTTTCCGGGGCCAAATTCATAAAAGCATTGCTTGTGAAGTGTGTAATCATGTTTGTAGTTGAAAATTGATACTCAAAATAAACAATTGTAATGGCTTTTTTCATCCCTTCACGTTCTACCAAGGATAGTTGCTATACGTATCATTCCAAGTTCTAACCCAAGACGACCATTTTTTTTTTTTTTTTTTTTTACTGATACTGAAGTAATCGAACAAAAATTTGCACCAGATTGTTTTAGGTTATCAATTTATAAATATGAATCTTTAGGGTTTATATTACCGCTGAGGACCACCACCTTCGATGACTAGTATTGTCATTCCCACCATTACGACGATAATCTGTGACCTTCGTCGTGCATATCTACACGACACTATGGATATCATGTAGATCTGTGCAATGTGTGGCCTCTATCGTGCATATTTGTGCAAGGCCGATAGCGTTGCACAATGTCCTTAATATATCAACCATATTTTGAATGATATGTCTCAAAAAGTGATCAACAATATATGTGATACTCAGATGGTGTCTAAGAAATCGTATCTTAAATTAAATGGCAAATAAGTCTTTGCTCTTGCATGAAAATGATTTTTTGAGAAGTAATTTTATGAAAATATATATTTTTTAGAAAATATATGGTAAAAAAGAAGAGAAAAATTATTTCTAAATCAAATGATATAGCTCATAAAATTCTCATTATTTTATTTCGAATTAATCCTAGTTGGGGGTCTTGGTCTCAAATATTTCAAATAACTCAAGTCTAGTAAGAGCAAATACCCCTATTTGCTTTAGCTAAAAGAGTTGACAAAAACAGAAGTCAAAGTCAATTATTAATTTTAACTACATATCTAATGATATCCACAACTTTTTTTAAACTTTATAGCCATACATTTTATCAACTTTTATTAAAATTTACTAAAATTCTAATTGAAAAAAAAAAAAAGAACCGAAGGGGAGCTTAGTATTATCACAACAATTGTCGTGTATATCAACATCCACAATTTGCAAAATCCAGGAGTCAGGTTGAATTTTTAACCTTAAATATGTGCTAAACTATTACATCGCAACACGCTTCAAGTAAAATAAAGAACAAGTCATTAGAAAATAGATTTCAACTTAAAAGTGTATGAATTATATGAATATCCATGCATGAACTTCGATGACTATTGTTGTACCTCTTTTAGCAATGCTCAAAAAACTCCTATGTGGCATTTACACGACAAAAGAACCTGGGTTTGCACTCTACAACATTCAATCCAAGAGGTAATTTAGCCAAACCCCATGAAGAAAGCGAACCTCTATGGAGAGCCAAACCCATTTGTTGGATTCGACCCCGTGGGGATAACTGAACCCTCATAGACGGGGTGAGGTTGAAAGAGTCTCAACAAGAAATCTTTCACGCAATGTCAAAAGTTTTATGTAAGATATTTGGGCAACAAAATGTTATTAGCATTAAATGCCTATGATTGATTGATACTTTTGACAAGAGACATCAGCCACATATACTTTCATCCCGTGGTCATTATCCATCACCTTCTACTATAAAAGCTTACACAATATGTCATTCCAAAATAATGTAAGTTTAGCCTTTCAAAATATAATTTTTTTCCCCTTATTATTACTATTTTTTCAAAGTTGAACCACTTTTTATATAAGAGGCTAGCATCTAAACCGCCTCCCTCGCTCAAATACATACAATTTCAATAGGCTTGATCAACGAAGAGCGTGCAGCCAACTACACCACGATCGGATAAAGTTATGTGTGGTAAGCAATTTGTCCTAATGTGCAAGGATCAAAGTTACATGTACACGAAAGACCTTGAATTCTGTTGGCCATGTTGGAGTTATAAAAATTGAGGTCAACAAAATACACTATCAATTGCGTGAGAACCATGATAAAAAAATGCCATAATCGTGTTTTCATAGCCATTGGGCATGGCCGGTCCCGAGAGGAGGCAAATGAGGCCCTTGCCTCAGGCCCAAGACCATAAAGGGCCTCATTTTAGGCCATATTCTTTTTTCTTTTCTTTTCTTTTTTCATTTTTTTTTATCAAAACAAGGCAAAACAGGCCAAATCCAATGGTGTGGGATTTGACGTAAATTTATTGAAGACAAGATCTAAAATTGTTAAATTTGGGGTTTATTTTCTTGAAATTGGTGTGAGATTTGATGAATTTTATAAATGGGTGTCTATAAATATTCATGTCATTGTTTTTTTTTTTTTGTACAAAATATTTGTGAAGATAGATATTTATGCGATTGTATTTGTTAAATCCATGTCGTTGTCTTATTTTTGTACAAAAACTTTGCGAAGATATTACTATATTTCACAATTCTTTCATTCTAGATCTGCTTTAGAAGGATAGAAAGTCTTATTTTAATATATAAGTATATTTTTGTTTAATTTTAGTTGATAATAAATCTTTAGTCAATTATGCCAATTTCTTAATCTGCACTTCTACATTTGGCACAAGTTCCTTCACTTTATGATTAAATCTTTGATTTGTTATTTTATAATATAAATCATTTTTATAATATATTTGGTTGTTGTTTAAATATTAGTTTTAAGTTAGGAATATTTCACATAATATACTGTTGAATTTTGCATTTGTGTTGATTTTGTCGGGACCTAATGTGTGGAATTTGGCTCAAGCCCCGACAATCACAAGACAGGCCCTACCATTAGGCACCTTAGCAGCCCATCTTGTCAATCACAACAATAGTCCTTGTCACGTTTATTGAGTTTTTTTTCCTTCATTGGCTATGAAATACAGTCTTATTAAGAGGGTGTTTTGTGAAAATTAAAATTAGATTTTCAGAAGATTGTGATAGAAGTTTTTAAAATGTGTGATAGAAAAGTTGTGGGATCCTCGAAAGATGTGGTTAATATTGATTGTTTGACTCTAACTTCGATTAAAATTAAATTTTAATTCGTACCAAACGAGCTTTTAATTACTAATTTTGACTAAATGGAAATGGGTTGATGTGAAATTAACAAACAAGATATTTTTTCAGACAAAACAAAAGAATTATTACACATACTAAATTACGAATTTATTTTAATAAAGAGAACATACACAAAACTTCATCTCTAAAAATTTGTGTATGGGAGAGGTTCCAATTATTGAAAGAATCTTGTGAAGGAAACTGAGTCCTCAACACACTTGGATAAGCATGAGATTATCCTAGAGCTTTTATTTAATGTATCAACTTGAGCAGACGGATTTCTTATTGCCTACAGAAGCAGACTACAGATGTTACTGTTGGAATTTCCAATTAAGAAAATCCCATATCCTTCAGGAACAAATTTGGAAACTCCAAGATTGATGGTCCGAGTTGAACCAATCTCGCCCCATTCCATTTCTTGTTCTGATTTTCTGGTAACATTAGAGATCTAGCCATAAAGAGTTTGATGAAAACTCGGCCATAAATTTCCGTTTTCGACCCCAAGCTCCACACACCCGAAATACAGTATACACCATCACATAAAGTGTGATGAGAGCCTGGAAGAACCATTACCTGGAGTAAGAAGCTCTCTGAAATACATCAATGACCGGAGATACGATTTTCAACTCGCAAGATTTTTGATTTCTCGATCCAATTTGTTTCCGCATACTCATTTAGGATCGAGTTTGAGTCTCACGTTTGGTATCGGAGCCTCATATTACCTCTGCCTTAATGTTTCGCCATTAGTTTGTAAAAAGCTATCTTCTCTATCCGATTTGTTTTTTGAAAAATAAATTCTGATTTCTTCATAAAATTGATTTTATAGCCTCTATATGATTTTAAACTTGAGTTTTGATGGAGAGAATGTTTAATTTGAAGAGGTTCAATTTCTGCTTCAAGTACAGAGACCAATTATATGTGCAGGAGCCAATTGAAGATGATGCTCTTTAGTGGGCCATTAATTATTGGGCCATTTGAAAATCATTAGTTTTAATTTAGGAAAAATTGTAGCAAGGCCCTAAACCTTTAAAATATTAGCAGACTTTTCTCAAATCTTTAATCTGTTGCAATCGTCACCCCAAACCTTTGAAAACGTTGTGGCGGAGGCCATTTTGGACGGTTTTCATCCAAATGTCTGTTAACTAAAAATTTTGAGTTTGACCATATTTTTAATATTTTAGAAAGGGTGAAATAATAACTTTCATTTATTACATTAAAATAAGTGAGAAAAAAAAAGCCAGTCGTCTTCTTCCTTGCACCGCATCCCCACGCCAAACCTAAACCCAAACCCAAAATAAGAGATACGGGCCTTGTTCCCGATTTCATCAGATAAACCAATTCAAAAACTTCATATGATGAATCAATTGTGTATAAAGTTCATTAAAATTTTCTATCAGTTTAGCAGTAAATTGTTTACAGAGTAATAATCCGCCTAGTCTAGCCAAAAGGATGCCCTAAGGAACCATCTTAACTAAAGAAGCTACCCCATTAATTGTTTATTCAGTTTCTTTTTCAACCCATTAAAAATTAGCAGCAAAGTAATGAAACCCGGAACTAATGATTAGCGATCAAAATTGCACCAAAACAAAATAATTTATAAATAGAAACACAAGGAAACGAGGATTAATTACTTTACAGACGGGGCAAATGACTTTGAGGCCAGCAGCACGGGCGTCGAGTTGAGACCCTTTGGCCTTCTAATTCTTCTCTGCATTTTTTCTTTGCGCCTCAATCTTCTGCTTTTCCCCGAGTCATCTCTCTCTATAACTCACTATGTTATACGTACGGTTATGTGGGCTTCAAAATTTGGAAGATAGGTATGAGAAAAAGATGAGAATGAGAGAGGAGGGGGAGGGGGATGTGGAAGTGGCGGTGGTGGTAATTGATTTTGGGGTTGGGGTGAATTCTACATCTACATTATGGGCATCCTTATGGATACCATAATATACATGTAGAATTATTTGTTGTCTTTTCAAACAGCAAACAACACGGCACGTGGAGCGATAGTACAGTAGCAGTTTCTCAACTCATAATTAAAAAAAAGGTTAAACCCCAACCTTAAGGGTCCCCCACCACCCCTGCCCTGGAGCATCGTGAGGGAGGTAAATCGCAGGTTATGCCTCCAAGGGTATAGGGTGAAAGGCTGCTTGTACACTTGCATTTACCCAAGAGCCAAATCCATATTTCAGGATTCGAAGCCTTGACGCGATAGCCTCAAGCAAAGTTGGATTTCTCTACCCTCCCCTTTTACCACTTGGAGATGTGCCCTGGGGGCTGCAGTGACAGTAATTGATTTGGGTTTGGGTGGGGTGCGAGGAAGAAGAAAATTGGCTTCTTCTTTTTTTATTTTATTTCTTATTTTTTCTAATTTAATTTCTCACTTATTTTGATGTAATAATTGGAAGTTACTATTTTATTCTTTTAAAATTATTAAAAATATGATCAAAGTCAAAATTCTTAGTCAACTAATAGACATTTGGATGAAAACCGTCTAAAAGGGCTTTCGTCACAACGTTTTCAAATGTTTGGGGTGATGGTTGCAACAAATTAAAGATTTGAGGAAAGTCTGCTAATGTTTTAAAAGTTCGAGGCCTCTGCTACAAATTTTCCTTTAATTTATTCACTGGGCTAATTGGAAGGATATTTTAATTGAATTATTTGGATAATATAAAAGGCATCTAATCTGTTATTGGGCTTTCGAAATACATATGAGGATTTTTCAGTTTTCTTAACAAACTTAAGTTGCAATTAGTTAGTGGGTCAATATCTATAGGCCCCCCCTTATTATTATTATTTTTAAGGGATAACCATTTCTATTGGAATCATTTTTCAAAATTAATTATTGAGCCGTTATGAGCCCATTTGAAAACTATAAACATTTGTTTTGGGCCACATTTGCTAGGCATTTAAAAATGCTTATTGATTGTTAGTTGGGCCATTTGGCAAAAGGTATGCAATTGAATATTGGTCCATTTTTTAGAATTAATTGTTGGGCATATACATGTTTGTTCGGCCAATTAATTTTTGGAAACATGTATTTTAGATTTGGGCCAATTATGCAATTTGATTCTTTGGCATTTATTTCAATTTTGTATATATCGATTATTTATTTTAGAATAATATATGCAATTTATATTGTATTAAATTGTGAATTATGCTCATATTTAGTTTGCATAAATTGATTATATTAAAATTATTTATGCAATTTATAACGATTATGAGAATATTTTATGCAATTAAACTTATTCTCATATTAAATTAATCGTTTATGCATAAAAAAATTTTAATGTCTAGTGATCCACATAATTTTGATTAATTAAAGAGTAGCCACAACATCGTTAATGAGTAAAATTATATATTATGCTTGTTTAGGATCACATAAAGAGTTGTAGACATTAAAATTGTAATTAATTATACTTAATATGATAAATTTTATCCCAAGAACTTTTTATTATATTTATAGAATTATTTAAGATAAGATGTCATGTTACCCTTTTTCATAATATACCCACAGGAATTATGGATTAGTATATAATTTGATAGTCTTATCATAGAATTTAGGATAGAATATCAAATTATGATCATAATATACCCACTAATTATGAATTAAGTACATAATTTGATAATTCTATCAATTAATATAAAGAATCACTTGAATTAAAAATTTCGCCCACAGGCAATTTTTATGTCGATAGACTCGAATTTAAACACGATTTACGTTGGTAAAGCATGAAATTTAATTAAGTCTCAGTTTTAATATAAGCATATAATTTATGCAGCTAGTCAACCTGCAAATTTTTTCGATATCTGGTGCGATGTTCCCGAACTTTAGGGTGATAATTATAAAGTATGGAATGAGAGAATTTTACTCAATCTAGGGTGGATGGACATTGACTATGCACTTCAAATGAAGTTGCTCTTTATGAACGATGTGAACAATCCAATCGCCTCAATGTGATGTTCATAACGTCAAATATCTCAACTAGTATATGTGGTTCGGTTGATTAGCATGAGAAAATCCATGATTTGCTAAAGGCCATAGACGATCAATTTATCACTTCAGATAAGGCACTAGCAAGCACCCTAATTATGAAGCTCTCTTCCATGAGGCTTATCCTTGTGAGAGGTGCGCGAGAGCACATCATGCAGATGAGGGATATTGCGACTCAATTGAAGAACCTCGAGGTTGAGATGTCGGAATCCTTCCTGGTGCACTATATCTTGAATTCTCTCCCCCCTCAATACAAGCCTTTCAAGATCTCCTACAACACACATAAAGACAAATGGTCAATTAATGAACTCATGACCATGTGTGTTTAAGAGGAAGGGAGGCTCGTAATGGAACTGGGATAAAGTACAATGCTGGCAACGCGAGGAAAGGACAGAACTCAAGCCAATAAGAAGGGGAATGGTAAAATACCTCCCCAAGCTGACATTAAGAATGAATCTTTGTGTTTCTTCTGTAAGAAGAAGGGACATGTAAAGAAGGAATGCTCCAAATTTCAGAGATGGGTTGAGAATAAGGGTAATCCAATCTCATTTTGTTTGCTATGAATTTAATATGGTTAATGTTATGTACAACACATGGTGGATTGATTCTGATTCTACAATCCATATTTTGAATACCTTGCAGGGTATGCGAAATCTAAGGAAGCCAATAGGAAATGAGTAAGGCATATATTCAGGAAACAAGATGCGTTCACACGTGGAGTCTATTTGAACATGTAGTTTAACTTTAAGTAGTGGTTTTATTTTAGATATGGAAAAGACATTTTTATATTCCAAGTTTCTCTAGAAATTTGATTTCAATTTCAAGACTTGTATCTTTGGGTTATTCCTTTAATTTTTAAGAATCAACTTTCAATTTATTTTATGGATCTGATCTTGTAGGGAATGGTACATTGTCTAACGGTCTTTTCTCTCTCAATTTACAAAATAACACCACTTATAGTGCTATGCATGTTCACACTGGTATTAAACGATGTGTTATGAATGAGGATTCCTCTAAATTATGGCATCGGGGATTGGGACATATCTCCATAGAGCGAATTAAGATATTAGTAAATGATGGGGTACTTAATGCTATAGATTTTACTGATTTTGAAACTTGTGTAGACTGCATTAAGGGAAAGCAGACCAACAAGTCAAAGAAGGGCGCCAATACGAGTTCGAACATATTAGAAATCTTGCTTAATGATATATGTAGTCCAGACATAAATTCACATGGTTAGAGATACTTCATCTCTTTTATAGATAACTACTCATGATACATGTATCTCTACTTGCTTTACAACAAGAACGAAGCATTAGATGCCTTTAAGATTTTTAAGGCTGGAGTAGAGAAACAATGCGAAAAGCAGATTAAGATTGTGAGATCAAATAGAGGTGGAGAATATTATGGTAGATACATGGAGGATGGACAAGCACATGGTCCGTTTGCAAAGTTTCTTCAAGAGAATGAGATAGTTTTCCAATACACCATGCCTGATTCACAGACTAGAATGGTGTATTAGAAAAAAGAAAATAGAACATTATTTGACATGGTGCGGAGAATGCTTAACAGCTCCAATCTTCCTAGATCATTGTGGACTGAAGCACTTAAGACGACTATGTATATATTAAATCGAGTTTCAACTAAGACTGTCCTAAAGACACCATTCGAATTATGGAAAGGTTGGAAATCGAGTTTCTGACATATGCGCATTTGGGAATGCCCGTCTGAAGTAAGAGTTTAAAATCCACAAGAGAATAAACTAGACCCAATGACTATTAGTGGGTATTTCATTGGATATGCTAAAAGGTCAAAAGGGTATATATTCTATTGTCCATCTCACAACACTAGGATTGTGGAGTCAAGAAATTCGAAGTTTCTTGAGAATGACTTGATCAGTGGGAGCGATCAAATCAGGAACATAGTTTCTAAGAATGATCATTCAGGATCTCAACCTTCCACCTCAAGTAATAGATTGGTTATTGTTCACAGCACTCTTCAAGTACAAACTGGTATTCAACAACAATTGTTGAAGTTCCGCAAGTTGTTGACAACATCCCAGTAGATCAGGTAATTCAAGAGTTGCCAAGGACTTTTGAACAATCGGTTGAACCACGTTCCTCTCAGGAAGATAATGGAACGACATTAAGAAGATCTATTAGAACAAAGATATCAACAATTCCTAGTGATTATGTTGTATATCTACAAGAATCTGACTACAACATTGGAGTCGTAAATGATCCTAAGTCTTTTTTACAAGCCATGAGTTGTAAAGAATCAGAATTATGGTATAATGCCATGAAGGAAGAGATGAATTCTATGAAGAGTAATGAAGTATGGAGTCTTGTTGAGTTGCCTGATGGTACAAGAGCCATTGGATGCAAATGGGTCTTTAAGATAAAGAAAGACTCATTGGGCAACATTGAGATATACAAGGTGGGACTCATTGTTAAGGAATTCACTCAAAAAGAAGGAATCAATTACACGGAGACCTTCTCTCCCGTATCTAAGAAAGATTCCTTACGCATCATTTTGGCATTGGTAGCCCATTTTCATTTAGAATTGTAACAAATGGATGTGAAAACGACATTTCTCAATGGAGATCTAGAGGAAGAGGTTTACATGAAACAACATGAAGGATTCCTCTCTAATGATGGTGAGCATTTGGTCTGCAAGCTCAAGAAATTCATATATGGCTTAAAACAAGCGTCCCGTCAATGGTATTTCAAATTTCATGATGTAACTTTCTCATTTGAATTTGTAGAAAACATCATGGATCAATGTATATGCCAGAAGGTTAGTGAGAGTAAGATCTATTTTCTTATTTTATACGTGGACGACATTCTACTTGCGACCAATGATAAGGGTTTGTTACATGAAGTGAAACAATTTCTCTCTAAAAATGTTGACATGAAAGATATGGGAGATGCATCTTATGTCATTAGCATTAAGATCCATAGAGACAACTTTAAAGGCATTTTAGGTTTGTCTTAAGAAACCTATATCAATAAAGTTTTAGAGAGATTTTGGATGAAAAATTATTCACCAAGTGCAGCTCTCATTGTTAAAGGTGATAAATTTAACTTAAATCAATAACCGAAAAATGATTTTGAAAGGAAACAAATGAAGAACATTCTATATGCTCCTGATGTTGGAAGCTTGATGTATGCTTAGGTCTGCACAAGACCTGACATTGCATTTTTGTGGGAATTTTGGGATAATATCAGAGTAATCCAGGTATGCACCACTGGAGAGCTGCAAAGAAAGTAATAAGGTACCTTCAAGGAACAAAGGACTAAAAGCTTATGTATAGACGAATGGACAATTTGAAAGTAATTGACTACCCGAATTCAGACTTGCTAGCTGTGTTGATTCATGCAAATCAACATCGGGATACATCTTTATGATGATCGATGGGGCTGTATCTTGGAAGAGTGCCAACTAGACTTTGACTGCTATTTCCACTATGGAAGCTGAGTTCGTCTACTTCATATGGTGTATGGTTAAAGAGTTTCATATCTAGGCTTAGAATCATGGATTCTATTTCTAGGCCATTGAGAATATATTACGATAATTTGACTGCTGTCTTTATGGCTAAGAATAACAACAGTGGAAGTCGAAGTAAGCACATCGACATCAAGTGCTTCGTCATAAGGGAACGTATTAAGGAAAAGAAAGTGGTCATTAAGCAAGTTAGCACTGATTTGATGATCACTGATCCTTTGACTAAGGGCATGCCACCATTGAATTTCAAGAATCATGTAGTGTCAATGGGACTTGGTTCCACTATGTAATTTTTCATTCTGTGAACAATGTTATTTTAATGAAATTCTTATTTATTGTGATATTTTCTCATTTTATGCGCGCTTTAATCTATTTGAGAAAATATATCTTTATAGGACCAAGAATAAATATTAGGTTTATTTATTAAGTAAAAGTTGTCACATGAAGAATAATATTTTGAAAATTAGATACATTGTAATACATGGAAGCTAATAATCATTATTAGAAAACTTACAGCCATGATTCATGTATTTGTTTTTTAAGGATTATATTAAATGGGTTTAAGTTAAGAGATTGAGTTAAACATGTGGATCAAGTGGGAGAATATTGGAATTTCCAATTAAGAGAATTCCAAATCCTCCGGGAACAAATTTGGAAACTCTAAGATTGATGGTCCGAGTTGAACCAATTTCGCCCCATTGCATTTCTTGCCTTGATTTTCTAGCGACATTAGACGTCTAGCCATAAAGAGTTTGATGGAACTCGGCTATAAATTTTCGTTTTTGTCCCCAAGCTCTACACACCCGAAATACAGTATACACCATCACATAAAGTGTGTTGAGAGTCTGGAAGAACCATTATCTGAAGCAAGAAGCTTTTTGAGATACATCAATGGCTGGAGGTACGATTTTTGATTTCTCGATCCAATTTGTTTCCGCATACTTGTTTAGGATCGAGTTTAAGTCTTACAGTTACATCATATTTGGTACGCAGTATTTGAATAGTGTTGGACTGTATAATGAACAATATTTATTTTTTCACTAATATCCCGTCCATGTAATTAGTTAGTGTTTGTTGGGGATTGTTTATTTGAAGTGAAAAATATTTTTTATTAGAGAATGTATAATTAAAAAGTAGGGAAAATTATAGATTTTCGCGTAAAATTATTTTATTAGTAAAATGTACAATTGGAAATGAGTTTTGAGGAAAAAGTGATTTTCAAATGATTTGTGCCAAACAAACATTTAGTTGGCTTGGATTTTTTAAAGTTGAACGGGAATTCATAATTGCATAGAAGACGTGGAGAAAGTAAAATAGCTATTAAATGATGACTTTTAAATTCAATTATTCTCTTTTGAATTCAAGAAATAATTCATAAGAGTTTTTTTTTTTTTTTTTGTGTTTTGGGGGGGGGGG
>NC_036252.1:12026151-12040712 GCF_002742605.1 Olea europaea var. sylvestris
AAAACAATCCACATACTAATATTGGACGATTCAATGGATTCTTTCAATCTATTCTAAAGAAATTTATAAGTATAGGAAGAAATTCTCTTAAATAGAGAGGGTGTTTGGTAAGAATTAAATTAAAATTTTTTAATGAAGGGTGATAGAAGTTTTTGAAATATGTGGTTGAAAAGTTGTGGTACCCATGAAAGATGTGATTAATATTGATTATTGGATTTTAACTTATATAAAAATTAAATTTTAATTCAAATCAAACATGCTCAGAAAATTTTTCTCTTTTGAACCATATTTCGATTTGGACAGCGTGTACCTATCTCTGGACCCGCTATGTGGAATTCACAAGTTGACAGGCGACAAGGCAGATTTGGGTCCGCACTACTAAAAAATATTCTATTGAAAGTTATCTTCTAACACGTGAATCGTGATGGTACAGAAAACTCCAATCTTGACTGGGGTCGGAAATTCACTCGATTGTTGTCATGACAGTGAGTTAAATATTTGTTAAAGCTAGGAGGCAAAATCGGAACTTGCACATAGACACTCGAAAAAGGATGCATATTGATAAACGTGTTGAGTTGCTGAACAAAAAAAATACTATCAGAGAGTGACCCCATCCTGTTGCTGTGGATATGCATTCCAGAAGCATCTCCATGTAGAATTTCTCTTAAAATAATTATCCAATCTTTACCTTAAAAGCTTCCTTCAATATGTTGGCTTCTTGAAAGAAAGATGGAAAATGAAGAAGCACAAGCTCAGGTGGATATCTGGAAGTATGTGTTGGGCTTTACTGAAATGGCAGTTGTCCAGTGTGCCATCGAGCTTGGAATAGCCGATGTCCTCGAAAGCCAAGATGGCCGCCCCATGACACTCGCGGAGTTGTCTTCCACCCTCAGTTGCTCGCCATCGATTCTCTATCGCATTATGAGGTTTTTGATCCGCCGCAAAATCTTCAAGGAAATTAGCATCGACCAAGAATCAACTGGTTATGTTCAATCACCCCTTTCGCGTCTTCTTATGAGAAAAGGAGACAACAGTATGGCTGCTTTTGTGCTGCTAGAGAGCAGCCCGGTGATGCTTGCGCCATGGCACGGCTTAAGTGCTCGTGCATTAGCAAATGGGGCTTCGGCATTTACGGCTGCTCATGGCGAGGATGTGTGGCGCTATGCAGCGGAAAATCCTGCGCATAGCAAGCTGATTGACGATGCAATGGCTTGCCACGCAAGAGTGGCAATGTCAGCAATCATTGAGAATTATGTAGATGTGTTCAAGGGAATTGGGAGTTTGGTGGATGTTGGAGGTGGAGATGGGACGAGTCTTGGAATTTTGGTCAACAAGTGTCCTTGGATTCGTGGGATTAATTTTGATCTCCCTCATGTGGTATCTACTGCTCAAAATTGGGATGGTGTCGAGCATATTGGCGGCGACATGTTTAAGAAAATTCCAAAGGCTGATGCTGCTTTTCTCATGGTATGCCCTTTCCCCTGCTCCTTCGCCCGCGTTTGAGCCCCACTTTTTGGAGAGAATAGGCCCTTGTTTGAGTTCCATTATTTTTATCAAAATATATTTTTCAACAGTGATATGACCTCATTTCAACCACACATTTTTTATTAAAATAATATTACACGCCAATCAAAAACTTTTCTTTATTTTTAACCGCATATTTCCTATCAATACATTATTCAAAATATATTTTTTTGTCAAGAATGAGGCTCAAACAAGGTTTAGATTTTTTGATAATGATTTTTTGGAAAACATGTGGTTAAAAAGTGGAAAAATTTTAGATTTACGTGAAAAATTATTTTATTGAGATAATGTGTTGATGAAAATGAATTTGAAGAAAAATGAGATCCCCATCCTCAGATGGGGCTCAAACATGTTAAATTTACACAAGTGCCTCTCGAGTAATAAGGCAAAGTAAGCAAAAGTAAGCCCTCTTTAATAAGAGTGTACTTTTACTATTGACATTATTCATCTGATAATATGTTGTAGTGGGTATTGCATGATTGGGGAGATGACGAGTGCATCAACATTCTAAAGAAGTGCAAAGAAGCAATTCCGCGAGACACGGGGAAAGTGATCATTGCAGAGGCTGTGATTAATGAAAAAGAAGAGAATAGGTATAAAGATGTAAGTTTGGCACTCGATATGGTGATGATGGCTCATACCGACAAAGGAAAAGAGAGGACTTGGAAAGAATGGGCGAATGTTCTAACTGCTGCTGGCTTCTATAGGTACACCGTTAAACATATCCAAGCCGTTCAATCTATAATCGAGGCTTATCCTTGACCTTTGGCCATTTTAGACTGTAATATGAATGAATAATTGAGTCATCGAAGATGTGTGTGTTTTCGGGGCCAAATTAATAAAAGTATTGCTTGTGAAGTATGTATTCGTGTATAAGTTGAAATTGATATCCAAAAGAACAATTGTAATGCCTTCTTTATCCCTTCATGTTCTTCCAAGGATCGTTGCTATAGATATCATTCCAACCCAGCATGACCTTCTTTTTAAATTCACTGATATTGAAGTAATCGGATACAAATCTATTTCTCAAGGCTTGTAGGAGGAAGTGAGTAGTTGTAATTATCCCTTTGTTTGGATTGATTATTAGTAATTTTTAGAAAGAATGGTAGTAGGTGTAAGTGTTATGCCCTACATCCAATCGATTTGGGTTGTAAACACTTTTAATATCTTTAATGTATTTAATTTTGGCAAGATCTATTATTTATTTAAATTAATTTTCAGATAAATAATATTAAATAATAGAGTCCAAAAATTCAAGTTTAAGTGATTTGTTAATTATAAGGAGTTGTGATTGTGAGATACAAATTACGTATGATTGGATCTTGAATAATCCGTGGTCGCAAGTAATAATGAGATACGGATATCGCTATTACAGATAGACCATCACGTGTGACATTTCTTACTTGTGAAGTAAGTAACTGATCTCACAAGTTAAAGTATGATGACACTTAAATGAACACGTGGATGTTTTATTATAGAACAAAACATTGGAGACCCCCTAAGAAATTCCACATGGATAACTATATAAGTGTCGGTGGTTAATCTCTAACGTTCGGTAGTGGAATTGGTCATTTGACTTGAGGTCATCATAGGGCCTTGTATGAGGGCAGTCATGCTTTGACGGTGTTGGATGTTGCTCTACCAAAGGCCACTAATGCGGTATTGTTCGGGTATGTTAAGAACCATATGAAGGTTGTGAATGATCAATAGAGAATTCGTCACTCTTAGATAGTAAGAGATTGTGATCTGCATTTCGTTCAATTAAGTCAATAATGAAATCATTGGCCAATATATACACATAAGCCGAAAAAGAGTTTTTGACTCATATTGACTTAATAGTAAAATGAAATATATAATCGATAATCGAGATTGACACACTTCCATATCTCGTAATTGATCGGATTATATTGACGAAGGGATTATAGTTTCATGGTAAACGAACAGGTTTGGTTTTGTCATACCACGTAACATTTCCCGTCTTATAAGTTGCCCTGATACATTGCTAGATGTCAATCTGGGACGGCGAGTGTGAATTTTTGATAAATTAAAAAGGTGTTTTAATTTTTAAGTTTTGATTAGATCAAAATAATATTTCACGTCGTTAGGTATCGTGGTCGGAAACCTGATGGGTGGCACACAAAAGAGAATTGGAAGATTGCAATTTGCCAATTAATTAATTTAACAATCGTTGGATAAATTAATTAATTGGATTGGTTATTTATAGCCCCGAATTAATTAATTGGATTAATTAATTCACGGACCTAATTTAATTAAATTGATTAACTAAATATTGAATCGGACCAGCCCGAGCCCGTTTGGGCTTATATAAATATATGGCTAGGGTTTTAGATCCATATAGATTTCATAATTCTTGCAAGCACAAGATGACAAAACCCTGATGGCTGTAATCTGTTCTCTGTGTAGAATTCATTGGAGTCTGGACAATTAGACAGTTGTAAGAGGTAGATCCAAGTTGCTGAAACAAAGATAATGCAAAGGAATTTGTAAATTCAAGAAAATGTATAACTTTTATCACAGTTCCTATCTAAATACAAAGATGAATACTGGTAGAAATTAAAATTGTTTTTATTTCCGCTGTACATGTTTAAGTAAATTTCCAACAGTGGTATCAGAGTCAACTTTGTATTTGTTTGGAATTGATTTACATGTTAATTAAATTAAAAGTTGATTTAATCATGTTTATTCCTGAATCTAGCAATTATATTGTTTAATGTGCCACCGCCATAGGCACAGTAGCGCGCTGCTTAGCGTTGCTGTGGGTGGCAGGGGACTGCTGCCTTTCAGGCAGCATCCCCTGCCGATCTTTTGGGTGGGCGGCGCCAACAGAAAAAATAAAAGAAAAAAATTTAGCGTTTTCAGTTTTGGGGAAGGTGGAGGCGGGGGCTTCTATTGCAATTAATGTAATTGCAAGCCCCTGCCTGCAATTAAAGATATATGGATGTTTTTGCAATCTTGATAGAGGGGTCTGTCATGCAATTTACGAATTGAGGGACTTGTGTTTTAATTTTGAATTGGGTCAAATTGCAATTTTTTAAAAATGGTTTTAAATTTGAATTCAAAATTGTTTTTGAAATTATGATTTTATTGGATTTGACCCATGTTTCTTATTAGGCCCAAAATTAATGATATATTTAAAATTTGACAACTTTTATATTTTTGTTAAAATTAGATTTTAACTTAAATATTTAATTTTGACCCTAAATTGAATTTTTATTTTATTTGAGAGTTTTGTCCTAAATTAAAATATTAATTCAATTTTATTAGAGTTGGACTCTAATATTATATTAATTAAAATTTGATTTCAATTAATACTACTTTTCCAATGCAAATTAAAATTTAGAGTAGAACTCTAATTTAATAATTAATTAAAATTTGATTTTGATTAAATTATTTCGCCCAATAGCTATGGAATTAGAGTTGGACTCTAATTCGGGATTGAGTTAAATTTTGATTTTAATTAAATAGGCATGTCAATTAAGTTAATTAATTAATATGATTAATTAATTATTTAATTTTTCGATCCAAAATTTTAAATTAGTTTTGATGACTATAATTGCTAGATTTATGAGACATTGTATATAATATTAGATATTATACATAGAAAAAATTTATGTGATAAATATTTATTTATCGATGGTTATGGACTCGACCATATGGATGTATTTAATGATTGATTTACTTCTTGTTGTTTATGGGCATGCGAGCTTTTAATTGTTTTGGATCTACGAGTCCGTTATTATTATTGTTGTTATGGGCCTACGAACTCTTTATTATATTGGACCTGCGAGTCCGTTGTTGTTATTATTATGAGTCTGCGAGTCCGATTTCTTTTAGGCCTGCTTGCTAACTAGTATAGAATACATGTTGCAACTTGACTAATTGAAGGCGCAAGAAAATGAGGAAACCATGGAGATGGTGCAGTGATGTTGATCCAATGTTGTACCCCTGAGGAATTGACCAACTAGTCTTCCCTTTGGCTCGGAAAAACTAGATAGAACAAGTCCATAATCATCCATACTATTATTTATGTATTTATTCGCATAGTTGATGCATGATTAAATATATATATATTTAACACTATGAAATATTTGATATTTGACATCAGCTTGTTGAGTATACTCAAGGCTGGTCTATTAAGGATATGTTTAACACTATGAAATATTTGATATTTCTGAATGATGTGTTTGACTTAACTAAAATTTATCTTTTGTTGATTACACTCAAGGAGATAAGTTTTAGAGACATGTTAAGCTAACACATAAGATGTGTAAAGATAAAAGAGTTGTCAGTTTAATGATTTGAGAGTTGTATGGAGATGGAATTGATAATAATATCTACCTAAATGTTTTATTAAGATTTGTTGAGTACACTCAAGATCTTGATACAACGAATGGGATTCCAGCCCACTGGAAATCAAATGTGGATTCCAATAATTTATATATGAGGGTCATGAATTTATTTTAAGCAGTGGGAGCACGTTTAATTAAAGTCCATAGTGAATTTGTGCAAATGCATTATAATACATATTGATTCTATATTTTTCGTCATTTACAGTTTTTGAATCATGAGTAATCATATGAATTTGAGAAGCATATTAGATGTCAACAAATTGAACGGACCAAATTTTCTCGATTGGCATCGCAATTTGAGAATCGTTCTCAAGCATGAGAAAATATGATATGTCCTTGAGCAGCCCTTTCCAGAGGTATTTACTGAAAATTCCATTGAAGAAGAGGTGGCTGCTTACAACAAACACAGTGATGACGATAACACTGCAGCATGTGTGATGCTTGCAGCTATGTCACCTGAGTTGTAGAAGCAACATGAGGGTATGGATGCTTACATTATGATTTTTCATCTCAATGAGTTATATGATAAACAATCTCGTGTGGAGAAGTATGAGACCTCCTTCAGTCAGTGCTCATGGGTTGAAGATGATTGATTTCATTGAGAAATTAGGTCAATTGGGTTTTATCATAGATCATGAACTAAGTATTGACTTGGTTCTACAATCTCTATCAGATAGTTATTCACAATTCATTATGAACTTCAATATGAATAAGATCGAATGCACACTCCCTGAGTTGCTTAATATGCTTAAAACTGTGGAGCCCAATGTCAAGGCTAGCACTGGCCATGTCTTAACTATTCATTCCTCCAAGGGCACTAAGAGGAAAATCAAAAGAAGTTTTTAGAAAACATCCAAAAAAGTTAAGGGCAATAACAAAGCAGTCAAAGCAGGCAAGGATAATACCAAATCTGATGACCCATCCTATCACTGTGGAGTGAAAGGTCATTGAAAGAGGAACTGCAAGACTGACCTCGCTAGCTTGAAGGGAAAGAAATCTTCTAAAGCTTTTACTTTAGGTATTTTTGTTATCGAGGTTAATATATCTACTTCATCAGCTTCTTGGGTATTAGATACTGAATGTGGATCTCATATTTGTATGAATATGCAGGGACTAAAGAGAAGTAGGCCACTGCAGAAAAGAGAAATTGACCTGCGCGTGGGGAAAGGAGCAAGAGTTGCTGCATTAGCTATAGGCACATACTTCTTACCACTGTCTTCGGGCTTAATATTAGAATTAGAAAATTGCTATTTTGTTCCCGCCATTACTAAAAACATTATTCTATTTCGTGTTTGGACATGAATGTTTTTCAATTAATATTAAGAATAATCGCTGTTCGTTTTATAAAGATGAGATCTTTTATGATTGTGGTGTGTTACAAAATGGAATTTATATTCTTGTTATTGAGTCATCTATTATGATTATAGAAAGTAAAATGCATAAAAGTGATAATCTAAGTCATACATACCTCTGGCATTGCAGACTGGGTCGTATTAACGACAAACGCATTTCTAAGTTACATAAAGATGGATACTTGGGGTCAATTGATTTTGAATCATTTGACAAATGCGAATCGTGCCTATTAGGCAAGATGACAAGTTCCCTTTTACTGGAAAAGAAGAAAGAGCCACAGAATTGCTGCGGCTCAATACATACTGATGTATGTGGACCCATGTCAATCGCCGCTAGAGGTGGCTTCTCTTACTTCATCACATTTACTGATGATCATTCTAGATATGGTTATATGTATCTCATGAAATTCAAGCATGAAGCACTTGAAAAGTTCAAGGAATTCAAACTTGAAGTAGAAAAATAAACCGACAAAAATATTCTCATGCTAAGATCAAATCGAGGTGGAGAATATTTAAAGGGAGAATTTTTAGATTATTTAAAAGAGAATGGGATTCTCTCGTAGTGGACTCCGCCATATACACCGTAACATAATGGTGTATCTGAATGGGGGAATCGCACATTGTTAGACATGGTACGATCAATGATGAGCCATGCAAACATTCTAAAATCATTTTGGGGTCATGCACTAATTGCTGCATGCTACACACTTAATCGTGTCCCATCTAAATCGATCGATAAAACTCCATACGAGCTATGGAGAGGAAAAATACCAAATTTATCTCACATGAAAGTTTGGGGCTGTGAAGCTTATGTAAAGCGAAATGAATCAGATAAGCTTGAGGCTAAATCTAATAAATGCATATTTGTGGGATATCCAAAAGAGACAATTGGATATCAGTTTTACAATCCCATTGAGAAGAAGGTGTTCATTTCAAGACATGCCATATTCCTAGAGAAAGAGTGTATTCTAGGAGAGGGTAGTGAGAGCAAAATAGAACTTGAAGAAGTTCAAGAATCTACAATTATTGTTGACCAATTAGATGAACCTGAGTTTGATCCCACACCTGTTGACAGACAGACTCTTGATCAGGATGTAGAGAACCCTGAGGACACTCCAGCTCAGCGTAGATCAAGTAGGATCATTCGACCTCCCAGAAGGTACGAATTCACGATTACTAATTAAGTATTATTAGTCGAGGATGATGAACCTACAAATTACGCAGAAGCGAAGTCAGGTGTTGACTCGAAGAGATGGCAAGAAGCCATGAAATCCGAAAAGAACTTAATGTATGAGAACAAGGTTTGGACCTTGGTCGACCTTCCGGGTGGGATAAAACCGATAGGTTGTAAATGGGTTTACAAGAAAAATGTCGATGTGGATGGAAATGTCCATACATACAAAGCAAGACTAGTAGTGAAATGTTACACACAAAGACAAGACGTTGACTTTGATGAAACCTTTTCTCCTGAAGCCATGCTAAAGTCCATTCAGATTTTACTTGCAATAGTTGTATACGATGATTTTGAGATATGGCAAATGGATGTCAAAACTGCTTTCTTTAATGGAAACTTACAAGAGGAGGTGTACATGACACAGCCTGAAGGTTTTGAATCCAAAGAAGCCAACAAAGTATATAAGCTAAATCGATCCATTTATGGATTAAAGCAAGTCTCAAGGAGCTGGAATCTTCGTTTTGATGAAATAATCAAAAGGTTTGATTTTATCAAAAATGAAGATGAACCGTGTATTTACAAGAAAACAAGTGGGAGCGCGGTCGTATTCCTAATATTATATGTCGATGACTTATTATTAATGGGAAACGACATCCCAATGCTTCAATCGGTAAAATTATGGTTGTCAAAGAATTTCTCCATGAAAGATATGGGAGAAGCAGCGTATATCTTGGGAATCAAGATCTATAGAGATAGATCTAAAAGATTACTAGGCTTATCCCAATCTTCGTACATAGATAAAATCTTGAGAAGATTTAATATGGAAGAGTCTAAGAGAGGTTTATATCCCATGTCACATGTGATTTACCTCTTAAAAGATATGTGTCCTAAAACACATGATGAAAGGAATCGCATGGATAAGATTCCTTATGCTTCGACGATAGGATCTATCATGTATGCGATGCTATGTACGAGACTAGATATTTCATATGCTCTAAGTGTTACGAGTAGGCTTCAAGCAAACCTTGGTGAGAAACACTGGATAGCAGTTAAGAACATTCTTAAGTACTTGAGAAGGACTAAAGATATGTTCTTAATCTATGGAGGAAATGAACTAAAGATTCATGGGTATACTGATGCCAGCTTTCAATCTGACAAAGATGATAGCAAGTCTCAATCAGGATATATGTTTACTCTCAATAATGAAGCGGTTAGTTGGAAAAGTTCTAAAAAAGAGACAACCGCTGATTCAACAACAGAAACCGAGTACATTGCTGCTTCTGAAGCAGCGAAGGAAGCTACCTGGATCACGAAGTTCATTAATGAACTTGGAGTCGTTCCTAGCATTGTTGATCCCATACTTTTGTATTGTGATAACAATGGAGCCATGGCACAAGCGAAGGAACCGAGGTCTCATTAACGATCCAAACATGTGCTAAGGGGATATCATCTCATCAGGGAGATTATACAAAGAAATGACGTAAAGATAGAGCGAGTTTCCATAGATGACAATATTGCAGATCCATTGACAAAGCCGTTGTCACAACACAAATATGATCGTCGTGTGGACACTTATGGTATTAGATACATGAGTGATTGGATCTAGTGCAAGTGAGAGTTTGTAAGTGTTATACCCTACATCCAATCGATTTAGGTTGTAAACACTTTTAATATATTTAATTTTGGCAAGATCTATTATTTATTTAAATTAATTTTCTGATAAACAGTATTAGATAGTAGAGTCCGAAGATTAAACTTTAAGTGATTTGTTAATCACAAGGAGTTGTGATTGTGATAAACAAATTACGTATGATTGGATCTTGAATAATCCGTGGTCGTAAGTAATAACGAGATACGGATATCGTTATTACATATAAACCATCACGTGTGGCATTTCTTACTTGTGAAGTAAGTAGCTGATCTCACAAGCTAAAGTGTGATGACACTTAAATGAAGATGTGTATGTTTTGTTATAGAACAAAACATTGGAGACCCCCTAAGAAATTTCACATGAATAACTATTTGAGTGACGTTCGATAGTGAAATTGGTCCTTTGACTTGAGGTCATCATATGACCTTGTATGAGGACAGTCATGTTTTAACGGTGTTGGATGTTGCTCTACCAAGGACCGCTAATGCGGCATCGTTCGGGTATGTCAAGAACCATATGAAGGTTGTGAATTACCAATAGAGGATTCGTCACTCTTAGATAGTAAGAGATTGTGATCTGCATTTCGTTCAATTAAGTTAATAACGAAATCATTGGCCAAGGTATACACATAAGCCGAAAAGGAATTTTCGACTCATATTGACTTAATAGTAGAATGAAATATATGATCAATAATCGAGATTGACACACTTTCATATCTCGTAATTGATCGGATCATATTGACGAAGGGATTATAGTTTCTTGGTAAACGAACATGTTTGGTTTTGTCATACCACGTCACATTTCCCGTCACATGTGTTGCCCTGATACATTGCTAGATGTCAATCTGGGACGGCGAGTGTGAATTTTTGATAAATTAAAAGGGTGTTTAAATTTATCAGTTTTGATTAGATCAAAATAATATTTCACGTCGTTAGACATCGTGATCGGGAACCTGATGGGTTGCACACAAAAGAGAATTGGAATATTGCAATTTGCAAATTAATTAATTTAATAATTGTTGGATATATTAATTAATTGGATTGGTTATTTATAGCCTCGAATTAAGCCCGAATTAATTAATTCACGGACCGAATTTAATTAAATGGATTAATTAAATATTAAAGCGGACCAGCCTGAGACCGTTTGGGCTTATATAAATACATGGCCAGGGTTTTAGATCCATATAGATTTCATAATTCTTGCTAGCACAAGAGGAAAAAATCCTGGTGGCTGCAATCTGTTCTCTGTATGGAATTCATTAGAAGCTGGAAAATTGGACAGTTGTGGGAGGCAGATCCAAGTTGTTGAAACAAAAATAACGCAAAGGAGTTTGCAAATTCAAGAAAATGTATAAATTTTATCACAGTTCCTATCTAAATACAAAGATGAATCCTGGTGGGAATTGAAATTATTTTTATTTCCGCTGTACATATTTAAGTAAATTCCCAACAATAATGACAATGAAATATGTGAATAATAGTGAATAATAATGAATAATAATTTTGAAAGTGTTGTTCAAATATGAAAGTTTGACTTTAATTAGATAGAAAAAATAAAATTTAAGTAAAATGAAATGAAAGGCTATATAATATTTCCATATAAAAAGAATAGTATTGTGAGAAAGATGATTCATCCATTATAAAAATTGTTGAGGACATAATTAGAAAAACTCTAACCGTGTAGTGAGCACAAAGCGAACTATTCTTTTGCCTTTTATTAAAGACTAGTCGTCGCCACATGCGTTGCACGAGTTTTGTATTTATCAGTTTTTACTAGCGTATAAACCAAAGGTTACATGGAAAATTAAAAATGCGTTTTCCATTTGAGTTCTAAATGCTACAAAAATGATTTTGAGATTTTAATTTTCCGATAATACCTCAAGGATTGAAGTAAACTTTCCTCAGCAAAAACCTCTTTCATTGCTTAGATGGCTGCCACTTGCTCAACATTTCTATGCTTCAAGATGTTTTTTATATTCAAGGAGAGCTTTCCAATAAAAAATCTCCTACGTTCATATTATGAGAATTAAATGTAACAAATATATAGAGAATAATATAGTAAATCGAATGACAAATAGAATAAGCTAATAAGAATGACATTCAGATAAATATTTCTTGCAATAGAAAAAAATCCAAAATGTTTAACTGTCTTTCAACCATCCACATCATCATAGTAGAAACAAATGCTATTTTTGTTATAGGTTTAAGGTATGCATAAACTTCATCCCTCTTATAAATTGGGAAAAAATACGATCAATCAGAGATTTGCAAGGCCCCAATTCTAATCATGCACTAGATCATAAACAAATTCTACCTTCTCCTCTTCCTTACATTCCTTACATTACCGTTTTAGGGAATAATCGGGGCCAAACATGTGCTAGATCATAAATAAATTCTACCTTCTCCTCTTCCTTCTTCTTCTGAAGAAAAGCCTTGTCATTCAACAAAACCGTTAGCATGTTTCAAATAATGAGGATTGAAGTAACGTAGATAAGAAACTTGAGCTCCAGGACGCCACCCCAACCCGCAAGAATTTTTCGGCAAATAATGTAAGATTAAATAAACAAATACTAGTATTTTTTGTTCTTTTTATTTCTCAAAAGTTGTGGTGGACAGAGTGGAATCATGGCTAACAAGTTTGAAGCATTAAAAAGCTAACAAACAATAGAATGATCGTAATAACAAACTATAACAATATGACAATGATAACAAATTATGTTATGCAACTCAACAACATGGCTACATATAAGCATGCTTTCATAAAACTACACATAAGATATAATAGAATTGTGGCAGGTTGAAAATCAATGTAAAACTTTCTATTCTTATTTCATGAACCTAGACACATTTCCTAAGAAAGTACCTACTGGTGAGTTGAATTTTCTAATTGATGTAACAAATTAGCAATGAAGCAAAAAAGAATGTTGACCAGACCAACTTTAGAATTTTAAAAGAAATAAATTGATTCAAATAAGAAACTAAGCGGGAGGGAAAGATGTATTTTCTTGTGTCGCTGCTCATTGAGAGCCTTCCAAACATAGAAGTTGATTGGTTGCCTTGATGTTTAAGATGTTTGGAATTTCTTGTTCGATTCTGATGTTAATTATTTATTTCAAAACCAAAAACCACATATTGGGTAGCCACAGAGACCCAAGATAAATAAGATAATATTAGTTTAAGTAAGCTCAAAGCTAAAGAAAGTATCCATTATCAAGAAAACAAATCCTATTATCATACAAAAACAAGAAAAAGAAAAAAAAATAGATTAAGAACAATAAATCAAAATTCACAAAACCCACATATCGTTATTTTCTCCTGATGATGACTATATGTTCAAATTAATTAACCGATTAAAAAAATTGCATATTGCGATAGAACACGTGATTCGAATTCAATATTCGTTGCGGTAAACCCATACCTTGTCGTACTCTTTCTTTTCAGCCTTTGGCACCTTCAAAGGCTTTGCTTTCCCACATGTTCATATTCCGAAATGTAAAACATAAAATCAACGAACTTTTCCTAGAAAAACAAAAGCAATCCTAGCAAATCCAATAATTTTAAATACCTTGCTTGGAAGACATGTTTGAAATCTAGGGTTATTAGGTTATTAGGGTTTCTGTTCACCTCGATCTTCGTCCTTGGTGTTGGTTGAGTGACTCGGAATAGGTTCAACAGATGGTTATAATCGTTGGAGAGAGATAGAGAGGGAAAAAAACAAAATAAATAAATAAATAAATAAAAATTCGCACATATTGGTTTTTTTTATTTGAGTTTTATTTTTTTATATTACCATATTTTTTTACCAATGTCGAGGTATTTAACCATGTACTTATTTGACTAACCACCTTGAAGAGATAACATCAATGAGCTAAAACAACATTATAATCATAAACAAGAAATGTACGCTATTTATCTTTCAACAACAAATGAAAATCAAAAAACCAAAAATCATTAAAAATTCAAAATCAGAACTCACCAACTTGAATGGCTGAAGACGTGGGCTTTTTTCCAACCCAAGTGATCCATTAGAGCTACTTCATCTTTTGCCATAATTTTTGTTTTGCCTCGTAAAACAAAATAAAATCCTTAATCTTTTGGAAACGATTAAAACAAAATGATAATACCCTCTAAAAAAAAATAGAACTAGAACCACACAGTAAAATCAAATCAACATACATTCAATTCATAGCAAAATTCTATATTTACTTACCAAAAACTCTTATTTCAATAATTTAGTTTCAAACCTCTATAAAAAGAAAACAAAAATAAGGAAAGCGAAGAAAAAAAAAAAAGAAATTGCTATCGCAAAAAGGGAAAAAAAAATTGCAAATGGCTCTACACAGTGTGAAGCTACGATTTTTTTTCCTCCATTGATTGTTTATACGTTTCTCTTTCTTTTTTATTCTCTTTGGTTTTCTTAAATTCAAACTATTTGATTTTTCATTTTTTTAATTACCATATTTGATATATATATATATATATATATATATA
>NC_036252.1:12040760-12077247 GCF_002742605.1 Olea europaea var. sylvestris
TTCCAATGCATAATCCCAAAAAGAATGACAACCTTCCACCACACCAACTATAACAATGATGTAAGTAATGAAATTAAGTGAAAATTGTCAATCTATCGAGGATTGAGAAAGAAGCTTCCCATGCGTCCCAGCAAGTGATTTCAATTGCCCTTCTTTCCTCAATTCCCCCACTGGTCCATTCAACTTCACTTCCTTTGCATTAGTTATAGAAGCAAATTAAAAAAAAAAAAGTAGAAAATGACAATATAATTAAAAAATTTGCAGGCAAAAAAAAAAAAAAACAGCAACTAAATCGAAATGAAGCACGTGCAGAGGAAAAATATCAAACTCAAAGGCTCACCTTCCACCACCGCCTCCCGCAATTTCTTCACCTCCGACTGCTTTACACCACCGTTGTTGGCCAAATCAACGGATGGAACATCATCTCTTTAAAAAAATAAAAATTAAAAAAAAAACTCATCATTTGCCTGAAGATTAGAAGAAGACGAGAATAGGGAGGAGGGGATGACTGTGAGAAGGAAAACAAAAAGAAATAAAGTTGTACTCTTATTGCCTTACTTCATACCTGAAAATAAGGAGTCTAAACCTAAATATCCAATTTTTTCTTTAAACATTTCTTCTTTCTTTTCAGGTAATACAATTCATGTATTAATTGATTCTTGTAAAACATTAATTACATGTTTTTCATATTTTTCTTCAGTATCTGAAAATACTAAGATGTCATCAATGTAAACACAACAATATTTGTTATGTTTCTTAAAAATATTATCCATATGTCTTTGGAAAATACCAGGTGCTTGCTTTAAGCCAAATGATACTACTTTCCATTGATAGTGTCCTTGTGGACAACTAAAAGCTGTAAGATGTCTTGTTTCCTGATCAAGTATAACTTACCAAAAACCAGATTTACAATCAAAGGATGAGAAAATTTTCTTTTCTTTTATTAATTGTAAAAGACTTTGCATATTTGGAATTAAATATCGATCAGTCTTAGTTATTTTGTTGAGTTGAGAATAATCAACTACCATTCTTGCTTTTCCATGACTTTTTTCAGATTCTTTTCTTACCATAAACGCTGGTGAAGAAAATTGAGAATTACTTGATTCAATTAATTTTAAATCAATTAATTCTTTTATTTGAATTGAGAATTCTTCTCTATCTTTAGAGCTATAAGCCATTGCTTTAGCTCTTACAATAGATGTTCTCTATCTTTAGAGTTATAAGCCATTGCTTTAGCTCTTACAATAGATGTTTTGAATTCATCAAGCAGTTCAATTGTTGCTATCATATTTCCTTTATTCTTTTTAGGGTCTAAAGGATTTTCTAAACAACATTTTTCCAAAAGTTCTAAAATTTCCCCTCTTTGAAAATTTATTTTAAAACTTTGTTTTTCTTCATTAATAATAAAAATATGACTCTTTTGAGCAATATTTTCACCTTGAATTTCTTTAAAATTCTTCTTCTTATTATCAAATTTCATCAAATTTCATTGTATACAAGAATTTTTCTTGTAAAGTATTCATAGTTAAGGCTTTTCTTTGTTTTGGAATCCATAATCTTTTACTATTAAGTGTAAAACTTATAGATTCAATTTCTTCTATGAATGGATGATATAACTAACAAAAGTTATTTCCAATCATAAAATCAATTCCAGTTTTCAATTGGTAAACTGTGAGTATTTTAAAATAAAAAGTTTTCCATTGTGATTTATGATATCCATTAATCTCAATATTCAAATCTTTTACTACTTTAGATGTTTTAATTTCAGATTTGTCTGCAATCTTAAGCTTTAAGATTTTTTCAGATGTAACCCAAAATTGTTTAGGTATTATCCATTTTCTTGCAATACATATCGAAGCTCCAGTATCTACATAAGCATGAATATTAATTTTCCTATATCCTTCAAAACTTAGTTTTATAGGTATATAGATTGAATTTGGATTTGTAATATTTTTATTATTCATCTTCAGTCGTTTATGATTCTGTATATTCAAATTCAGATTCTGTAGTGAAGTAATACAATGATTCTCTATCACTAGGATCTTCTACTGGATTGAAGCCTTTGTTTTGGAATGTATTTAGAAGTTTTATCCTTTCTTCATTCCCTTGTCTTGCTGGGCATTCATTAGCATACTGTTCAGATTCATTGCAGAGCCAACATCTGCAATTTTTCTTCTTTTGAGGACAAAATTTCTTTTTATCCATTCTTTGGTTTTGTTTTTCCCTTCCTCGGAATTTTAAAAAAAAAAAAATCTTCTTTTGAAGAATTTTTCTTTATATGGTTTTTTTATATCTTTTAAAAATATAATTTTTCTTTTTAAAAGATTTTCTTTTCTTTTCTTTCTTCTTGGATGGTATACATTCATATTGTCCTGAAATTCTGTTGAGATAATTTTCACAACATGGTCTAGGATTTTTAATTACTGCTTGTATACTGTTTCTTACTAAAATACTTTCTTTGCATTTATCTGTTAGAAGATTTCTAGTAAGTGTTATTGTTAATCCTAAAGATCCATCAATTTTTATGTTGAGTTTTGGATCAATATGATCTTCTTGTTTTATTATTGCATTATTAAAAAGTTTCATAACCTCATGATTGAAAGGTTCAGGAAGTTTCCTAATAAATTTTTCAGTTAATTTAGTTCATTTATTCTCAGGACAAATGTAAAAATATTTTGAAAATTCACATGCATAATTTTCAAAACTACACATATCACAAATAAAATTTTTTTCTAAGTGATTAAGTGCATCAGCTATTTCAATTGTTGTTCTTTCACTTTTAAAAACTTCATAAGTTTGTCCAATGAATTGTTTTAATAATTGTTCGACAATTCTTTTAATAAATTGTGGGATGTTATATTGGGAGTCATACCATATAACATTTTTAACATTATGATCAAAATTTTCCAAAAATGATCTAATATTTCCTCTAGTACTTGCTAGTACATAATTCCAAAAATTGGATTCATTTTTAATAATTTCTTTATTGACCATCATAGCTACCATAATATGGATATACCATGCATCAATAAGTAAATTTCAACTTTAAAGTGTAAGAATTATATGAATATTCATACATGAACTTCGTGGATTATTGTTGTACCTCTTTTAGCAGGGCTCCAAAAATTCCTATGTGTCAGTTACACGACAAATGAACTTGAGTCCACACTCTACGTCATTCTGTCCAAGGGTAGTTTGACCAAACCCCATGAAGAGGCCGAACCTCTATGGAGAGCCAAACCCATTTGCCAGAGTCTACCCAATATGGAGAATCGAACCTTTATAGACGGGACGAGGTTGCAGGAGACTCAACAGGAGATCTTTCATGTAATGTCAAGAGTTTCATGTCAGACATTTGGACAACAAAATGTTATTAGCATTAAATGTCTACGATTGATTGATACATTTGACAAGAGGCAGCAGCCGCATGGATGAGGCCATATATACTTTCATCCCGTGGTCAGTATCCATCATCTTCTACTACAAAAACTCACATAGTGTGTCATTCCAAAAGTAATACAATTTCAGCCTCTCAAACTATATTTTGTTCTCCTTAATATAACTATTTTCCCAAAGTCGAATCCTCTTTTCACATAAGAGACTCGCGTCTAAAACACCTCTCACATTCAAATGTGTACAATTTCAATATATTTTGATTGTGGAAGCGTGTGAAGCCAAGTTCAGAACCACTAGATGAAACTACATGTGGCTAACAATTTTTCCTATTATGCAAAAATTAGACTTACATGGACGTTATAGGCCTTGAATTCTGTTGGCCATGTTGAAAGTACAAATTGAGTTCAACAAAATACACTATCAATTGCAGGACAATCATGAGCAAAAAATGTCATATCGTGTTTTCATTGCTATTAGACACCTTAGCAGCCCTTCTTGTCAATCACAACATTTATTGATTTTTATTTATTGGACCTGCTCACAGACGCCCGTCCAATTATTTATTTTTTCTTCATGGGCTATGAAACACGATCTTATTGAATTACTAATTTTGACCAAATGGAAATGGATCGATGTGAAATTAACAAACAAGATATTTTTTCAGACAAAATAAAAGAATTATTACATATATTAAACTACGAATTTATTTTACTAAAGATAACATACACATGGTACGTTAGTTTGCACAAAACTCATATGAAACAAATAATTCTTTAGACAAAAATCGATTCAGTTTGAACTGGCCCTTTTAGTTTAAGAAAAATATTAAATATTAAATTTTCTTTTAAAATTTTTTATATAACCTTCATGTTCTTCAAACAACAAATGTTTTAATCACCTTAATACCTATTAGTTCATGTGAATGCATATGAATTAATGAAATGATAAATGTAATAATTTTGAAAGACAAAAAAAATGAAAGAGAATTAAAACTTGATTATGTAACTAGAACAATTGTCGATTCTAATACTAGAATCAGATAGACTTTAACTAGAGTCGGCTAGTTTAGTCCTACCATGGTGCAATAGGGGTGGGTTTTGATAAAAATTCCTATGCCTACGCTGTACTAAAAAAGGTTGAACCCCAATCTTGACGGCCTCCACCGCCCTGCACCTAACGTATTGTGAGGGAAGCAAATCACGGGATGTGCTCCAACAGGTTAGAAAACAAGAGTTTGCCGGTACACTAGTGCCCGCAAAGAGTTCAATTCCATATCTCAGGAATCGAAACCTCACACTGCGTCTGCCGGCAAGATTGAGACTACTTCACTCCCGTCCTTTGCACCACTGGGTTATGACTCAAGGAGGCCGCCTACACTGTACTAATCTAACAATAACGGTGAATTTGATGCAAAAGTGTAGAAAAAAGTTATGAGTTCAAGTGCAAATGTGTGATTATATATAAATTTAAAATATATATATTTGAAGAATTTGTACCAACAGGGGGCTAAATCTCAGATGTAATAGATAAGCGAATTCATTTAATGGTCACCAATCTTCTATAGGTATTATAATTACGAATACTATTATTTAAGTGAAAATTATCGATAGTTATCCTACGTGACGTACACATAATATTTTATCATTTGATGCAAGAGGCAATAATAAATTATTATATTAATACATCAAATGCTATGTATATACATGTAAGACAACTATAGATAGTTTTTACTATAAATATCATTACTCTATAATTATAGTCATTTTTCATATTTATTTATTTTTTATTTTAAATCCTTAAGTTGTGGGATTTGTATTACCACCTCACGAAAACTGTTTATTTAAATATGAATACCTAACACGCTCAAAGTGCAAATGGAAAGGCAAAATTGTCCAAAATAAATTAATTATTAAGTTGATTAATTTATATTTGTAGTCATGAAATATGTTCTTAAAATTAATTATTAATTTTAATTTAAAGTTTTATCATTTTTAGCTAAATTATATATGACATCCCTTGTTCGATTCTCTTTTTTCAAAATTCATTTTTTATCATACATTTTCTCAATAAAATAATTTCAAAATTTTTTATTACTTTTTAATATTATGTTCTTAAAAAAATTATTATTTCAAAATTTATTATAAAAAAATGGAATTCAAACTGGGCATAATAACTTTGGGAGCCCCAAAGAATTATCCCTTTCTCTTGTATCCCTCATTTGGGAAATACATGAAAATGACCCAAATGGAAAGGTCATTTTTTCAAAATAGCCTTTGGCTAATTTTGATACCCAAAATACCCCCTTTATAATATTACATAATAAGTTAATAAAATATAGAAATCTTTCATTTTAGTCCTTAAAAAATTAAATACTGCATGAATTTTAATAGATTACCAATTTATTTGATTTTTGTTCGCTCTAAGTAGCACCCCCTTTATTGGTATCAGAGTCATAGAAATCATGAAAATAAAAATAAGAAAAATAGATAATTATTGGTATTTAGAAGAAGAAAAAGGTAGCTATATATTTTTAAAACATATTCATAATAGATTAAAAATAATGACATTAATAATAATTAAAGAACTTCCGAAAGAAATAAAAGAACAAATATTACAAAAATTAATAATAGAAAAAATAAAAGATGTATATATATACATATGAAAAAAATAATAATATATATGAAGATGAAGAAAATAATTTATATTATAAAGAAAAGTATGAGTACAAGTAGTAATACACATTTAAAGTTAAATAAATTGCTTATAAAAATGGAAAAAATATTAGAAGAAATACGAAATATAATGTTAATACCAGAAGGAATGAAAATACCAAATAATAGACAATTAATAAAATTAAAATGCAAAAAATTAAGATTTGAGAGTAAATATTTTACTATAGTAAAAGAATAATTAGTAGATCCAGATGCAATTGAGAGAAGATTTAGAAAAATAATAGATAAAAGAAGCAAATTAACCTATGAGTTAGAAATAAGAAAAAATTAAAATGTCAATAAGTAAATATATGGAAGAATTAAAATCATTAATAAAAATGGTAATAAATGATATACAAGACTTGAGAAATGAAGTAAAAGAAACAATAAATGATATAAATATATTAAAAATTGAGATTAGAGAATTAAAAGAAAATAAAAAAATAAAGATAAGAAAATAGATAAAAAAAACTTATAGAAAAAGAGATTACTCGAATAGGAAAGAAACATATAGAAAAAAAGAATATAGTAATAGAAACAGGAAGTATGAATGATGAATTTATAAAGAATATATTACCAAAAATATTAGAAGATGAAGAAGAATATAGAGAAAAATCATTAGGAAAATTAAAAGTAGAAGAAAAAGAAGATGAGTGAAGAATTAGATTTGCTAATAGAAAATTTTGATCAATTAAGTTTAACTGATATAAGTGAATACCAAGTTTTAATAAATACTGAAGGAGGACCTAATTCGGTAGAAACCTCTAAACAAGAATTACATGATACAGATGAAAGTTATGCACCCATATATAGTAAACGATATAGACAATTCTATGATAAAGTAAGAGATAGACAACCACATAAAGAAAATAAATATAAAGATATGTTTGAATTAAATGATAATTATGATAAACCAATTAATCATGGATGAACAAAACTAGATTTAAATTGTAAAATAGATACTAAAAAAGGCTTATTAACTTAGGCAGATTCAATGATATTATTCTTTTTATAAACAAAGATGACATATGGGAAAATATTGAAAGAATAATAGATTTCTTAATAATATCCTTTAAAGGAGATATTAGAAATTGGTAGGAAGGAATAAGCAATGATACAAAAATATTAATAGAAAGAAATGTACAAACAAAAATAATCAAGTCTAATAGACAAGGTATAGAAAAATTGGTAGAATATATTTCAGATAAGTTTTTAGGAGAAAATTGGATAAGAAATGCTGAAGAAGATTCATTAAGAGAAAAAGATAATGCTAAAATAAAATTAATAAATTTAACAATATGTGATATGTGTAAAATTAAAGAATATACTTGTGAATTTAAAAATTACTATTATGTTCAGTTTTATAGTAATGAAAATCAAGAGGTATACCAAGACATGTATTATAATAAGTTACCAAGTTCATATGAAATGTATTTTAAAATAGAATTTGAAAAATATGTTAGAGATAATAATGGAATACCTAGAACTTTAAGTTCAAGAATAAATTTTTTATTTGAGAGACTTGCATATATATATGTCAACAAAAACAATTAATAAAAAAATCAGAAAAATTAACTAAAATATGTTGTGAAGATATAGAAACTCCTGTGCAATGAGAACGTAATCCTGAAAGAAGAATTAATAAAAGAAAATATAAAAATAAAAAGTTTAAAAAAATTAGGAATTTTAATAAAAAATATATAAAACCTAGAAAAAAATATTACAAAAGAAAAAATAACACATATAATCAACAGAAGAATAAAAAGAAAAATAAAAGTGAATGTAAATGTAAATGTTGAAATTGTGGAAAAATATGTCATATAAGCCCTGACTTTGATAAAAAGAAAGTTAGAATATTACAAAAAGAATATTAGAAATAAAAGATGAATTAAGTGAAATATTAGATATTGAAGAATACTATGATAAAAAAGTATATATAAGTGAAATAGAAAATGAATCAGGATCTGAATAGAGAAATTGAAAAAATAGAAAGTAATAACATAAATATATAAGAATATGAAGAAATAGAAGGATATGGATTAAAAGTCACTTTTCATAATAACAAGTTTAGAAAATTGCAAAAATTATCGCTAGATTTAAAAATAGGAAAATGGGAAGTCTTTGATAGAATTTGCAAAAGAGAAAGAATGACAATAAATGAAAATCACAAAATAGAAAAAACCATTGATGTAAGGACAACTTATGGGCAACCTAAATTAAATCTTTTAATAAAAAATACAGTTGATAAACTATTAACAAAGATTAATAAAGAACAAAGTGAAAAAATCCGATATATTTATTTAGCAGGAATACAAATAATATTTAAATCACTATGTAAAGAAGAGATGGATTCACCTTTAACTATAACTTTACATGATGGGAGAATAATAAACTTAAAAGATAGTCATTTAAAACAATAGAAGGAAGTTTAGCATACCAAAAAATTATGTTTACATGTTATCTAAAATATATCATTAAAAGATAGAACTTTTAATGAAATTTTAGAACTACATTTTAAGCTTTATAGAGATGATATCATGCAATCAAGAGATCAAATTATGACTATAGAATATAGAGTTTTATATACATTTGCTAATTCTAATTATGAGAATATTTATTCCAATAAACCATATATTGAAGTTCATAAAGAATGTAAAGATATTAGTAAAATAATATAACCAAATAAACAAATAAGTTTAATTACAGAGAAATATGAGTTTAATATAACAAAAAATAAACCTGAAATAACAGAATTAAATGAAGGAGAATGTTTTAATAGTATTATATTTAATGATGGAAAATTAATTAAAAGATCAAAAAGTTTTAAAGTATCTAATAAAAACCAGCTAGAAGAAATCAACAAAATAAAAGAAGTAAAACTATATAAGAATGTTGGAAATATGAAAATAGAAGGAGAATATTATAATGGAAGAGAAAGTATAAATGAACCAAATATATTAATAGATACAGGAGCTAGTGAATGTCATATAGTTTCGATTAGAAATAAAGGACTAATAACTCATAAAACTGAACCATATAAGTATGTAAATTTTGATGGACAAGTACATATAAAAGATTTAGAAGTTAAGGTACCAATAAAAATAGGAGAAATAGTTCTTTTAGTACTATGTTACATAGATAAAAGTATGAATATAAATCCCCATATACTTTTAGGAATGAGTTTTCTAAATGGATTAGAAGATTATAGTATAAAAAGATAAGGATTATATACTGTTCATAATGGACAAACTACGTTATGTAAAAAGAATTAGATGAATAATCAGATAAGTTTTCCATTAGTTGTGTATATACAAATTACTATTGTAGAAACAAATATAACAACTTGTGCTTTAATAGATACAGGAAGTGATATAACAATATTTAAAAGTTTTTTAATGAAATCAATGGAATAATAATAGTAATATAAAAATAACTGGTGTTACAGGAGAAAGTACTTAAATAATTAATAGTGCCGATAAAGTTAATATAATTCTTGAAAGTAAACAAGTAAGAATAAATAAAATTTATAAATATGATAAATTAGAATGTGCTATATTATTAGGAAATGACTTCATACAACAATTTCAATATTATAAACAAAATAATTATATGATAATATTACAAACACCTTGTGGACACTTATTAAAAATTCTAAGAGAATTTAAATCTTATAAAATTCAACCAGCCCAGCGTGACGATAAATGTGAGAAAAAATCAATTATTTATAATGAAATAAAAAATAAAAAAATATTATATAAAAATGTTCTAAAAACAGGAATATAAATTAATATAGAAAAAATCATTGAACAACTAGAAAATGTTTATGGAGAAAATCCATTATTATTTTGGAAATCACATCACCCAAAAGCCAAAATAGAACCGACAGAAAATGTTATAATAAGAGTAAGACCAATGATATACACAATAGAAGATACACAAGAATTTAAAAATTAGATAAAAGAATTATTAGAACAAAAACTTATTAGACCTGGTAATGGACCTCATAATAGTCCAATCTTTATGGTTATGAAATATTCTGAACAAAGTTAGAGGAAAAGTTAGGATGATCATAAATTATAAAAAATTAAATAAATATACTAAATTTGGTGGTTACTTTCTACCAAATAAAGAAGTGTTAATAAATCTTTCAAGAGAAAAACAATATTATTCTAAATTTGATTGTAAATCAGGATTTTGGCAAGTAAAAATGGAAGAAGATAGTATACAATATACTGCATTTAGCACACCTCAAGGAAAATATGAATTGTTAGTTATGTCATTTGGCATAAAAAATGCACCACAAATATATCAAATGAAGACGGATAATATATTTAAAAAGTTTAATGAATTTCTAATAGTATATATAGATGATATATTAATATGTTCTAATAGTAAAGAAAATTATAGAAATCATTTAATCCAATTTATTAAAGAATGTAAAAAAGAAGGAATAGTATTATCTAAAAAGAAATCTATAATAGAGAAATAAGAGATAGACTTTCTTGGATTATCAATAGATAAAAGAGGGATAAAATTACAAACTCATATATCCAAAAAGATAGAAAGTTTTTCAGATAAATTAGAATCTAAAGAACAAATACAAAAATTCTTAGGATGTTTAAATTATGCAGAATGATTTATTGAAAATATTTCTAAGAACAGACATAAAATCCAAGTTTTATTTAGAAAAAAATTCCTAAGGGATGGAATGAAGAACATACAGAAATAGTTAAATCATTAAAAGAAGAATGCAGAAATTTACCAAAATTAAGATTATCAGATGAAAAAGATAATTTGATTGTTAATACTGATGCCTCAGATGAATACTGGGCAACAATATTAAAAACAGATCTAAATGAAATTTGTAGATATTCAAGTGGAACCTTTAACCAAACAGAAATAAATTATACTACTCATGAAAAAGAATTACTAGCAATTATTAGAGGAATAAAGAAGTTCTCATTATTCTTATTGTCCAAAAAATTTATTGTTGAAACTGATAATTCTCAAGTTGCAGGATTAGTCAGGAATAAGTTACCATTAGAACCCCAATACAGAAAGCTCCATAGATGGCAATCTTATTTAGCATTTTATGATTTTGATATAGTTCATATTAAAGGAGTTAATAATTTTCTTGTAAATTTTCTCAACAGAAACATAGAATTTTTCGATGGATAAAGACAAGGTCATGGAATTATACCAATCTATCCTACAAATAGAAAAAAGAACAGATTTTCTTAGAGAAGAATCCGAAAATATAAACTCTAGAGTAACCCAGATCTCAGAGATGTTCAACTCAAATATAAAAATATTGTTGAATATCACTACTGAGCATAAAAAATATGTCATAGAACTTAAAAATCAAGTTGACGCTATTGCAGCTCAACTAAAAGATATACTGTCTGAGACAGATATACCAAAGAGCTCAGAAATGAGTTTTTCAAATCAATACCAAACAGGGACAGCTGGAAGCAGCTGTGGACCCGAACGTGACAACATACCCACTGATAGTAAAGAAGATTCCATTTTTGTTTCATCAACCAAGAAAATTATGATACATGGAGATAAAAGAGATACCAAAACAATCAGCATCATAGACCAAGAAGATAAAATCCCTTTAGATCCAAAAAAAGAAAAATATGCCGAAATAGTCAAAATCGCTTCTGAAATAAAAATGAGTGATTCATATTTAATTTCTTCAAAAAATAATGTTCACCCCAAAATAACAACCATGGAAGGAGGTGACCTTTCATTTATAAAAATTATGGCAGACTATGGATTCATGGATTTGATATATCCAGGAAGAGATTTTATTGAAATTTCGAAATTTGATGACATATTCATTAAAGAAGTATCCAGATTTGCCAGAGGAAGAAAAATATTTTCGAAATTATATTCAATAAGTCCTGAATATGATGGATTTGTTAACTATCCAGTTGAACACATAATTTCAATTGGATATGTTGTAGTCAATTTTCAAATTGATGTTACAGAGAATAATAGAAAAGTCCCAACAGTAACAAAATCATGGATCAGACATAGAAGAGTACTTGGAATTAAAACCATTTACAACATTGCCAAAAATTTGTTTGATAAAAAATTCTCGTGCTTGTGCCAATATGAAAATTGGATGCTGATATCCAATAGAGGATATGCAAAATCAGAAATTTTAAAAGACCATATTATAAGATTTGATATACATCAATTTCTTGGATGTCCTATCACTATAAAAGAATTCTGCCAACTAAGGGAGTGCCCCAACTACATGTGAAGAGGACAATTATTGAGCATCTTTGACAAAGGTGTACAACTGCATATGAAGACACTGAAGATAAGAACAATAATAGAAAAAGATGCTCTTTGAATAAAAAGTTGAAAACAACATGTAGGCACAAGGAGGAAAATAATAGAGAGGCAAGTATGCCTTGCTGATGCAATCAATGATGTAATAGAATCTTATAAACTTGTATAAATAGAGACATTACCATAGAAGAATAACATCTCATCCTATCTTGAAATCTCGAGTTGTAAGCAATTGTCCATTCCCAGTTTGAACAACCAGTTTTTCTGGAAATCCCTTTGTATCAAATAGAAGTCTTGTATAAATTCTGATAGAAATAAAACTCTAATATTTTTTATATGAATATGAGTTTCTAAATCTTTATTCCCATAGATTCTTGATAGATCTGATAAAAAAGTTTTCTTCTTATTTTAGCAAAAAGAAAGTTTTTTTTAACAGAAGTCTAGGATTTCATTATTTAGAAGTTGATACAGTGAGAGCAAATAGTTGAAACAGTAACAATTTCATAAAGACAGAAGGCTGTTGAAGGAAACAGTTTACAGATTCAGAGCTCGAAGGTCACTCGATTCTAAGAATACAAGTCCAGATCAAACATAATGTAAAACTATTAAACTTTTGTTAAAGTTAGAATGAATCTTTTTAAGATCTTAAAGAATCGCAGGGATCAATTGCATGATTTGATAATCATTTGAATAAATGCCAGGATATACAATTGAAGGATTAAATAATCTATTAAAAAATAAAAAATATTATTTCTCAATTAAAAAATATAAATTTACCGTTTGAAGAATATATCATTTTAATTAGAAAATATAAAATATATGTTATAGATTATTCTTATTTATTAGATTATAGAATGGATTTATATTCAAATATTTAAAATAGATAAAATATTTAAAAGATTAAAATAAATATTACAATATAGAAAAAATCATTTCATTAAGAATAATATAGACCTCTCAACCAAAATGAATAGCCAAATAGAAAAATCTTCCCCCTCATTTCTATACTCATCATCATCGACCAGCGTGGAAGCCACTTCCAAAATCCCTTCATATAACTCCATAACGCAGATTGTTCCAGTTCTCACCCAGTATCTTAACCTCTCTCTCTTTCTCCATAGAAATCACAAAGAGGGGAGAAAAATTCACACACAATGGTTTTCTCAACAGTACTGACATCCTCACCCCAACTCTACTTTCCAAAAACTACTTTTCCAATTATCCAAAGAGCAATTCGAACCTGTTCTGCTTCTCTTTCAACAAACCCACAACGAATTTCGTATTCTCAATTTGATCTCAGGACTTACTGGACTAATCTGATTCAAGAAATCAATCACAAACTCGATGAGGCAATTCCAGTGCAGTACCCACAACGGATCTATGAGGCCATGCGTTACTCTGTTTTAGCCAATGGAGCCAAGAGGGCACCACCTGTCATGTGCGTCGCCGCCTGTGAGCTCTTCGGCGGCCATCGCCTCGCTGCTTTCCCCACCGCCTGCGCTCTAGAAATGGTCCGTTGTTTCTTCGTATTTCTTGTTTCAAATTTTTATTCTTTTCTTTCTTTGGCTTCGATTAAATTTACTTATCAAGATTTGGGGTTTTTCTGTTTATTCTTGTTTGGATTTGTTAGTATTAAGAGCACGTTAGACTATGCTTAAATAGATGACTTCTTTTTAAGCCAAACAGGGCATCGAATTGTTGGAGATAGACCCGGCTATTTCCTCCCCAGATAGGTGATGAACTAAAGAAACATTTATTAATTCTTATAGCACTCTTTAGTAGCCAAATAATATAAATGGTTATGTCAACTGTCTATTAATTATGGTACCTTCTTGGATTGGAAGATAAAAACCTTCTTGGATTGGAAGATAAAAACTATGGCTAAGATGCCACTGTTTCTTGAATTATTGGTATTTCGTCTTTGACTTTTTCTCAGAAGATTAACTTATTTAGCCTTGACGTCTAGTTAAACTGAGGGAAGACAAAGCACAATGCCACCTCAAGAGACATTTGTGTGAAGTAGGTAAGAACTAAGACTGTCTAAGAGTAATGTTATTTGGCACCACTGATGTTAAGCACCAGTCTAGGTGACGTGCAAGTGTCATTAATTAATAGATCACCTTAAAAGTAAGAAAATAAATCGCATTTAAGATGTCGAATCACTTTCATGTCACCTAGACTAATGCTCTAGCACCACTGCTGCAAGATATTATTCAAGTACTAATGCCTTGCTTGTTTCCTTCATATACATATCATGCTCTATCGGAAACTGAATTGCAGGCAGGATCAAGATGTTGAGCAAATGTCACGTTTAGTTATGTAATAAGCTTATGAGATATGCATTTGTTGATACTTAGGATTTAAGTTTCGGAAAATTTAGTATAAAGGATCCTAGGAAAGATGTCACCATTACAATTACGTCTGTTCTTAAAAAGTGTACAGCTTTAGCGATGGAGATCTTTGATTTTGATAATTATTCTCTTATTCTTTATACACTTGCATTTCGACTAGGTTCACGCTGCTTCATTGATTCATGATGACTTGCCATGCATGGATGATGACCCATCCCGAAGAGGCCAACCTTCCAACCACACAATATTTGGGGTTGATATGGCAATTTTAGCCGGGGATGCCTTGTTCCCTCTTGTTTTCCGCCACATTGTTTCCCACACCCCAACTGATCTGGTCCCTGAGACTCGCCTCCTAAAGGTCATTGCAGAGATTGCTGGAGCAGTGGGGTCCACCGGTATGGCTGCTGGTCAGTTTCTTGATCTCGAGGGTGGACCCAATGCTGTTGATTTTGTCCAAGAAAAGAAGTATGGTGAAATGGGTGAATGCTCTGCCGTGTGTGGAGGTCTCTTAGCTGGTGCTTCAGATGAGGAGATCCAACGGTTAAGAAGATATGGCCGAGCTGTTGGTGTTTTATATCAAGTGGTGGACGATATGTTGGAAGCGAAAATGGATAAAGATATCAACGGTGATAAGAAGAAAAACAAGGGTAAAAGTTATGTCGCAGCATATGGTGTAGAGAAAGCGATGGAGGTGGGTGAGGATCTGAGAGCACAGGCTAAGAAAGAGTTGGATGGCTTAGAGAAGTACGGTGAGTTGGTCGTCCCATTATACAGCTTTGTAGATTACGCTGCTGATAGAGGTTTCAGTGTAGATAACCAAGCTGAGTAATTAACCTTGGATTTAAATGCCTCTGTATGTTCAGATTGTGTTCTATTGATCTCTGATTTCGAGATAATACCAAAAGGAAAATGTTTTGACACACATTTTTCTCCAAACTAGGACAAGGCATTAAGCATTCTACACCTCCATTAAATATCAATATAATTTAACAATGTATAAAGATTTGAGTTACTTCTCTTGACAAGATTGTCTTTTCAAAATGGAATTCCAAATCCTAATTTTTCCTCTTCAAGTTGAATTTGCGTAGGTTCCTTGTTCGCTCTCTCTTTTTTGACCTTCTTAAAAAAGAAAGTAGGCTCCCAATCCACAGCCTGGAGCCCCTACAGTCAGGCCCAACTGCGTGGACCAGCCAACCTTAATGGTCTCTGGTGGGGTAAAATTAATAAATCATTAATAAATGATCAAAATTTATTTTCAATTATATATTCTAGTGTACCCATAAGTACTATTTATTTATCTACCATTTAATTAATTTATTTACAAATTCTTCTTAAATGGAGGATAAAGTATGTCATGTTATATGAACCTAGACGACTCAATACACGTTGATAATAACTCGTGTGTTTAATAGACCGATTGTAGAGATGGACCAGCCAATCCTATGTTAGCGTGGACCATGTCTAAAGTGTGTCAGTATACATGGAACTAGACTCGACGCGTTTTGATAATCTGATAATATCTTATGTGTTCAATAAACTTGATTGTAAGAGTTGACTAGCTCATGATCAAATTGTAGTTATACTCTAATAACATTTGTGTTTGATATACTTGATTCTAAGGATTGAATGGCTCATGATGAAATCGTGTCTAAACTTGCTAGATGGCAAGAAACTAGATGGCTCAACACATTTTGATTGTATGAGATATTTTATGATATCATTTGTTTGGTAACTTCTTTCCTCTCGCAAAATGCAAATACGAGACAAAAAAAAGGGCAGACACTCCCCACATGCTGTGATGCTGGACAGGTGGAGCAGCGTCGATTATATGTACTACAGTGAACTCAAACAGATAACGTTGTTAGCCTTGTCCAATGATCATGAGAAACTATGAAAGATGGACCATTGCTATTAGTTCCATTAATTTGTATATAGTTGTATGTCCCCACTGTGTTGTTTATTATCGAAGTTGATAATGCTCAAATTGTAACCAACTCCACAATCTATTCTGGCGAACTAACGACATGACAAACTTCTTCCCTTCTCTGTTATATAGTTATATGTTTAATTCACGTGGAGGTCAAATATGTGCCATATAGGTCAATGTCCTTACATACCCTTCTTTTATTTTTTTTGTAGCACACCGAGCAATGAGTGATATTATTAAAACTACATTTTCTTTCATTGCAATACATTTTAATTGCACTAATGGTCTTTCAATCTTTGCTTGTTACCACACTTATGTTCCATCCTTTTTGTCGAGTTTATCTTCAATTTTTCATTAATTAAAACTGAAAGGCCCAGACCCACGATATTAGTTGCAAGATACAGTCCATCAACAACACAATAGAAATTAAAGCTTGCATAAATTAAAGATTGAACACAACAAATTTTTCGATCAAAGCCCCAGAGGTTCGATGACCCTTTTAACACTTAATCCCCTATTGAGCATCTCACAACGAAGGTTATAAATGTTCAGCCAATACAAGAATATACAGAAAGGAACTTATTTCTTCACAAAAAACAACAGATCCACCTATCACCCAAAAATCAACAGATATCCTTCACGAACTCAAAATATAAGAACCCTCTCGGTCTTACAGATTTTCACTCAATAGAAAACATCAGTATTCTAAGGCTAAAACATCTAACCATCACTTTCGAATGAGAAGTTCAACTGTAATGGCAAAAATCAGAAACCCTAGCCACAACGAGAAAAAGAAACTCTCTCGAATTCTCTCAAACTGAAAAGCCAGAAAATGAAAACTCTTTAGCAAAACGAACGATCCCAGCATTATTTATTTCACCAAGGACCAAAGCATTCATCCAATGGTAAGTAATGAGCCAAGTGTCATCATCTAGTAAGAGTTGCCATTGCATGTTTCCACAAAACGTGTTTTTAACTGAAAATTATGGGAGCATAAAGAACAGGGTTCGAGTCTCAACAATGTCCACATTGTTACGATAGTTTTAAGGCCATAGTGTAGCTAGGAGCATATATCATTCTTTCATTTCATACGCTCCAATTATCTATAATTCATTACAAAGTATCAATAGATAATATCTTCAAATAGTTCTTAAATTTGTTCAAAGGTATTATTATAGTTCTTAGTTCCCATATCAGAAGGGTTGTATTGCATATCTACTTTGCCAATTTTCAAAATCCCCTTTGAAATTATATCTCTTATGAAGTGATACTTAACGTCTATATATTTAGTTTTATCATGAAACATAGGGTTTTTAATTAAGTTTATGGTACTTTGGTTATCAAAATACAGGGTTGCATTTTCAAAAACTTGATCTTTATCTCGGAGCCTCAAAGGAAATAGCTTTCTTTACTTTGATGAAAAAAAAATTTATGTTTCGATTGACCATTTGTATCTATATGCATCAGGATCTCGATTCATGGATTTCTCGGTTAACCATAAATAAATAGGCTTTTTCTTTGTACACTTGAATTAGAATTCCAATCAGAAGTCAAACATAGATTGTTGTTTTGTTTGAGCATTTCATAGATATCTTCTTAATTGGATTGACCCTTGGTATGGAAACCTACTAAGTGGTAACTTTAAATTCGGAGAAAATCAACAAAATCAAGTTGAGGATGGGGCCATAATATTTTGTAATTGGATTTAAAACTAATTAAAGTACCACATAAGTTGAAGAAATATGATGAAGTTAATTTCCTATTATCCCTATTTTCAACAAAGTCTGAATCAGTGAACCCCTTTAAAGTTATCTCTTCTTTGTTCATTTTAAACATAAGACCCAAATTTGAAATACCCTTCAAGTGTCTCAGCAACTATTTTAAAGCATTCCAATATTCTTCCCCCACGTTATTCATAAACCTACTAAGTATGCTAATACTAAAAGTAAGATCAGGTCTAGTACACACCATTAAGTATATAATAGATCCAATTCCATTAACATAAGGAACTTTTGACATTTTATCAAATTCTTCATTAGTTTTGGGACAGAACTCAGATGTCAGCTTGAAATGATTAGCAAAAGGTAAAGTTATAGGTTTAGAATCAAACATGTTACTTTTTTTCAAGATCTTAACCACAGTCATGTTGGTTTAAAAATAACATGTATTTCTCTTTATTTCTATAAATTTGCATACCAAGAATCTTTTTGGCACCACCAAAGTCTTTCATATCAAACTCAGATTTAACTTGTTGTTTGATAAATTCAATTTCAAATTTATCACAACTTGCAAGTAACATGTCATTCACATAAAGTACAAGATAAAGAGAATTTTTACCTCATTTACCTTTACAATATAAACATGTATCATAGTTGCTCATTTGAAAGTCAAGTTTCAAGACAAAAGAATCAAATCTTTTGTACGACTGCCTAGGAGATTGTTTTAAACCATACAGTGATTTCTTTAAAAGACAAACAGTATTTTTAGGATTTTCTTTTATAAATCTAACAGGCTGTTTCATATAATTTTTTTCTTCTAAGTCTCTATAAAGAAAGGCATTTTTGAAATCTAACTGGTCAAGTTTCCAACCAAATTGAGCAACTAAAGCAAGTATACATCTATTGATGGTATACTTAATAACAGGAGAAAAGATTTCATTATAGTCTACATCTTCTTTTTGTGTAAAACTTTTGACTACTAATCTAACCTTATATCCCACATTTTTATTTCCTCATTCCCTTTCTTTTATTTTATATATCTATTTACAACCAATCAGTTTTTGACCCTTAGGCTTTTCAACTAATATCCAAGTATCATTTTTAAGAAGTAAACTCATTTCATCTTCCATAGCTTCTATCTAGTTCTTAGCACCTTTACAATTAATAGCATCATCGTAAGAGTTTGGCTCATTTTCAAATTGTTCTTGATAGGTAAATAATAAAACAAAGTCATCACAATCATATTTAGCTGGTGGTCTGATTTGCCTTTTTTTCCTAACTCTAGTAAGTTGATATTCATCAATGAGAAAAGTAGGAGTACAAGTCAAATTATTAGGATTAGTGACTAGATTATTTTCAACTTAACTTAAATTGTCATTTTCAGCAATAACGGCTTCAGTTATAACAGGTGCAGCTGTTGCTCCTTCAGCATGAAGAGACTCCACCTCAATTTGAACATCTTCACTAGTTAAATTATTTTGTTTTCCTTCTAAGCAAGGCATAAGAGATTCATTTAAGACAACATCCCTTCTAACAATTTTAGTGATTTAGGTTCTAATTTTCCAATGTTTTGATCAGAATATGAAACACATCCAAAAGTCTTTAGGTAAGAATAATCAACAAAATTTTTCGTCCAAACATATTCAGGGACTTCAAAGTTAAGGACACTAGTGGAGGTTCTATTAACAACATATGTAGCAGTTTTTACAGCTTCGCCCCAAAATAATTTTCGTAAATCAACACTCAAAAGCATGCATCTTACCTTGTTTAGCAAAGTTCTATTCATTCTCTTAGCTATGCTAAGTGATTGTCCTATGTCTTAATATGCCAAGCTCTTTACAAATATTATTGAATTCATAATTGCAAAACTCCAAACCATTATCAATTCTCAAAATCTTAATCTTATGATCAGTTTGCTTTTCAATTTGTGTTTCCAATCTTTGAAAGCAGAAAAGTCCCATCTTTAGATTTTAATAAGAAAACTCAGTTTTTTTTTTGAAAAATCATTAATGATCAAAAGATAATAATTGAAACCAAATAGAGTATACACAGAGGCAAGACCTCATAAGTCAGCATGCACGTACTCAAGTATTTGTTTGAATTTATGAATTTCATGTAAGAAATGAAGCTTAACTTTTTTACCTATTACACATTGTTCATAGTGACCAATATCACCCAGATTTGGATTACCAAAAAACTCCTTTATTTTGTAAAGCTTTTGAACTTTTCTCGTCGATGTGGCCAAGTCTTTCATGCCATAGTTTTGCAAAAGAAAATTTTTCAATCAAAGTAATAATAGTTAAGCCAAGTAAAGATTTTACTTTAAGGAAGTAGAGGCCATGTCTCTTAGGGGTACTAATGATTAACTCGTTGTCCCTAAGAATCTCAATATGTCCTTAACCCATTCTTATGTCAAACTCCATATCATCCAACATACTTAGAGACACCAGATTCCTCTCTAATTCTAGAACATACCTAGTTCTCTTTAAAATAGGACCTTGCCATTTTCAAGCAACAATTTAATAGTTCCTATTCCACTTACTTTACAGATCATATTATTAACCATTATAACTTGCCCAGCAATTGCCTTTTCAATTGCAAGAAAACAATTTTTATTAGAGCATATGTGAAAAGAATAGTATGAATCAAGGATCCATTCATCATTCAGTTTCTTTTCAGCATTAATAAGGACCAATCCATCTTCATTCTTATCTTTATTGTATACTAAGACAGCATTCCCACCATCATGTTTCTTTTCTTTTGACTCATTTTTCTTTTTGTAGCAATATTTATTGAAATGGCCCTGTTTCCTACAATAGAAACATTTCTTACCTTTGGCCTTAGTTTTAGATTGTACTTCAGACCACCTTTTCAAGTTCAGTTTTCCTAGCAGGATTCATATTTTGAGGCCAACTATCATCTAAAGCCCTAACACATCTCATTTGCATTAGGATAGCTTTCATCTTTTGACTCTACATGTTAAAATCAATTTTACCATCAAATTGTGCAACTTCAAATTTAGCAGTATCCATTTTATTATGCCACACACGATGCACAAATAAAAGTTAGGACGAACACAACACAGAAAGCAGAAAATCACAAAACAATGCTAATCACGTTTCACAGTAGTGCCCTAAGTGACACAGATTTATGCAAGTTTTAATTACAAGAAGAGTATGCAGATCAAGTCAAATGAAGAACACAACGACAGAGATTAGATATACTATGTTTCAAAGACTTCTCCTTCAAGATTATCTAGATACACACCTATACTAGATTTATCTCAAATTCCCAAGGCCTCACAAAAGCCTTTGGACAAAGATTAGTCTCCAGAGGGTTGAGGTGTATGGCAAATCAAGGTAAAAAAAACAAAAAACCCTAAATTTTGAAAAAAGTAAACTTTACAAAATTAAAAAGATCTTACCCAGCGAGTGTTATAAACTCGAAAGTCCTTCAATACTGTTCAATAGCAGTTTCAAAAATTTAGATATGCAGCACATCGACACCTTCCTTCAAAGATCCATGTATCTTGCCCCCAGTTCAAAGCTCTGATACCATTGAAAGGCCCGAACCCACGATATTTGTTGCAAGATATAGTTTATCAACAACACAACAGAAAATAAAACTTGCAAAAATTAAAGATTGAACACAGCAGATTTTTTGGTCGAAGCCCCCAAAGGTTCTGTGACCCTTTTAACACCTAATTCCATATTGAGCATTCATTCAAGAATGAATATAGCTCAGTTGCACTAAACCACCTTAAACTGGCAACGAAGGTTACAAATGTTTAGCCAATACAATAATACACAGAAAATACTTATCTCTTTACAAGAAAACAACATATCTACCTCAAATCACCGAAGAATCAACAGATCACCTTCGTGAACTCGAAGTATAAGAACTCTCTCATTTTTACATATTTTCACTCAAGAAAAACACCATTATTCTAAGGCTAAAACATCTAACCATCACTTTCGATCGAGAAGTTCAAATGTAATGGCAAAAATTAGAAACCCTACCCACAGAGAGAAAAATGAACTCTCTCAAACTGAAAAGCTAAAAAAATGAAAAGTCTTCAGCCAAACAAACCATCGCAACATTATTTATATCACCAAGGACCAAAGCTTTCATCCAACGGTAAGTAATGAGCCAAGTTCATCATCCAGAAAGAGCTGCTATTTTATAAAGGCATGTTTCCACAAAACGTGTTTTTAACTGAATATTATGGGAGCATAAAGAATAGGGTTCGAGTCTCAACAAAAACATATTGCCCCACGATGGTTTTTTGTCCAATATTATGTTAGCATACTTTGAAATGACGAAATTATATTTTGTTCGATTTTTGTATTTGTTGTTATTTTTTTTAATTTAAAATAAGAGGGATAAATAATCTTTTAATCCATCATAACAGACACTTTGGACAAAAATTGTCATCAATTAATGCTTCGTTAGCTTAATTTTGGAGCTGGGCAACCAAAGCCGCCAGCTGTTTTGCAAGGCAGTGACTTGGTCAATAGTGGCAAACTCTGGTGATCGGTGGTTTGTAGCACAGTAGCAGCTTCAGTTTTGAATTCCAATAGTGAAGCTGGATGTGCCATCTCTTGCTCTTCTTACTTTAGCCATTATTATTATTATTATTATTATTATTATTATTATTATTATTATTATTATTATTATTGTGTTCATAGGTTCCTATAGACACTGTCATTTTGAGATTCAAGTTCCCTCTTCTCCTCCATTAAGAGTGGCGTGAAGTGTTAAAGATGAAGTCATGCACAACTCAACTAACTCTTCATCACAAACTAATATAAATATCTTCTTGTAAATTAGTTTAGTAGGTTATAACTACATAAATAAAAGTCTAGCAAAAGTTGCTCTTCTTTTGTATTGCCTTAAAACTACTCACATGTAACATTATAAATATGATTATTACACCAAGCAAATTTAGGTCGCTTAATTACTTTTAACTCCATGTGTAATCTTTACATGGTATTAGAGAGAAACTCAGACGAGAAAAGTTATTGATCATGTTTCAACTACCATCTTCATCACCGGTGTTTGGTGGCTTCACCATATGTATATTTATCCTTCATCACCAAACACATTTGGTGGCAACCAACATGGGCAAAGACAGTGTCAAGTGTCAACATTGGTTTTAGGAAGAGGAATATTATTATTATTATTATTATTATTACTACTACTACTACCACTACTATGTATCTTTTATCTTTTATTATTTATTCGCCTTTTCATTTAACTAAAAGAAGGATAAAATCTTCTTTGTAAGAAATGTTAACTTTTTATAATACGATAAAGTAAAATCATCGTTAATAACGAATACCACTAATTAATCAAATGTTGAGTTTGTCATGATAAACGTTTACGACAAGATTGAAAATGTGGTTAAAGATTGAGAACAATGATTATAATGTTAAAAGTTCTAGAATAATTTGTAATCTTCAAGACTTCAAAGAATTCAAATTCAAATTGAACACTCAACCTTCAAAGGCTTCATTCATTGAATGGTCAAAGGATAAGATTCCTAATTCAAGTTGTATACTCAACAAGCAAGCTGGAATCTAGAAATTAACATGGACAGCAATCTGATGTTCACAAAACAGCTGGAATCTGGAAATTAAAGCAGCAGCCAATTCACATTCAAGTGTTCAAACTATGCAAGCTAGAAATTAACTTAAGGCAGCAGCCATTCACACTTTTGATGGTTAAAACACAGCTGTAAATACATGTTTTCCAGCTGCAAATGGAGAAGAAAAATAACCTTTATCTAGTTATAATTGTAGAAAATTTTTAGGACTAGTTTACTCAATGTTTTCTATAAATAGGAAGGCATCTAACTAGTGTCATGTATGTAGAAGAAGTGAGAAAATACCTCTCAAAAAATAGAGAGAAAGAGTGTGCTGTAGCAACTCATTTGTAATCCCAAAATTTCATTAGTAAAATATCATATTTCTCCAATCTCTATCCTTCTACATCCAACAAATTTTGGTATCAGAGCACTTGTTAAAATTCATAAACCCATTCTTACCAAATTCCTACCAAAAAGCTGAGATAAAATTAGCCTCAAAAAACACCATAAAACCAACAGATTTTTTAACAGAAATAGGGCAATTATGGCAACAAATTCGGCGGCCTCCTTGTTCACTTATTCACCAAGTCAAGTGTCAATCTTTGTAGGTGAGCACTATGAATATTGGAGTAGTCAAATGCAAACTTTCTTCACCTCTTTAGATTTATGGGAAGTCATTGAGAATGATAAGGTGGTAGAAGATTCGACCGAGGGAGATGAAGAAAATCCAAAGTTGCAAAAGGAATACAAAAAGAAAGATGCAACGGTGTTGCGATATATTCAACAAGGAGTTGGAAAATCAATTTTCCTCGTATATTTGGTGTTAAAAAAGCCAAAGATGCATGGAAAATTTTAGATCAAGAATCTCAAGGTTCGGATAAAACTATCGCCTTGAAACTTCAATCTTTATGGAAAGATTTTGACAATCTCAAAATGGTAGAACGAGAGTCGGTTTATGATTTCTCTTCACGAGTTTCGGAGATTGTAAACCAAATCAAAAGTTGTGGAGATACAATTAAAGACAAAAGAGTTGTTGAAAAAGTGCTTCGATGTCTCCCTTCAAAATTCGATCATGTAGCCGTCGCAATTGAAGAATCAAAGGATTTGTCTAAAATGACCATATACGAGTTAACCAAATCGCTTCTTGCACATGAGCAAAGAATCAATCGTTCGGCTAGTCAATCAACTGAACAAGCCTTCCAATCAAAGCAAGCATTAAAAATAACTTCAAGCAATCATGGAGGTTCAAAAAATAAAAAGGGAAAGTTTAGCAAGTGGAGTCAAAATGAAAAGCAAAGAAATTGGAAAGCCAAGGCACCACAACAATCCGGTAAGGCTCAATTTTGTATTATTTGCAAAAAGAACAATCATGAATCAAAAGATTGCTATTTTAAATGCAAAAGATGCAAGGTATCTAATCATTCTTTAAAGGATTTTTGGTTTCAAAATAAGGAGAAAAGTGAAGATACAACAAATTTTTTTGAAAGAAAATGAAGATGAAATTCTATTTTATTCTCATCAAAATTGTGACTTTGAATCCAAGAATAAATGGTATTTGGATAGCGGCGCTAGCAATCACATGACAGGAAATAAAGATATCTTTGTAGAGATCAATCCAAATATCACTTCTCAAATTATTCTCGGAGATGGAACGCAAAGAAGAGTAGAAAGAAAATGCATCATTGCAGTCCAAACTAAGGGAGGTAACAGAGAACTTATTACTGATGTTCTTTATGTGCCAAATCTTTCATATAATCTCTTTAAGTATTGGACAACTCTTGCAAGAGAATTTTTCGGTGCACTTTGATGATGAAAGATGCAAGATCTTTGATAAAAAGAAAATGTCATAGTGGCAAATGTTGAAATGAAAAACAAAACCTTTTGTCTCATGTTGCCACGATACAACAATTGTGCACTCAAAGCTCAAAATGCAGATTTGTCACATCTATGGCATTTGCGATATGGTCATTTAAATGGCAGAGGACTTCAACTGCTCAAGGAGAAAAATATGGTGATCGGACTTCCTAAAATTCAAAGGACAGACAAAGTGTGTGAAGGTTGTATCTATGGAAAAATGCACAAGCTTCCATTTCCTAAAACTTCATGGCGAGCTAAAATGCCATTGGAGCTTGTTCATTCAGATATTTGCGGACCAATGCAAACTCCTACTCCTGGAAATAAGAGATATTTCGTTCTCTTTGTTGATGATTACACAAGGATGATGTGGATTTTCTTTCTGAATAAAAAATCTGAGGCATTCTTTACTTTTCTAAAGTTTAAAGTACTTGCAGAAAGATAAAGTGGATTTCTAATAAAGATGTTGAGGATTGATCGCGGAGGAGAATTTCTCTACAATCCCTTTATCGAATATTGCAAAGTTAATGGCATTCAAAGGGATAACAGTTAGCAGAACTCCACAACAAAATGGAGTAGCTGAGAGAAATAATCTCACTATTGTCGAAATGGCAAGAAGCATGCTAAAAGGCAAAGGAATTCCAAATCTTTATTGGGCAGAAGTTGTAAACACAGCAGTATAAATTCTCAATCGATTGCCTACAAAAGCTGTCAGAAATAAAACTCTGTTCGAGGCATGGCACAAAAAGAAGCCAAAGGTAGACCACTTTAAAATTTTTGGTAGCATTGCCTACGCCTTCGTTCCATTACAAAACAGAGAGAAGTTTGATGAGAAAGGATAGAAACTCCTATTCATCGGATATAGCAACGAGTCTAAAGGATATCATTTACTAAATCCAGAGACAAATAAAATAACAGTTTCTCGAGATGTTGTGTTCGATGAAAGTACAACTTATGATTGGAAAGGAAAGTTAGTCGTGAATTCCAGACCCTAGCAATTAGATAATCCATCGACATCTCAAATCCCCAACACTGAACAGTTTACAGCTCCAAATATTCCAACAACTGAAGAAGAGTCAGAAACCCCTCTAAGAAAAACACGCTCACTAAGAGAAATATATGAATCGCAGGAACTCAGATTATTCTCTTGTGAACATCAATCATATGAAGAAGCTTCAAAAGACAAAAGTTGGACAAAAGCAACGAATGAAGAAATATCCACCATTGAGAAAAATAAAACTTGCGATTTACCAGAAGGAAAGAAGATCATTGGTTTGAAATGGATCTATAAAATCAAATACAATGAAGACGGGTCAATTCAAAAATATAAAGTTCGGCTTGTGGCTAAAGGATATTCTCAACAACCAGGAGTCGACTTCATGGAGACATTTGCTCCAGTTGCAAGAATGAAGACAATACATACAGTTCTAGCATTAGCAGCTCAATTGGAATTAAAAGTGTTTTAACTTGATGTAAAATCAGCATTCTTAAATGGCGAAATTCAAGAAGTGTATGTTGAACAACCTGAATGGTTCAAAATCAAAGGTAAAGAAGACAAAGTTTATCGTCTTCAAAAAGCATTATACGGGTTAAAGCAAGCACCCCGAGCATGGAATAGCAAAATCAATAGCTATTTTATTCAAAATGGCTTCAATCGAAGTACAAGTGAATCATCCCTCTATGTGAAAAACGTAGAAAAAGATTTTCTTATCGTATGCCTCTACGTGGATGATCTTATCTATTTTGGAACAAATGAACACATGGTTGATGAATTCAAGAAGAAAATGATGAAAGATTTTGAAATGTTAGACTTGGGACTCATGAGATATTTTTTTGGGATTCAAGTAAAGTAAAGTCTAGGAAGAATTTTTCTTTCTCAGGAAAAGTATATTGATGATCTTCTCAAAAAATTCAAAATGAGTGAGTGCAAGCCAATCTCTACTCCGATGGCCTTAAATGAAAAATTGCAAGTTTATGATGATGCAGAAAAAGTTGATGCCACACTCTACAGAAAATTGATTGGATCATTGATTTATCTTAATACAAGGTCAGATGTTACATATTCGGTCAGCTTATTATCTAGATTCATGAATGAACCAAGTAAACTACATTTTGCAGTAGTAAAAAGAATTTTGAGATTCCTTAAAGGAACCAAGAACCATGGTATCGAGTTTAAAAAAGAGAATAATTGCAAACTTGTTGGTTATACAGATAGTGATTGGGCTGGATCAATTGATGCACTTCCGGATACATCTTTTGTCTAGGATCAAATGTGATTTCCTGGAGTTCAAAAAGCAGAAATCCTTTGCTTTATCATCAGCAGAAGCAGAGTATATCGCTGCTACAGATTCGGTTTGTGAAGCTCTTTAGCTTAGAAGAATTTTGAAATTTGAGCAGGAAGGACCAACAACAATTTATTGCGACAATATGTCGACAATTGCGATGACAAAATTCAGTCTTTCATGCCGGGTCAAAACATATTGAGCTTCGACATCACTTTATAAGAGATTTAGTAAATCAAGAAGAAATATGCATGGAGTTTATAAATATAAAGAATCAACCGGCCGATATGATGACAAAGCCAATGACAATTGATAAGTTCGAGAAATTCAAGAAGCATTTGAAGATTACAAATTAAGAGGGGGTGTTAAAAGTTCTAGAATAATTTGTAATCTTCAAGTCTTCAAAGAATTCAAATTCAAATTGAACACTCAACCTGCAAAGGCTTCATTCATTGAATGGTCAAAGGATAAGATTCCTAATTCAAGTTGTATACTCAACAAGCAAGCTGAAATCTAGAAATTAACATTGACAGCAATCTGATGTTCACAAAACAGCTGAAATCTGGAAATTAAAGCAGCAGCCAATTCACATTCAAGTGTTCAAACTATGCAAGCTAGAAATTAACTTAGGGGAGCAGCCATTCACACTTTTGATGGTTAAAACACAGCTGTAAAGACATGTTTTTCAGCTGCAAATGGAGAAGAAAAACAATCTTTATCTAGTTGTAATTGTAGAAAATTCTTAGAACTAGTTTACTCAATGTTTTCTATAAATAGGAAGGCATTCAACTAGTGTCATGTATGTAGAAGAAGTGAGAAAAAACCTCTCAAAAAATTGAGAGAAAGAGTGTGCTGTAGCAACTCATTTGTAATCCCGAAATTTCATTAGTAAAATATCATATTTTTCCAATCTCTATCCTTCTACATCCAACCTATAATTTATCCTTGTTGATATTACACTTAAAGGGAAGTATGAGACGCCAAGAATTTGGATTTGCAATTTTTTTTTCACTCTATATTTATATATTACACGTACTTGATATATTTAGTAATAAGAGAAAATTGCACATTTATCATACTTATTCAATAATCTGACTATCTAATTTCAAGTGTAAGACACTCTATCAATTAATTTCCAATAATCGTGGATGGGCTAGAGAAAGAATGTTATTTTATCTTTTTAATGAATTCAAAAATTGATGTATTTCTTCTTAAAATACTATACCATCAGAATTGTGTCATCATGTGTGTGACAATTTAAGAATTCAAATATCATGGAAATTAGATTAAGACACGTTGTTCAAATGTCAATTCCACAATTTTCTCTGGCAATTATGATTTTTTATATCCCAAGTTCTTGTTATTAATTAGGGTTGTTTGGATAAGATTTCAAATAAACAATACATTTATCCCAATTTAACATGCCTTCAATGTTTAATTTTCAACAAATATTTTATTCTATTTACTCAAATAAATAAATAAATAAAAACTTTTCATAACATCCAAAGGCCATTTTGCCTCGGAACCAACTTGGATCAGCTCCAGAAATTTGACATAATGTTGTCATTTTCACGTTATAATTAATAAATAAACGTGAAACTTGCCGCTACAACAATAGATCCATGATTTCCATGTCTACAACTATCCAACACCAAATATGTTCCATCGTGTTTAAAAATAGAATAATGTTATTTGTAATTACTCACTATTGCAGTCGTTTTACGTTGCACATACATTTGACGTTTAGCGATTTGATGAATGAAACAATAAAAAACTATCACATTAATGCATCAAATCACAAACCGTCATGTAAAATGTCACGTAGGGTGAATACTACAGTGAGCGATTATGAATAACATTATTCTTAAAAATAACTTATGAACCTAGGGTAAATAATTCGAATCTACGAGTAAAATTACTATCCTCACAGGTTTTTCAAATCATAATTGAATAACTGAAATTTTGTAGAATATTAATAGGTGTTAAATATTATTAATTGGACAAGTTTCATTCATGATAGCTATTCTTTCATTTTAGTATTAATTGGGTAACTATACTTCAATTTTGTTCAATCGAATAGTTATACTTTAATATAATTTCTATATCTTCGTCAAATTTCACTTACGATGAGTCAATAATCGATGACCATCACATGTAACCACACTAGATGATGAAAGTCATTAAATGATTTCAATCATTTATTTCGCTCAAGTTTTACTTATTTCAAGTCAACAACTAGAAGTTATGTATGATAATTATTATTTATTCATTGTCACGCCATCAATTTCATTAATTGTACAGAATTTCTTGATTGAAATCAAATTGAAGAAAAATTACACAATTGAAATGCAATTATCCCTTCTCGTAAGATATATAATTCATATTTTTAAGCAAGTAATGCTGTTTATACCTATTGTGTGATTATTACAATGTAATGTAAATTTAAATTTATTTTATAATTTCTTTTTAATGCTACTTTTTTCATTCCCAGGAAAACATACAATATTTTCTGACGTGGAGATGTGAATGCTGATTGGCTGAGAAGAGTGGTGGCTTTCAACCGAACATACCCACCACCAATATAACATCTAAATTAATTATTTCAATAAATAATAAATATAATTAATTACCAGATAATTCAGTCCAATTCACATCAGATATCACTGTCCTCTATACGATTTATAAATTAATTCAGTTAAATCGAATTGAGCTTCGCCATGGCTATTTATAAATCATTTATAAATTTGTTGGTGGCTAAATTTTGACAAGTTTATATTATATAAGCCCAAATCCATATCTACACTTTTGGATATGGATGAACAGATGCAGTAGAACCTCAACCTTCTCTAAATGTTTTGAAAAACGACGCTGCTTAGTGTTTTTTGTAATTCATTTTGCCTGTTTATGTATACCTATGAAAATTTTCGATTCTTTTTTAGAGTTCTGAAATTTTCACATTTCGCAGAATATTGTTCTCTGGCATTGTTTAGTAACCGAAATTGGAAAATCATTTGGATCTGTATCGACGGAGTTGTTTAGAATTTATATTTGTAAATTCAAATGGCTATGGAAGACAACGAGAGTTGTAGTAGTAGCGTGATGGAATCGGCGGCCGGTGGGAAAAGCCGGCAGCAGAGGAAGAAGGTGGAGGTTTACAATGCGGTTTTGCGGCGGCTCAAGGAATCAAGCCATCCGGAGGCTCAGGAGCCTGCGTTTGACGATCAACTCTGGGCGCACTTTAATCGACTCCCTGCCAGGTAACTTTACCTTTCTGATCCCACATTACCTTTGGCGGTGGATTTTGATTTCTAATTTTGATTTTTATGCTTTTATTTATGTTTGTTTAGTTCTAGACATTCTTGTTAGTACAATTTTTTCTTATGATGTAAAATCTCTCCTATTGACACATAGTGCATGTTGTGAAGAATTTCTCTCTCTAAACTCCTGCGTGCAAAATGGTATGTAGTCATAAAAAGATTGACGCTTTCCTTGTTCCACATTGAAGGTATGCGATGGATGTGAATGTGGAAAGGGCAGAAGATGTTCTTGTGCACAAGCGGTTACTGTACCTGGCACATGATCCTGCTAATAGGCCTGCATTTGAAGTCCGACTTGTGCAGGTGAGTTGATTTTATAGGGATACAACATACCAGTTCTTAATACATATCGTTCATTCATTTTTGTTCTGCTGTCATAACTGGTTTATGCTTTTGAGTACTTTCTGCAGCTTCTTGAAGTACGGTTTTGACCTTTTATAGTTTGTCAATTGTTCAAAGTGCAAGGTGTTGTGCTATATGAATTGACCTTTTGCTAACAGATACACATCTTAAATAGATTAGATGAAAGCAAATGATGTTACTGCTCATACCTTAACTGTTTTCCAAGCAAAAACTGCAATTTCTGCTACTCTAGGTCTGCTCATGGTTTAGTTGAGCATGGTCAGACTGTATTTATCCAGTACATTTTCTCTTATATTTACTCTTTTTTGTGTTTCTGTTAGAAACTTGATTATGATGATTTGGTGTTCTCCTATGAAATTCTATCAAAATGAAATAATAAAGTTTTATCCATTGACATACCCGGCATGGTTTAGCAACTTCATGTTACATAATTTATGTCACTATTGGTTGGATTATATAATCTGGCATTGGGCAGATTGCACCTATCTCTGATGGGACTTCAGCAGATTCAGTCCAGTCACACTTACCTAGAAACGCAAGGTATTCACATTCATCTTTTGTTTGAAAAATAATTTGGAATGACATGCTTGCTAAGGTTTTTTCTAACATGTTACCATATGTCACAAAGGCTGTCTATTATGGAATTCTATTGATGCTTTTCCTTTAGTATACATCACACAAATATTATTTAAGTTTCCGTGCTGAAATATTCACCTTCTATTTTATATGTCAGCGTCCATCCACCTCCTGCATTTGGTTCTTCTCCCAATCTTGAAGCCCTTGCTCTCGAAGCAAGCACATCAGAAGTGCAAGATGGAGACAGTTCTGTAAATGCTGGTGCCAAACTTTTCCGGTAAGTCAGCGATGTACTCTTGACTTTGCTTTTGCTTAACATATCACTACTACATCCTTGGGAGCTTCTAGAAATAAGACATCAATGGGCGCGCACATTGCTCGCTTAAATTCAGATGTAATGTTTTATGAAAAATACGATGTTACTAGTTATTTTTTCAGTCACTTGAAATATTTATGATACTACCCTCATTATGTTATGATCTAAAACCAATGTATAGTTCATTCTTTTAATTCTTAGTTGTCACAGTGGGACAGTTGAAATATTATATGCTGTCGTAATCTTTAAAGCAAAACTCCTCCTTGCCTTCTGGCCCCTAAACTCCAAGCACACTATCTCTCTCTAACATGTGCACTATGCAGAAAATTTGTATTTGCTACATTTTGGTTGAAGCCTATGGGATACTCAATTTATCAAATAGTTGTATCATATCATGAAAGCATATTAGCATACTTTAACATTATGTATTCTTTAGCTTACTTTTTCGAAGTGTCGGTTATATAGGCCTATGCATGAAATTACTTTCTCAACAGATGACAAGCCAAAGCTCCTCAGTCAGGTAATTAATCTGCTCTATTCATCTAATACATTTGAAGATTAATTTGCTTACTTGTCCTAATACTTTACTTCTTCTAACTGATGATAAGTAATCCGTGATTGTATGAGACGCCGAAGTGTCTAATAATATTTGATTTCACTTACTTCTTTTTCAAACTTAAATTGACAATAAGTGTCTGATACATGATGAATCAGAATATATAGGTTATATTTTAATTATAGGAAAATGTTTTACATTTTAAGAAGTTCAATTTTAGAAGACAAACTATTATAACTGAGCACCCTCTTTATAATAGATAGTGAACTTAGTGGTGTACAAAGTTTTCATACCATATTATAGTAAAAAAGTTTTAAAACGTAATTTGTTTGTAAAATTTAATAAAAGGCATAGTATATACCTGCTCTGGTTCACAAATATAAGCATAATTTTTTTAGTAAATGTCACTTCTTTCAGGAATATATGACATTGAAAGCCTAAGCAGTTGTTAATACATGTCCTTGGGTTGTGAGGGAATTTATGTATATGTTCACCATTCTCTCATAATTTGCTTGTTAATATCTGTTGAAGAACAAGTTTTGACCTGGACTGACCTATTTAACTGAACCTGGCAGCTGACTTCTTTACTTGCTGAAGTTGGGTTGAACATTCAGGAAGCACATGCCTTTTCCACCGTGGATGGCTATTCTCTTGATGTCTTTGTTGTTGATGGTTGGCCATATGAGGTATTGCCATTCTTTTCATTAAGGTCATGGCTGGAGTGCTTTGTTCCTATAGAAACTACAACCTCCTTCTGTTGTGATGCAGCATGTTTGAAAGTTCTAATTATATCTATATGTTTCTAAAGTAAATATATACTTTCTAGTGAAACTTTGTGCTTCTGTCTTATTTTAGTGAAACTCCATGCTTCTCTTTACAGATGTCTAATTTCCTTTTGTTTCCCGAAATCATGTAATATTTTCCCCACTTTATGAAATTGCTGTAGTTAAGTTAAAAGTAGTAAACATTTTAAAGCTCATTTTAGTCATAAATAATTAAATAGGAGAATGTATTGATGATAGAGAAAAGTCATATTCCCAAGTGAAAGTACAATACTGTGTACAATTATTTCTTTAATAATGAGCAAGCATGTTGTTGTTTTATGTATTGCATCCCATGGTTCAAATAACAGTGGCCCTGTCATTTTATCAGCTCGATGAAGTAGGTGGATCTCCTAAACCTCATTTGTTGAGCCTCCACCATCATTTCATTTTAAAAATGGAATAGCAAACTGGAAGGTCTTTGTTCATTTGCTTCTCTGAAGTTAATAATAAGAGTTTTGACAAAACCTCTTCTATAACTTTTCAGGAGGTTGAGCAGCTTCGAGTTGCATTAGAAAAAGAAGTATTGAAGGCTGAGGTATTTTTCCGCTATTCTTAATTAAAATTTTAGTTCTTTGCAATGGTGATTGTATTCCTGGATCTATTTAATGTTTGGATAAAGATATTTGTACAAAATCTTGTTAACAAAATTGTGTACTCGCTCTCACAAAATTAGCGGACCCCACGTAAATTTAAAAAATGTCGGCTTGTAATCCCCACCCTCATTGTGAGTAGTGAGTAAGAGAGTTTGTAAAAAAAGTTTGTATATGTAGCATGATCCTTAATGTTTATCCTCAGTAGAAAGCATACTGTGGCCAATGCTTGAAATTTATGTTAATATGTAATTCTAAGAATGTATTCTCAATTTACTTGTATTGTGCTGATTTCCATAATCCAGTATGTGTCTATTTTAGAAGCTCAACTGTCTATTAATGAGGATCCATGATATAATGCTAAGCAAAATTGGTGCAATGCCACTTTAGTATGATAGGAATAAGGACAATGAAGTCACTGTGGACAATCATGTTGTCCACAAAACTGATTATTTTAGGTGTTTAGGTTCGATCGTTACCAATGAAAGTGGAACTAAGAATTTTGATAATGTCATATCTACTTTCTCACTTCCTCATTGTAATTAACATATTGTCCTGTGATGTAACATTTCTGCATCTTAAAAATGTCATTTGTGCTGAAATCAGCATTCTAGTAATTATATTATAATTTTACGAAAATAAAAGTATGATGTTCCTCAATTATTATTTAGTTTTTTGTAAGGTTTTGTAGTTCAAATATTCTTTCTTTGGGTTCTGGGTTATCAGGTATATATAATTCCTAAGGCAAATCAATAGTCTACAATTCTGTTAAGGATATTTTGTATGTAATGCAGGGACACTCTTGGCCACAACAGCATTCTGTCTCGCCCCTTGGTGAGCATGAACAAATAGAGATCATATCTGAACCTGATCATTTGACAATACCTAGCGATGGCACTGATGTATGGGAGATTGATCCTCAAGTTTTAAAATTTGAGAACAAAGTTGCCTCAGGATCCTATGGTGATTTGTAAGTTTTTACACATGCAACTGAATATGCGTAGTTGAGTGTTGAGTTAACTGAAAATTCTGTTGTTGCAGGTACAAAGGTATGTACTGTAGTCAAGAAGTGGCTATTAAAATTCTTAAAACAGACCGTTTGAATTCAGAATTGCAGAAAGAGTTTGCCCAAGAAGTATATATAATGAGGTCTGTCACATCAATTTCTGGACCCAGTTCAGTTCCATCTGTTTGCATTGTAATTTTCCTGTCACTGACCTTGATATGGCATATTTTCATTGATTAGTATTTGTTTCTTGCAGAAAAGTTCGCCACAAAAATGTTGTGCAGTTCATAGGGGCATGCACACGACCTCCAAACTTGTGCATAGTAACTGGTATGTCTTAATGGTACCTATGTTCTGGTAAAATTTATTTAGGCAAGACTGCTTACAAATCGAAACTACGTGTATTTTCCCTTTGCCAGAAGAACATTTGTTTTACTTTACCCATTTCTTTTGTTACAGAATACATGTCCGGAGGAAGTGTTTATGACTATCTACACAAACAAAAGGGTACTTTTAAGTTTCCGTCTTTGCTCAAAGTAGCAATTGATGTATCGAAGGGAATGAATTATTTGCATCAGAATAATATAATACACAGGGATTTGAAGGCTGCCAATCTTTTGATGGATGAAAATGAGGTAAGATACTATCATAAAGAGATGCAAACATGTAAATTTTCTCTAAATGCTCCATGTCGTTAATCTGTTTATTATGATAATTGTAGATTTCATTACCGATCCATCCAAATAATAGCCAAACTATCATAGAAGTTCATTTTTTGTGAATAAATGATTACCAGCTTTCATTTGATCT
>NC_036252.1:12077525-12113836 GCF_002742605.1 Olea europaea var. sylvestris
ATCGAATGGCTATCATTCTTGTGAGAGAAATGAACACGTAATTGTTTCTTTGACACGAATTATTAGATCGTTCTATTGTAGTCTGACAGTCAATTTGCCAGTTTCTACGCTATATTTATCAGTTTTATTAATTATACATGCATTACTAAGGTTATAGAATGTGGTGGTGTCTTTATATTGTAGCTTAAGAAAGTTTTGAAACGTGAAGCTTTCTTTTCAGGTTGTTAAGGTGGCTGATTTTGGGGTGGCGAGAGTGAAAGCCCAAACTGGAGTTATGACAGCTGAAACTGGGACATATCGGTGGATGGCCCCTGAGGTATTCGTTTCTTTCACTGAAATAGAACCTTCTATTTCTTTAATCTATAGATGTTTATTGCAGATTATAGTTTGAGTAGACCACGTTTATTTTGGTCTCTTGGGGGTATTGGTAGGAGATTTGTGATTATGATTCATTCTGTTGATTTACTGTGGCAGTTCCTCATTATCTATTTAAAAGTTCATCTAGGGGAATTTCAAGTGTGTGTTTAACCTGCAGCACTATATTTTTGCTTCTTAGAAGTTTACTACTGACATCATAATTTATACTTTTGAGTTAAAAAATTTTGAATAAACCGTAATCTGAAGGCGAGGTAGAGAAATGGATTCATTATTTTTAACTGTCTCTTTATGTTTCTACCTTTATACATTTTTTCTATTTTCCTTAATTATTTAGTTTGGTGAGAATTCATTTGGTTAATTTATATCAGCAATGTTCTACTACCGTTTTTCTGATCTAGTTGAAACATTAAATCTTCCTGCATTTGCTAATGAAAGCCTGTTTTCTTTGAAGGTTATAGAGCATAAACCCTATGATCACAAGGCAGATGTCTTCAGTTTTGGGGTTGTATTATGGGAATTGCTGACTGGAAAGGTAATTTTTGTTGTATAAAATGTTGCTGTTAGTGTGTGTGTGTTTGTTTTTTTTTTTTTTTTTAACTTTTAATTGAACTCTCTGGTATTCCGCAGCTTCCGTACGAGTACTTAACCCCCTTACAAGCGGCTGTTGGGGTGGTGCAAAAGGTAAATTATCCAGTTATATGTGATTGCTCACTGGATATCAGTATGGATAATAGTTCACTGCAGCTTCTGTCAGAATGTAATCCAAGGGCCTTTTTGACTTATTTTCAGGGTCTGCGGCCAATTGTTCCAAAGAACACTCATCCAAAGTTTGCTGAGCTACACGAGAGATGCTGGAAGCAAGACCCAACATTGAGGCCTGACTTCTCTGAAATAACAGAAATGTTGCGGCAAATAGCAAAGGAGGTATTATACCCATTTAATTCAGCTTGATTGTCTGTTTATAATATTAATTAATTTAGCTTGCAGTTAAGCTATGCTTGCTTAACCAAAACTTTTAGACTCTACGAAGAACAGCATGATTAACCAACTGTATCCCCGTACTAACCCCCCAAATGCATCCCACCTCCTCCAATCTTGATTTTCTCACCATAATTTTCTCCAAGTACCGCTGCAAATCCATCCTTGATGCAATTATTGCTCATGGTCTCTGAAAGACTAAAGAAATATTTGTTTTAGCTGTTTGTAACTCATTGTGCATTATGATCATTTTTTGCTTAACCAGCAGTTTGACAAGAAAACATAGCACGGCTTGATTAACCAACTCTATTAGTTATCTGGCCTTCATCTCCAGAACCAACCTATTGGCATGTTAGTTGAATGGACTAAATAGCAGTGGTCAACATTAAAGAAGTAAAAGAACATAAAATATTGTCCTTTGTGCTCTCCATCGTAGTGTGACACTACTTACAAAAAACATGTGCGATTTGTTTTCACTTTGCTCGTGTTTGTCCAACTGCTGCAAATCCATCTCTAATGCAATGATTGCCCAGGATTGAAGAGAACATTCAAGTAAAATTTTCGCTTTGCTATTTATTCATCGCATGCATAATTTTCAGGTTGGAGATGATGCAGAGGATAGACGCAAGGAGAAATCATCTGGAGGATTTTTTTCGGCCCTGAGACGTGGACATCACTAATTCGTGAACATCGTAACTTATTTATCTGTTCTTGGTTCATTTATTCTCTTAGTTATGTCTGCTCTGTATAGTATAAGAGGAAATCGTTGATAATTATATTTGGGAGTGACTATATTCCTCGTTTAACTCAAATCTGGAGGAGGGGAAGAAGTTGATGGTTTTGTTATTATTTGTTTTTCATTTTTATCTATTCAATAGAAAATTTTCTCTGGTTTTATAATTTTTACATATTGTCCTAAATTTATAGAAATACCAGAAGGAAAAGGAAATTGACATTAGTTGATAATTTCGTTTTGGATTTAGGTTTCAGTCATTATCTTGAGCAATATTCAATGCTCTTCATGGTCATACAAAAATTACGCTTCTCGCAGAATTACTTCGATTCTTGTACAAAATGGGGCTCAATTTCAACTATAAATCGAATATCAAACACTACAATGAAATCGACTCAAACCCACAACTATGAATCTACTTCTGTTGCCCGCTTTTATGTATTCACAAAGGACACGGTAATGGTGATTATTTGCAGCCACAAAGGAGAAGAAAACAAGAGGAAGCTATTGGTTAAAACTCGTGCACAAAGAGAGAGCAAAGCACTAAAGACAGCCTCACACGGTTTCTTTCACTGCAATAACACACACCCTCACGAAGGACATGATTTCGATGATTATTTGCAGCAACAAAGGAGGAGGAAAATAAGAGGAAGCAATTGATAGTCTCAAGCACAAATGAGAAAAAACACCAAAGACGGCTTTGGCCTCACAATTTTCACTGCAATACAACACACAGCTGAACAAAGACAAAGGAGGCCATTTATAGTTTAGGTATAATCTAACTTCGGCCAACATTCAAGTGGTAAATGGATCATCCACAAGTGATTCGGACTTCCAATGTCCTAAGTTGTTCTTGGGTCGAAGCCATCGCATTGCGTTGTTGATATAATTAAACCAACGCAATTTATCTTCGTCGCCCAGATTTTTTGGATATCAAAACCCATCAATGCTATTTGAGCCTGACTATTTGTCTACTCTTGCATTGTTGTACACTTGTTTGTTGGATAAGTTGCACTTTTGAGCCTTCAAAATCTGGTCCGATTTTGAATATTGATAGAGTTAGGATTCGTGGGCTATTATCTGCTTGATAATTTGAAAATCAAAAGTCTTTTTGCAAAACAATGACTAATATTTTGAGTCACTAATACCTGGTAATATGCTACAGATTTGATGTTCTTATTCATCGTTCTTGAATGATAACGACAGGAGAGGAACTATAAAACTAGAACACTGACAAGCTCTACTTGAAATCTGAAACATTCTACAACGCGACAGCTTTTGATTCTCGCTGTCCGTACCCAAACTGCATTAAGAACACTATATCTTCTGTTTCTAGCATTCTGTGTAGACGAGAAAACAAGATATGCTGTTAACACATTGCAACATTCTCCTAGGTATCAGCTTTTTGCAGAATCATCTGGAGATCCATATTCAGTTGGAGGTAATTTGCATAACCATTCCTTGAAAACTTTTCCTTTTCCAATAAGACATCCAATATTCTTTCGATCAATTCTCATTGGACATTTCAGCCGCAGCATTATCTGTTTTGCCAAACCTTTGACAGGGGATTCACCTCTCACAGCACTGTGTTTTCCAGAGCCGCACACCACCAGAATTTCAGCCGGAGCTACCTGATTTCCAGAAATAAACCTCTGTTGCATCTCGTCCAACCATTGTAAGATAACCAAATATGCACTATTCAAATGCAATCCATGCAAATCCAACTTCAACTCTGAAGACTTCCATTCCATTGCCTGATCCAGAACTGATGACTTGACCAATTCCATCACCAAATCAGCTTCATCATTGTTTAAATTATCCACCAACTCATTGATTGACAATGGAAGATTTTTCAGGTCTTGCACCATTAAGGTAATTTGTGGGCATGAATTCAAGACAGAATTATAAGTTCTAATCGATGGAAAAATTCCTGAGTTTCTCATTTTCTTGAGCCATGAAACCATGTCCGAAAGCTTGTTGTGAGCTCCAAGTGATGAAACTACCATATTACAACTAACTATATCCAATTCAAACCCTTCATTTTCCAATTGAACTATGCTTCTTTTCATGTCTTCGAAAGATCCCAATCTCCCATACCCGTAAATTAGGGACCTAATCTCAAAAAGAGATGGTTTCAGTCCCATGTCTCTCATTTCTTCTATCAAATTCTCAGCTTCATTTGGTAACCCGATTGCACAAAAACCACCAATTATTGATTCATATCCTCTACGCTTCACGTAAACAGATGATGACTGCAAAATGAGCTGCTTTAATTCTTTGCAAGAATCCATAACCTCTCTCTCTGATTTTTGTTTGGCATGTGAATCCACCAAGTTACAATAAAAGTTACATAACTCTCGTTCCTTGAATCCCAATTTTGTAACTGCTTCAGAAAATAAATTTTCTGCCTCATCGAACCTTTCCTGCTTATATAACAAAGCGATCAAGTCTGCCTCTAGCTTAGTGTTCCAACTAAACCATGACTCTTCCTTGATTATAGAGTACAACTGCAGGCACAGGTAAATTGTGATAGTATCTACATAAACTATCAATATAAAAGAAGGAATGGGAAGAAAACATGTTAGCCATCCAACTTACATTTTGATTATGAAGCAATTTTTATTTTGTTCCAAATTAGTCATTGAACTGTCATATTTGTTTGTCTATCTGTATGATATACTTTTAAAAAATGCTGCAGTGACACGAAAAATCTGTTAGTGTATTATGATTACAGTCCAATTGGATAAAAAGTGTCCAATGTCTTGCTAGATTAGTTATCCTTTTGAAATGCTCTTTTACAAGGATTGAGTCATGATCATTTTCATTAATCTAACAAATTTTCCTTTTTATCGGGAAGAATATAAATTTACCGATGTCTGCGAAAATGGTTGGAAGAGCAAAATCTGAAACATATAAATGAGGGAGGGAGAGAGGACTTACAGGGAAGGCGAGAGAGGAGAGGCGGGGGTGGTATGTGGAGGGAGAGAGGAGATGGGATAGAGTATTGAGAGCCACATGCTTGGAAGACGAGGCTACAAATTTGCGGAGTAAGCCAATGGAGGCTGAAGGGTCCTGCGCGGTGGCGATGGAGGAGATAAGGCGGTGGCCCTGTTTGGTGAGCTCACAGAATACTGGCGGCGGTGTCAGTCCAAGGCCACAGTGGCCTCTCATTGGTCGCATTTAGAAAGATGCTTACTGAAACAGACCTTTTAAGAATTTCTTAAATAACTTTTTTACATGTAGATTTCAAAATGTTTACTGCTAAAAGTCCAACAAATATTAAATAAATAAATAAATGATATAATTAAAGGAAAATTTGTAGTAGTGGTTTCTACCCTTTCACTTTTTTACAGACTTTACCCTAATTTTATTTTGTGCAATCCATAGTCCCAAACTTTTCAAAAATATGCATTTGGGATCCGAATGAATGGAAATTGACCTTAGTTGACCAAAAAAAGTGGACTTTGACTAATTTTGACAAAATTAAAAAGGATAAAATAATAACTTTACAATGTACCACATTAAATAATAAATAAATAAACAAAAAATTAGAAAGAAAAATAAAAAAAAGGTCTTTTCTTCCCAAACAAAAGCAATGCTGGCACACTATCGGCACCACCACTGCCTCCTCAACAATGACTAACCACTATACTATTGCCCACCGTCGTTGTTGTCCCAGCCACCTCCGCTATTTTCTCCACTATTAAATGGAAAATCAAAACGACAGTCCAAATCCGTCATCTTTCCCTTGCCTAAATCCACAATTTTACCCAGTAAGCAAAACTTGGCCAAATAATTTTTAGTGCATATATATGAAGATCTCCATGTCCCTCCAAAGACTAAATTAAATGGTTTCAATGTTTCATATTTATCCTGAAATTACCTAGTGCCAAAGTTAATGACACCCATGTACTTCTACCCTAAACACCGAATCCTCTAGATCTTCTCCCTCGAATACGAGCATCTTGTATTGCCTGTGTTTTACTCTAAACTAGCTTAATTTCTCATGACTTCCCACAAATTTTTGAATCGTCTTTTCAATCCTTATTATTTTTTATCAGATTTTGTCAATGAGTTGCTCCATAATTGTCGACATTGCAAATATAATATTTGGGTTGTATAGCAGTGAAAATGATTTTGACTGGTTGGTTTTGGTTTGATTATGATGGTGGTGGTTTATGATACGGCTTGTGTGTGATGTTGGTGGCTATGACCGGCCATTCGACAATGTGTCGACGTTGCTATAGGCTGGGAAGATAAGCCCTTTTTATTTTTATTTTTAATAATTTTTGTTTATATATTTAATGTGGTATTTGTAAAGTTACTATTTAACCCCTTTCATTTTGTCAAAATTAATAAAAGTCCATTTTTCTTGGTCAACTAACAATTTTCCATCCATTTGGACATATTTTTGAAAGGTTTGGGATGTGAGTGATACAAAGTGAAAGTTAAGATAAAGTTTAAAAAAAAATGAATTTTTCCTATAATTAAATGAACTCTATTAATTTAAATAATTAGTCTTTTTAATTTTATTAAAACATTAGTCTCTTAAGATTCATCTTGCTTAAAAAATCTATTGTCAGTAATATTAAACCCATTTTGTGTCATAATCAACATGTCAATGTGCATTGTACGTTATTCTAAAATACTTAAAATGCTATAAAAGTAGTATTTGTTATCAATTTATTTGGAGAATTTGATGAGTCTCAAACGAACTAAAGGAAATAAAAATTAGAATAGAAATTTAAGAGAAGAAAATTATACTCTAAAAACTCAACTTCCATGATTCAAAATTTTTGTGATGGTGAAATGCTACAAGTGAACAATCTTTTTATATTGCAATTGATACATAAGAATTACTCCATCCGTCCCAATTATATAGGCTGTGTTTCCATTTTTTCTTGTCCAAAATATATAGACATATTTCCTGATTTAGAATATTTTATTTTGTTTCTTTACAAATATACCCGTATTCAATTTTCCCCACTTAATATGCAAATTTCTTGAAATCATTCAAATACACACATTTCTCACTTCTTGGGAACATGGAACACTCTAATTTCTTTTTTTTTTTGTCAAATTAAATCGTTCAAATTCTTTACTAATTATAACGATAATTTACTACTATATATTGAAAATTAAATAGTGGTAAATTAGAAAAAATATTGGCAAAAATTAATTTTACAATGACATTAAAGAAAATTTCTTAATCCGTATGAAAAATGAAACAAGTCTATATAATTGAGACGGATGGAGTAATTGATAATACATAAATGTAAACCTCCATTAAATTTATAGACGCATGAATATAAATAAATTTATCTATAATAACTCTAGACTCATGTAAATGAAATTCAACAAATCAAGATTCATTGAGTCTAGATTAATGTGAAAGTTAATTAATTAAGAATTAATAACACAAAATTCATACATGACAAGAATTTTATAGTATTTATTACATTTTGAAAAATGAAAAATAAAGTATTATTAAAATAATTGAATGGTAGTCGGGTTAAAATCGTCTAATAAAATATTTTCACTTAATGCGATATTTAATATATTATAGATTATAGATAAACAACAAATGCCGAGCCAAGTACTTAATTTAATTTCTAATAACATCAACTTTAATCGAACAACAATTTTTGTGGAGAAGTTTTATACTAAGAGGGTGTTAGTGGGAATTAGAAGTAGAATTTTTAGTAGATTATGATAGAATGTTTTGAAATATGTTGTTGAAAAGTTGTGGGACCTATGAATAATGTGGTTAATATTGTTTGTATGATTTTGACATAAATTAAAATTAGATTTTAATCCAAATCAAACAGACTTTTAAGAATTTAATATTTATTATTAAATCAACTAATCTAACTAATATTTGGAAGTGTTATGAAACTCAAGCAGTTGATAAATGCTAGGACGTCGAATGCTCCTAATTTAATCCATTTAAATATCAACTCATGATTTAGACACTTCTTTGAATATGAATCAATTGTTATAATCTCTCTCTCTCTCTGAACCAAAATTATCCTCACATGTGACATTCATTAAATATGCAAATAAAATTATCTTTATTCCTATCGAACTTTACAATAATTTTATTACATGTCAAATTCTCATTCTTTCTCTCGAATGTTAATAGAAATCTTAAAATAATTGAACTAGTCGTCAATTAATTTAAAAGCATTAAACCCTTATTTGATCTCCATTATTTTCAAAATATTTTTTTTCTTTTTTATATACAATCATACATTTTTCAAAAAATAAAAAAAAATATATTACACGTAAATCTAAATTTTTTTCTTATTTTTTAACCACACATTCTCCATAAAAATACTATTCCAAAATATGTTTTCATTGAAAAAAGGGGCTCAAACCAGCTCTAAGTAATATAATAATTCAAAATCAAACATACGCTTTTAGGTCAAAATATGAAATTAAATTTTCAAAAGCAAGGTTCAACGTTACCATAGCATTTATACAATTAGCAAAGCATCAAATTAATTACAACAATTTAGATGATACAATATCGCCAAAATTGAATAATTAAAAAGAAGATGAAAATTCATCTGAAATCTTGAATATCTTCAATGTCTTCTTAATTTTTTCTCATTTGATTCATTTTCTTTTTCTGTTCAAGAAATAAATATATGAAATAGGTATGGATGTGTTTTGTGGGAAAAAAAAACCCATCATATTTAGCTCTCTTTTGTACAAGAATTGTGAATTTTCTAAAATAAGAACCTATTTGACTTGTATACTGTATGTATAATGAATCGGACAAATATTTTAAATTATTAGATTAAGATATTTATTTATAGAACAAGATTTTAGATCAAAATCCTTTCTAATTGATTTTGAAAAAAAGTTTGAGACGAAAAATTAAACAATTCCTTTTATCAATTTGATTAATTTTTCTCATGCAAACTTAGTCATTCACATTCTAATATTCACAATTAATTCAACTTCATTCCAAAAGCATTAATAATTAATTCGATGCAAGTTAATGAAGTTTGCAATTTAGCTCTCAATCTTTAAATGTTATTTTATCTCTCGAAACTCGTGAATTTTTACCAAATGCTACATTAATACTTCCAGTTGACTGGTGACAATTCAAATGATCTTTTAAGACGGTGCTTGTGAGTGATTTTTCATCAAAAAAATTGATTTTTTAACTGTTATTTCACTATTCCAATTGTAAAGTTTGACTTCTTCTCTCATAGGTGGCTCTACTTTTCTCTTAACGGTCAAAAAATCAATTTTCAAAATCGCTTCCAAACAGAATGTTTTGAATCAATTCCAATTATACTTCAGTTTAACCAATATTCACCTAACTCATCCGAGCGCATTCAAATTTGGACTTTACTTACAATTAACCATATACCCACAAAATTAAGTAGATATTCATTCAATTTATTATAAATAATTAAGTAAAGAAGCTCTAAATAAGTGTATAACATGCACTTATCAATTAATTTAATGAATCTCTAGTTTTGTTATAGTAAGCGACTTGTTTAACATATTTACTTCTTCTATTATTTCTAATCATAATAATTAAAAGTTCTATTTTATTTATAATAATTGTAACGATATTAAGCTATTGTTTAAGCCTCATTTTTTCCATCAAAATATACTTTTTAACAGTGATTTCACATCATTTCAATTACATATTTTTCAATAAAATAATATTACAACCAAAATTCAAAATTTTTTCCTTATTTTTTAACCACACACTCTCTATCATAACACTATTTCAAAATGCATTTTTTTGAGAAAAAAATTAGGGCTCAAACAACCCTTAATACTTATGTTTTAATAGAGAAAACTATGCTAGTTAGTTTGTTGAGTCAATTGTCCCAATAATTACTAAACTTATGTTCATGTCTCTAATGAAGTTTAAAATATCGAGATTTAGCCACTGACCTTATTCAAACGTTGGATGTTACTCACTAGTTTAAATTTCATTTAGAACCTCTAACGAAAGTGGTGATGTAGCTAACGGAATGTTTAGTTTGCGCCACATCACCGTTTGCACGTAAAAAAAGATTTTTCATTATTGCACTCTACTTCAAAAAATGACTTCGATTATTCACTATACTTTAGAAAAAATCTTTGATTGCTCATTATACTTTCAAAAAAATTTCGATTGCTCATTGAACTTTTACAAGTGGTCAAATTTTGGCCAATAAACTTATTAAAATAAGGACGGCTTAGGTGGGAAATTTTAAGATAGGTCGACTTCATTTTCATAAGTTTAGTGACAAAATTTTAATCATATTCAAAGTTCAATGAGTAATCAAAGACATTTTTAAATTATAATGAGCAAATAAAGACATCTTTTTTTAAATATAGCGAGTAATGAAAGACAGCTTTCTTACATGGTAACGGTGACAAGATTCTACCTGGACATTTTGTCAGTCAGGTCACCACCTCTGTAAAAGGATATAAACAAAAATAAATTGGTGATCAATGTATTGGATAAGTTTAGTGGTGAAATCTCACTATTTTAAATTTGGCAATCGAACATGTAAACATAAGTGTAGTAATTATTAGGATAATTATATATTTTAAGAACTTTGCTGGACGGAGCCCAATTGGCACTTCGGACTCTGTCCAAAAATCTTTACCCATATTTTAAAGGCATATTTTAAAGGGGTACTTTTTAAAATAACCAAGTCAAAATACCAAATTTTCACAATGACAAATTTTTTTTTTGTCATTTACCAAAAGGGCCTTTTGAAGAGTAAATGTCATTTTTGTCCTTATTATGTGTTGTAATTACAAAAACATATCATTTGTCCAAAATACAATAATACCCTCTTTAAAAAATTAATAAATCCAAACAATCCCACTTGAATCTCAAAACGAAATCATTTTCCTTATCAGATTTTTTAACACAGTTAAAAAGAAATTTCCTCTTCCATCTGCTTGAACATTGATATCTCAAAACATTATCAAAGGCTCAACAAAAAAATATTACTCATAGTCGGCACTTGAATTTGGTAAGTATAAATACGTATGTTTAATTTCATTTTAGTTAAATTAGTACATTATTTGAATATTTAAATTTTATTTCAACATATAATTTTAGAAAAATGAAATAGTACAGTCTTAAATGGATGTGAAATTATTTTTTTTAGCAAAAACGAGGAAAAAAATTCATCCGTGCAGATGAAAACAGCCGGCTAAAAACGTGTCCGGGTCAGCTGTTACATGTTTTTTTTTTGTCATATTTATTTTTGTCATTTTATTCTCGTAATTACAATTTTTTTTAATAAATGATGTTTCGTAATGCAGATATGGGACCAGCTCCTGTCTTGATTTGTTACTTTGGTGAATTTGAAAATAATGACAATGATCAATGGGTGTGGAAATGGACGAGTGAAATATATGGTTGTACTGCAATTGTAATAACATCCAGTACATCATATGCAGAAATGTACAATGAAATACAGAACTTGTTGAAAATTGATCCTTCTGAGTACGCCATGGAATTGAGATTTCTAATGGGCGAGAATACATCCATTTCAATTCCACCTATAACGGTTCTGAAACTGAAATGAAGGTTTTAATTGAAATGAACCAGAAATGTGCGATTCCTATTTGCGTAACTTTGATTAAGAAAAATGTCCCCGAGAGTGAACAGGAAGATTTCGATGGGGGGGATTGTATGTGAATGAGTTTTGGGACACGGTGGAAATAGTGTGTGATGATATTGTAGCTGGTCCAGAGACAGTTTCTCCTCACCATGATGTCACAACACACAGAACTTGTTCGGTAGTTCAAGACAATGAAAAAGATAATGACTTTACAAATGAGAATTTGATTGCTTTATCCCGTTTGAAACATGTGTCGAGTGGGAGCTCACAGGCTGGACCGAGTGCACGGTTTTCTAATTGTTCGCGTATAGTCCCTGACGATGAAGATTTGTATGTCGAGCAACTGTTTGACACGAAGAAAGATTTGCAGGAAGCTGTTCACCGGATTGCTTTAAAACACAATTTTGAGTTTAAAGTGAAGAAATCAAACAAGTCGACTTACACAATTATCTACGTTGATGACAGTTGCCTTTGACATTTACAAGCAACGAAAATGGACACGAATGAGTTCTTTGTGGTTCGTAAGTATGCACGGGAACATACTTGCGAAGTGGGTATTCGTTGAAATGATCACAAACAAACCCGATCATGGTTCATTGGTCGAGAAGTAATGCACAAGTTTCAGGACCCACGAACAATTTACAGACTTTCGGACATTATTAATAACGTTCGTCGAGAGTATGGAGTGGTCATGAGCTATCAGAAGGCTTGGAAGGCCAAAAAATGCGCGTTGGAGGACTTGATAGGTTCGACCGAGGAGAGTTATGCTAAATTGGCCTGGTATTAATTTCAATTGTTTATTTAATTATTTATCGAATCTTTATCTAATGTGTAATTAATTATTTAATTCAATTGTTAATTGTTAATTTTTTATTTTTTTAATATTGCTTATTTAATTATTTAAATTATCTTTATTGTTTATTTAATTGGTTAGGTTTTGCTATAATATGGGAAGAATTAATACTAAATTGCCATTTTTTTATTGAGAAGGATGACGAGAATCGTTTCAAGTATTTCTTTATGGCCCTTGGACAATGCGTTCGAGGATTTTGAAACGCAATGCGACCCTTAATTCTAGTGGACGGTACAACTCTCAAGGCGAGATACGGGGGTAAGTTGATTATTACATCGTGTCAAGATGTTAACATCCAAATTTACCCTCTTGTATTCAACATAGTTGACGGAGAAAATGATTTGGCAATGCGTTGGTTTTTCACGAAGTTGAGGGAAGTAATTGGGGATGTTGAGAACTTTGCATTCGTAATCGACCGAGGGCAGTCAATAATTAACGGTATCACCGAAATCTTCCCCGATGCACATCATGGTTATTGTATGTACCATATACTAGGAAATCTAAAGACTAAGTATCGAGGCAAGGTATCGTTACGTTGTTTAGGAGAGCTGCAGAGGCTTACAGTTTTCAAGAGTTTGAAAAGTTTATGGTTGAAATCGAAAGTAAATCCTATGATGCATGGGAGTATCTGACGAAAATGGGGATCTAACATTGGGCACGATCACATTTTCTAGGACGTCGATACAACATGATGACGTCAAACAATGCGGAGTCGCTCAATGCCTTATTTAAGAAGGATCGAGAGTTATCAATTCTCGCAATGCTTGAGAACATTCGTGACAAGCTGCAACAGTGGTTTCATGATCATCGTAAGGAATCACAAAGTTGCACAAGTGTGCTAACCCCGGCTCAGGAAGATAAACTCTTCAAGACTCTAGAGGTGGCAAGAAAGGTATATGTAGAACCACTAGATCAATTTCGCTTCTCCGCGAGATGTGCACGTAATTTCGGATACATCGTTGACTTGAATGATAACACGTGCACGTGTAGACAGTTTCAATTGGAGAGTTTTCCGTGTACACATGCAGTGGCAATGACTATGTATAGAGGAATTTCACCACACACCTTATGCAGTGCTTATGACACAATTGGTTCTTGGAGAGCAGCATATGCCGAAACCATATTTCCTGTGCTAAATGAAGTCGAGTGAGAAGTTCCTGATCACATTCTTTCATTTAATAACTTGTTGCCACCAACAGTCGGCTCACGTACTCTTGAACGTACACGTACGTCTAGAATACCATTGACCGGAGAATTTTACCGACCTCGTAAGTGCGGCTGTGTTGTGCAACAGGACATACTAGAAGATTTTGTACAAGTCAGAACCCTCTGCATGACAACGTAACAGATGTATAATTGAAATTTATGTAACATTATTTATAACATTGATATTAATTATTTACGCATATTCTTGATGTTAATTATTTATGTTAATTATTAGATTTAGTTTTTTTATTTTAATAATTCATTAATTAGTTGCGTAATATTTGAAGTTAATCATTTTTTAAAACTCAGTGCGTTCTTCACAATATACCCAAATATTATAAATACGTCATGAAACATTTAAATAAATACATAAATTAAAAAACAAAAATTTAAATATTAAAAAAATAATATATGTTTTACAATAATTTCATAATTACAAATGAATGAATGAAATATACAATATTTAAACACTACAATATGTACAATTATTTTAAAAAAACACGAATCAATATCCACGGATCACCATTAAATTCAAATAAATCACAAGCTAATTTATTTTTCCAATTTTGTATCCACGCCTGGTTGATTGTGTCAACCTTCTGTGCTACACTCAAAAATTCTATGTACTTGATAGCGAATATGTTGCAATCACCCCTACAATTACAAAATATCGTATTAGCACATCACTGTCTAACTAGAACGTAAGTTGTAAATTACAAAAATAAAATAATAAACACTTACGATATTTGCTGTCTCGCCATCTCGTGTCCTACACGGTGGCTAGTCTGTCCTGCACAGTAATGTTATATCGTCTAGCCAGCATGGGGACGATCACAGACACCGATTCCAGATTTTGCTCGAGCCGACCTTGTGTCAGGCATGAATGATCGGGGTCATACACATATATAGTCGAGTTGACAAATACAATCTCCACTGCAATGTAGTGCTGATTGACACATACCGAAATGTACAGATGCGTACAACCCTCCTATGGCTTTCCCCTGACATTCGGCCACATTCCTACGACCCACTCCATCATGTATGTAGGCGTCGTGTACTCGCTACCCACAGCTTGCAACGTCTGGTACTCAATATCAACGACACGTATGAACTCAGTGTTCAATATGAGTCGGCCAGGAATGTGGAACGATCTTGGATGTCGTTCAACTCGATCTCGTAGCAAAGCCATGGCGAAGTCAATGTGCTGCACAAATTAAAAAAGGAGTTATCTAATTTCGTAAATGCAAAACGCAAAAATATGTATACGTAATAAATAACAATATTACTACTTCACTTACATCATCGGCGAGCCAAGCCCCCAAAGTTGTGATGTCGTGAAACCACTTGTAAGCGTCCGAGATCGTCTTATGAACAATCCTGCGACTGACTCTGAAAAATAAGAAAAGAAATTGTTAAGTAAAAATATAGATGTGTCAGCATCTACGTAATGTACTAATTCTTAACGAATAATACAATACTTACCCGTGCATATGTGCTTTCCACTCCGCCTCGAACGCTTTCCACTTGGCGTTGTCCACCTCCCTGAATAAATTCGGGTGCGTGCCGTCGACGAATCTCCTCCTTTTCGTCTTCGCGATAAACGAAGAAACGACGTACTGTGATGGTGCCCTCGGCCTCTTCCCGACCACCAGCTCCGGCACATCAACATCACGCGAAACCCTCCCAATATCTGACACTCCCTCACCTACCATCGGGACCACCTCTTTCGTCCCCTCCGACACAAAAACTACGTCCGGTGAGTCTAGCGTCTGATATGGTACCCTCTCTGCCTCGGATACCCCCTCCTCCTCCGACACCCTGACGACCTCCGCCTCGGGTACCCCCTCCTCCTCTGATACCCTCACGACCTCCTCCTCCGGCACCCTCAGATCCCCTCCTCCTCCTCCGACACCTTGACGACCTCCACCTCCGGCACCCTCTCGATCGCTGTCTCGGGTACCCCCTCCTCCGATGGTACCCTCCCAACCGCTGTCTCGGGCACCCTCTCTTCCGACGGCATCCTCTCGACCTCCGCCTCGGGTACCCCCTCCTCCTCTGGCACCCTCCCGACCGTAGCCTCGAGTACCCCTCCTCCGTCTCCATCGGGGCCTGATCCTCCATCTCCATCTCCATATCTATTGGGCCATCGAGATATGAAGCTAATGCATCATCCGATGCCCACAATGAGTCAACATACCCCGTCTAACCTCCTCGACTCTGATAACCACCGGCCCTTCCATCACCCCCTCCGTCATCCCCTCTACCTGTCCCTCCGCCACCCCCTCCATCCCGATACTCGCCAGTCCCACGCAGGTCTACTATGTCGCCTCGTATCTCTACGACCTCAGCATAAAGGTCTACTAAACCGACCTGTACCATCTCGACATCACGTTGTAAGTCAACTACTTCGCCTCGTAAGCCAGCTACGTCGCCTCTAATCTCCATCATAAGTCGGAACAAATCATCGATAGTAGCATTCTGACTACGTGCAGCTGATTCACGTGAGAGGTGTCCGAACGCAGGAGACGGTGATCTCATGCAGGGAGGTGACACTCTCGATGGAGGTGATCGTATGTAGGGAGGGGACACCTTGACGGAGGCGACATCCTCGGGAAATGTGACGCCCTCGGCGGAGGTGATAGTCGACGGAGCTCCTGAAAAAAGAAACATTATAAATCAATAACTTCATTAAAAAATTATAATGATAATTAACATATTATATTCAATTATTATACCGTGTCCCAATCGACGATGGACTCAAGCCTCTCTCGAGCAACACGATCTGTCAACAACTCACGGATATAATCCTCAATCGATGGTGTCAACTCAGTGAGGACTTCAAGCTAAGATATTGACATTTCATCGAATTACTGACCACGTATCCAGCTTCGAAAATGACATACAACAGAAAGCACAAATATATAATACGTACCTCAGGATCGTCTAGGATAATTGATAATTGTTTTGCAAGAGGCTTGTCTTGTGCTCGCTAGCGGTGCATCCGAGGGATATGTGTATACCTTCTCCTTGCATACCGACCAGCTAGGATAGGAACAGTCTCGTAGACCCATATCTGCAACAATTATGATTATTATATGCACAATTTAATAAAAAAATGGATAATGCATTATGTTAAACATTTACCTGCAAAACTAACGGCAGGCCATATACATCGTACTTACGCTCCGATCTATTTCCCCTAGGCATCGAATGCCCCCTCCTGAAAATGTGTAAAGTATTGAAAAAGTATCTCTCCTCCCACGGATAGTTGTTGAACGTATCGATGTCATCAAGAACTTGCAACCGAAAAACATTAACCGACATCTTCCTGTGATGACACCTCAGTACGCTCTCTAGTATAAACACCATCCCCAACTTCAACTTGTCGGACATCTGGTCACATCCCCTGAATGCATCTCCTAACTGCGCCAGTGTCACTGTCGTGTGCCCATTAAAATAATCATTCAACAGCCTCTTGTCTGTCGAAATACTAGCCTCGCTGCCTCTTCGCCCGTACATCTCAATCCAGTGATGGGGGCAAACTCGAATATAGAAAATGTAGCAACCTTTCCTCCAAGATCAATGTGGAAGGCATCTCCATCAACTTGCTTAAGCAGCCGACACAGTAATGAATCGATAAACTCTCCAGAGAACTGTACAGATCGCAGTGAATACAGGGGCCATAGGCAGGATCGACGTAATATCTCTGCGTGCTCCTCGTTCAGTGAATCTAACACTACTGTGAAGCTGACAAAGTTACAGTTCGACGTAACTTTGCCAGGAACCTGTTTCAAGGCTGCAACCAAATGGTAATCCATCATACAAAATTTCAAATGTTAGAAACATAATGTCAGAAAATTCAACTAACCAAACTGTAAGTAATATACGCACGAAATAACAGATAATAAAGAAAATGAATTAAAAATTACACAACAACTTATAAAAAAGGAAAAAACTAATTTTTATAAAATTATTTATTTCATAATTTATTTTAACCCATGTTAGAAATTTATTTAAATTCTTTATTTAATTAAATATTATTATTTATATTTAATTACATATTTAAATAAAATATTTTGAAAATTTATATTTCTTACTTATTTAATTTGTTTATTTTTATTTAAATGTTCATTATTTATTTCAATTGTTTATCTAAATTATTTATTTTGATTGTTTATTTGTTTATTTCACATTTATTTTAATTGTTTATTGAATGATTAATTTTAATTATTTATTATAATTGTATATTTAATTATTTTCTTTAAAATATTTATTGAACATTTAAACGTAAATATGTAATTATTTGTTATATTTTTCTTTAGTCGTTTATTCAATATTTATTTTAATTATTAAGCGAATATTTAATTATTCATTTTAAATGTTAGATATTAATTTCAATTATTTATCTACATTTTAATTATTTACTTTGATTATTTTTATCCAATTATTTTTTATTTAATTGTTTCAATTGTTCATTTAAATTATTTGATTTAATTACTTATACTGTTTGATTATTTACATTATTTATTGAACAAGAGCAAACACGAATATTTCATTATTTATTTCAAATGTTAGAAATTTATTTCAATTAAACATTAATTAATATTTTGATTATTAATATTTATTCATTTATCATTTAAATAATTATTTAATTATTATTTAAATGTTCATTATTTATCTTTGTGTGTTTCAATTAATTATTTATTCCAATTATTTTTTCATTTATTTGTTTCAATTGTTCATTTAAATTATTTGATTTAATTACTTATATGAATCGAATGTTTAAATTATTTATTAAACAAGCAAAGGTAAATATTTAATTATTCATTTCAAATGTTAGAAATTTATTTCAATTAAACTTTAATTAATATTTTCAATATTAACATTTATTCATTTATCATTTAAATAATCATTTAATTATTATTTAAATGTTCATTATTTTTTTTGTGCATTTCAATTTATTATTTATTCCAATTGTTTTTCATTATTTGTTTCAATTGTTCATTTAAATTATTTAATTGAATTATTTATATGGAAAGATTATTTAAATTATTTATTGAACAAGCAAACGTAATTATTTAATTCAAATGTTAGAAATTTCTATCAATTAAATTTTAATTGCGTATTTTGAATAATAACATTTATTTATTTATCATTTAAATAATCATTTATTTATTATTTACATGTCCATTATTTATTTTTGTGATAAATTAATTATTTATTCCAATGGTTTTTCATTTCAATTGTTCATTTAAATTATTTAATTTAATTATTTGATTATTTAAATTATTTATTGAACAAATAAACGTAAATATTTAATTATTTATTTAAAATGTTAAATTTCTTTCAATTAATCTGTAATTAAATTTTACTTGCGTATTTTGATTATTAACATTTATTCATTATTTATATTTTTCTTTTATCATTTAAATAATAATTAAATAATTATTTAAAGATAAAAAAACAGTAAAAACAGACGGCGTCTGTTAACAGACGGCATACTGTTGTCTTCCTCATGGGGCCGTTTTTGACGGCGAAATGGCGATTTTCGGCGCCCAAACCTTAAAAAAATTTAGTTTTTACTATTTTTACATATCCTACAAAGATTTCTACCACTATTTCCAACAAAATAAACCTTTAACATAGATTAATAGGGGAAAAATTATGCAAAATTTACTTTCTTCGCTTCTAATAGTGGCCGATCAATCTTTTCCCAAGAAAAACTCGTCGATTTCCTTATTCCCCTTCTCTCTCCAAACGTCGGTTTCAGAGTGAAAATATCATGAACAATTTTGAGTTTTCAATGTTTTTAAAGTTTTTACAAATTTTTGATTTTTTTTGAACAGTGATCCACGACCATTTTGAAAAATGTATGTTTATTTTTTTTCGCCTGTTTGACCCCATTTCCTCTATTGTAAATATACAATGAAATCATGCGCTGTTGCACCGAACAGATGCCACGGCGACATCTTCAACAGATCATCACAGTATGTTTGAAGAATTTCAGCAACTATGGATTCCTTTCATCCATCTCCCCACCCACAGGAATTCTCTTAATTTGGGTGGAATTGATTACTAACCTATTACTGTATAATGAATTTCTGAACAGTAAATTTTATGCTATACCTGTTTGGAAATTTTGAATTGTTGTTGTTGGCGTTATGAATGTGATGAGAAAGAGAGCAAGAACGAGCATGGATTTGACGATCGTCGATGTATGGAAACGTGAAGCAGGTGAGTTATCATCCAGAAGCTTCGCCCACGGCCTCGCCGCCTCCGAGGTTCTTTCCCGATTCCCAATGTTGATTATTCAGAAAGAAAGTTTCTAATTCGTATTTATCTATGTACGATGATGCAATTCTGCTTTATTTAACTCTGTATGTTATTACCTTGTAGTTGAAACATGTAGAAATTATGGTCTTTTCTGTGTTGCGGTTTTGTGTTTTTAATGGAATCAAGACAGCTACTACTCCGTGTACTGAATTTACTTGGGGATCTCGCACGGCTTTGTTTTTAGAGTGCTCTTTGTTTTTGACTCGGGTTTTAGATGATTATGAGATGTTGCCACCAAATCCTGACGAGAGAATTTCAGATGCAAGAGTCGGGGCTAGTTAGACAAGTAAAAGGACACTTTTGTCACAGAATTTTCGGATGATGTTGGCTAGAATCTAATTTCGTGTTTATATGTTATAAAATGCAAGGATAAATTTTGCATCTCATGCAGTCAAACCTGCAGAGTTGCTTCTGTGATGTCTTTGAAGAGCTATTTTGGAAACATGGTAAAAAAGAACAGTTCAACTTGTTTTAGGAAGTTCAGGCCCTTACTTTTTTGGCGTGTTGAGCATTGCATGCGAACATCTGATGTTACTTCTATTTACTTAATTCACGGGCATATGTCATCAGTATCTTATTATTATCATCAGATTTCAGCATAAATATACAAGTTTATATTTTATACTCTCTTAATGTAAACAGGAAATGAGAAGGAAACAAAATATCTTTAAGAGACTAGTTATTCTGGGTTCAACTTGCGCCTCAGTGATGTTGATTCAATTTTGAAACAACAAGGTGTTACTTTGCACATGGCGTTACCTGCATGAGTCTGTTGGCGTAGTTTCTAAGACAATTGTTATTGCAACTGGTTGTTTACTTCTGAGCCCTAAGGAGAGTGTAAACCTGCAGGACATTTAATGTTGAACTTCACAGCGATTTTATTGCTTCGATTTGATAGATCTGGACTTTTCACAGTGGGAACTATAATTAATAGGGAATATACAAATTACAAATTATGAATCCTTAGTTAGGTTTAGCAAAAATAATACCTGGAAATGAGTCCCTTTAAAAAGAAAGAAGCGTTTTTTCCCCTTATTGCTTTTTCTGAACTTCAGATCATATTTATGTCCACAAAGTATTCTTTTTTCTTTCACTTCAGTCTTCTCTAATCATGAGAAATAAGAATAGTTAGCTGGCCAGAAATGTTGTTATGTAAGAGTTTCCAAATGTGATCCTTTTTGTTTCTTTTTTATACTCTCAGTATCATTTTTCCTTATTAAATGTTTTTTTTTTTTTTTTTGCCTTTTGTACTTAAACATGCTTGAAGGTGAAAATAATAATATTTTCTGTTACATGCCATCAGCCAATCTTCATGAAGTTTACAAAAATAAAATATCCATACAACAACTTGAATCATTTGTAGGCTGTTTTAGGCTTCTTTTTTTCCTTCAGATAAAGGAAGATTTTTTTGCCTTATGCAGACATTTTCTTGAATATACTGCAGAGTATGAAATTTTAATGTCATATAGATTGGATGAAGTGTCAAATTGCAGAGTTGAAGTGATTATTTCCTGTTTGACATGTCCTTAAATGACAAACAGGGTTGTTGATGCTAGCTTATCTGTTATTTCTTATTACTGACTTAGCATAAATTTTCTCTTCCCCTGATTGAATGTCTTCCCCATTTGGGACTCATCAAATTAATACTCATTATAATTGACTGAAATGTTCTTCACTTATTCTTTCCTAGACATTTCCTTGTTATATAAATGATTTCACTTCTGGACTTCCTATGCAATTAGTGCTAGTTACACGCAGTCCCTCATGTTACTTTACGATAAAAGTCAATATGCAGAATATGGGAATTAATATAACTGTCCAATTTTTTTGCTTCAAGCTAATTAAATTGTAATTTCCAAGGTCTTGTATAAGGATGTTGTTCTTCGTCTTGATATCCTCTGGAAGCTTGGAAAGCACAAAGGTTGTGTGAGCGCAGTTAGCTTCAATGCTGGTGGTGAAATTCTTGTATCGGGCTCTGACGACTGGATGGTCATACTCTGGGATTCGGAAACTGGTCTTGTTAGACTTTCTTTCCATTCTGGTCATCACAACAATGTTTTCCAAGCAAAGATTATGCCTTACACCAGACTGAAGCATTGTTACCTGTGCTGCTGATGGGCATATAATATTTTGCCTTGTCTCCTTCCTGAGGACAAGATAAAATTGAACTCAAATCATGAAAAATGGTTAGTTTGGACTTGGATCAAAAAATTTCTTTTGTTTTACATCAAGGAGTCTTTTCTCATGTGTGCCATTGTGGACGCTCAATAATATTTGTAAATTGAAGGGAAGAGGTTCTTACTTTCAGGTGAGGCGTGCTCAGATTCTTGAGCGGGGAAAGGTGAAGACTAGGCTACTAGCAGAACGTGAGGGATGAGCTCATAAGTTGGCCATTGAACCTGGCAGCCCTCACATTTCTGTATCTGTTGTGAAGATGGAATTAGTTCAGCATGTATTTTTATTTTATCTACTATATTCTAGCCTCGACCCCAACCCCTACACCACCCCCACGCCCACAATCCCCACTGTTTGGTTCTTTCATTAAGTTGCACTGATCATGTCTCCCACGGAAAATCAGGCCTTTGGTGCTTCTTTTTAGCATCATGTTAATAATTGTTTGAGTCGATTGAAATGGAAAGACCTCACAACTTTTTTTTGCCTGCTGTGAAGGTTTTCTTGTTCAGTATTTACCTACAGGATGGTGCAGTTGACTATCACGTCATACATCAATGCTTTTAGTGATAGTTGTTGTATCATCAGTTTTATTCGACTATCTGACCCTTTTTGTATCATCTTTACGTGATCCATATGTACAAATTTAATGTTATGATGTTATTATATATTCCACAAATTGATCTGAAAACTTCAATTGCTACGGAACTCTTTACTTGCCAATCTGGCCAGCATGAGAATTACATATCTGCCGTTCTACTTAATGCAATTGCAATTGATCCAAGAAATCCTAATTTCTTTGCTGTTGGCCGATCAGATGAGTTTGCTCAACTATTTGATATCCGCAAATATAAGTGAGATAGATCAACTGAGTTTGGTCAGCCTGTCGACTTCTTTTGTCCCCCACATTTAGTGGGTGATGAGAATTTGGGAATTACAGGGTTGGCATTCTCTGCTGAGAGAGAGCTTCTTGTATCTTACAATAATGAGTTCACATCTATCTTTTTACTGGGGACATGGGACTAGGACCTGATCCAGTTCCCACATCCTTGGTCTCTGATGACAACGATGCAGGTGATATGAACCCCAATCATTATTCTGTTGCATCTCCAGCAGACATTGACGGCAATACAAAAGCTGTTTCCCAGGTCTACAAAGGGCACTTGAACTTTGAGACTGAAGGGAGTGAATTCCTATGGGTCTAGATGCGAGTATGTTGTGAGTGGGTCCGGTTGTGGTCGAATTTTCATTTGGAAGAAGGGCGGGAAGCTCATCCGTGTCATGGAAGCAGATAAGCATGTGGTTAATTGTATTGAACCTCATCCTCATACTATGATGCTTGCCAGCAGTGGAATAGAGAATGACAATAAAATATGGATTCCAAAGGCCGTTGATAGAGCTACTCAGCCAACTAACATTGAACTGGTACGTGAATATTTTCAGCATAAACCATATTCCTAATTTTACAGGAGCTTAGCGTGCAGTAGTTGTAGTTGATCCGTGTGTTTTGATCTAGCCTTAATTCTTTCGGAAACAGCTATCTCATAAATTTAATATGAGTTTGAGAAATAAAGAAGACACTATCTTTTCAAGTGGCAATAATGCTGGAAGTGAGATTGATGGAAAACAATTAGAAGTCTACTCCGGGTGAAACAGAGTGAAGGATAAAGTTTGACAAATACTTGATTTTAGTAGTTTGTCTTAATTAGGAGTAAGTTATTTTATTCATATTTATCTATTATAAGTTCCGTCAAAGATTGTTCTGCTAGAGGGACCTAAGTTTTTCATTGTATTTACAACTCTACTATTGATATTGAATCTAATTACATAATTTCCTGCTCTAAGTTTCTTCTCTTGTTCTCTTTTTATCTCACTTTCCTTCCCTATTATTCTTTCCATGTTGTTTCTTGCATAATTAGCTATCAGAGTCTTACTCTGACTTTATGCCTACTACTCATCCAACAAAGAGTAGCCAGAGACGGAGAAATTGCAACACTGCATAAATTTTTTTATAGGTTGAATACATCTGTTTAGCCTTGTTTAGTTTTCGGCAAAAATAGGCAGACCATCTTTACTTAGGACACTACCACTTCTCAAGAATATTGTAGTTCATTCCTTTGTTCAAAATCTGTTGATGCCATGTTGCATAGTTATTTCTCAGATAAATTGTTCCTTTGCACGGGTTGCCTTCACAATTGTTTTTGTAGAAATTCATAAATATCTGTGTAATTAAGGTACACGTATTCTAGGTATTCTTCTGTTTATTGTTTCCTTCAATAAAGGATTTGGGTAGGTTGTTACCCAAATTCCTAGTTTTCCTAACTTAGTTTTTTCCCTAACTTATAGGAATTAGTTTAGGAAGATTTTTATGCATCGTATAGTTAGAGGCTCAGATTGTTCTCTCCTCTATTTATTTGTACTGTTTCTCCATTATTTGGTAAGAGGAAAATTACCAACTTTAGTTTCTGATAAGAATGTCATATTTGTGAAACCTGTTAGCAATGTTGAAAACCTTGTGAAAAACCTTTGCATCACTAATGTTTAAAAACTTAAACCGGACACCGAGGCATTGCTCTGTGAAACCCAATAAAATAATTCAAAACAAATAAAAATATGCTCAAAATAAACCACAAACCATCTTATAAAATCTATAATAAAACAAATAATGTAAGAGAAAATCCTGTTTCTTGATATCGTTTACAATAAGAGTGTGTTTGATTATCAATATTTTCCATGAAAAATGTCATTTTTCTAGCCAAATTTCTACTTTTGTGCCGTTTGATTAATATTTTTCCATGAAAAATATTTTCTTTGAGCACATGACCATATTTTCTTTGAAAACAAGAAAATATTTTCTTTAAGGGGAGTATATTTTTATTTTTAAGATAATTCACTTTCTCTCGCATCTACTTCCTCTCTCCCATCCACCTACCAATAAAAAATGGACAAGCATAACATATTTTAGGTTGAAAATAAAATCAATCAAATATATTTAATTGACAATTTCTATGCAAATAATTTATAGGCAATTCAATTGCCCAAAATTTATTTTCTTTCTATGTAAATTTTATACTTGCAATCAAACACACCCTAAGAATAAAATGAATTTATAGGAGAAGAATGACCCTCCTTTATTCTAAATCTAATAAGTCTGTTAATTCCTAAAACCTAGTATACCAAAAACTAACTCGTAACTTATATAGAATGTCAGTAGAGTATAATAATATATAGGATCAATATTTCTCTATGATAGTTTTCCAATAGTGTAGGATTATTTTCTTTATTAGTTGAATTTGTAATTATTACACAATCTTTCCTTTTACAATTATTTCCTTTTAAAGTTAGTTACAATTCTACATTGTAATATTCACAAGACTTTATTATATACAATTTATAATATTTTAACATGGTATCAGAGCTGCTTCGATCGTAAACAAACTAACCTTTGAATTTTGTTTCCGGCGAGCAACCTTATGCTGCTCGCCCCGCTTGGCCTGATTTTTTTTTTTAGTAGACAAAGATTTTATACACGGGGTTCCAAATATTTTGAAGCTATTCCTGTGTTTTTGAAGATTAGAGACGGGTACAATCCAGCTCTATGGATGTTGGAGATTAGCACGCCAGTAGTTGAGGGTCAACTAGGAGTCAATTTTGCTGATATATTTGCCCGCTCAGCTGATTGGGTTTGTCTGCTGTGGTGGTGACGGGCAGTTAAGGAAAGCATACATGGTTCAATATCATATTCTATTGAAGGAGGGTTGCTGACTCGAGATGGAGAGGAATAGGCGATGGGTATGGGTAGGATTTCGAAGATGATTTGCGTGGTGATGCTAGGTAGTTGGCTGACGATGAGAATTGACGTGACTTGCCGACGATTGTCTGAGCTGGTCCATGGTTAGCCGGCATCTGAAGAGGGGGTGACGACCACTTCGTCTGCTTGTGTGGAGAAGATAAGGAGTTGGACCGGGTTATTGATTACGTTTAGGTTGTTAGGCCTATTAGTGGGCTTGCTGTTGGGTTGTTAATTCCGGTTGATTTGGTATTGGGCTATGGATTTTATTAAACAATTTGGGTTCTTTTGTTAGTTTGAGCTAAGATTTGGGCTATTTTTTGGACAACAATTTGGTTCCTTTGTGAGGTGATTAATATGGGCTGTAAATTGCCAGCACTTTATTTTGGTAATGTTGGGTTGGTCTTAGTTTAGGTTTTTGTTCTGTTGGGCTTCGTTTTATTTTGGTCACTCATGTGAGATTTGGTATTGTTTGGGTTAGTGGTTATTGGGTCGGTCGATAAGTTATATCTTCAACAATAGGTGGGTTTTTTGGACTTATCTTGGGTTTTATAGGATCAAAAATTTGAATTTTATGGACTCTAATTTTGTTCGTGGTAATTCAAGAAATTCAGTCCATCTAGTCATTTATTGAGTTGTTGGAAATTTAATTTGGGCTGTAGCGATTCTGTTTGAATTGTTTTCCATTGGTTTAGTGTGGGCTTCATTGTGGGCCGGTTTGGTTGTAATTGGGATGAAAATTTGGTTTGGTGTTGGTCCAGTATATATGGAATTTGGCATAGTTGGTTTTTGGAATTGGTATATTAAGCTCAATTGACATTTTTTGTTTAAGCTGTTTGGTGGGATTTCTTCCAACTGCAGCATCTTGGTCAGCAAAATTGATGAATTTTGGTCGGTGTATTGGCGTTAGAGCTTTTTTTGGAACACGAATTATGTGTTCGACTGAGTTCTCCCGACAGATAGAGCTCACTGTGTGGGTCGGCACACTTCGTGAATTTCTTTTGGAAATTCTTGGAAAGTGAGTTCTCTAGAGTATTTTCGGAGTGGTTGAATCTTCGATTCTCTTTGGTCATAACTTAGCCTTTTAGGTGTGGGTTTCTTGTTGTCTACGATTGACAGAATTTTTGTCAATGTGTCTCTTCGGTGCATCAAGTGTAGTGCGAGCATTCGGCGTTTTGGTGATGATTTGTTAGCGTCATCAGTTTCTAGTCGGACATTGATTCTTTGCCGGAAATCATATCGAGTTTTGAATCAGTTCTTGGGTCTGAAGTTCAGCAACATTGAGTTCTTGGTTTATGGGTTCTACGAAAATGTTGACTCGACAGTACATCCAGTTAAAATTGCAAATTGATGCTATCAAAGATTATATAAAAAATGAGATTAAAATTGGCCGATCACGATTGCAAATTGACTCGACAGTACATCCAGTTCCGATTTATAATATTTTAACAGAGTACTATCAAAGATTATATAAAAAATGAGGAATGCAAAGTTAGCATTCGTTTTGTGTGGCTTTTGCTTTTGTTTTTTATTTTCTATAGAAGAGCTTTTGGAAGCTGCTGTCATAATTTCAGTTTGGAAACTAATTTTTAAAAAAGCTTCCTGGAAGTAGTTTTTGAGAAAGTCTCGAACAAGCTTCCTCTAACAGCTCTAGAAAAAGCTCTTTCGCAAAATTAGTCAAAAGGGTCCAAAAGTAGCTTTTGAGTCTTAAAAGCTCTATTTGACTTTTCATAGCCATGCCAAATGGACCCTTAAAATTCCACACTTCCCTCAAGCTGGGGCATAAATATTAATCATCCTAGCCTGCTGATTAAGGATTCAAGATTGGTTCTTGGAAGAGCTTTTGTAAGAACATGTGCCCTTTGAAGATAAATTGGAGTACAAGTCATTTTTATAATGACTTAATCTCTCTTGATGAAGTGACGATCAATTTCCATGTACTTAGTTCTATCATGGTATACTGAGTTCTTTTCAGCCACACTCCTTTGCATATATTGTGTTCCATCACCTTGAATTCAATCTCAACACTATATTTTGCAACTAAAGACTATTTCTTACTTCACCAGGTAATAAGTTTTTCCCATAAATAAGTTCAATAACAAGACGTGAACCTTCTGTCTGTAATAGACTTAGCATCTGAAATATTCAATATTCTTGTTTCTCCATTCCAAAAGTACAAGTCTTTGCCTAGTTTCATTTTTAGATATCTGAGAATCTAGTATACAACATAAAGGTGTTCCTTAGTGGGGTTATTCATGAATTGACTAATCACACTAATGAAGAAACTAATGTTCTGGTCTTGTATTAGAAATATACGAGTTACCTTGGTAATTCTTTGTTATCTTCCTCTATCGACCCAAGAGCTTCCTTCTTTTATACGCACTTTGCAGGTTGGATCCATGGGAGTAGTAGGCTTGCATCCTAGCATTCCAGTTTCCTTTAGCAAGTCTGGAGTTTACTTACATTTAGAGACTGAAATATCCTTGACTGTGCAAAGTGCGTATCTATACTGCCTGCAACCTGGTATTTAAAGTTAAAAGATATATTTTCATCCTACATGTTTCCCTTGTGGTAATTTTGAGAGTTCCCAAGTATCATGTTTCTCAAGTGCACGGATTCATCTTCAATCGCTAATTTTCATTTTTTGAGTTTTTAAGAGCTTCCTAAATACTGTTTGGAATTTCTACATTGGAGAGAATAGTAGCAAAAACACGATAACCTGAGGATAATCCTTCATTAGATATGAAATTAGAGATAGTGTGTTTCTCAAGGCAATAGGCATATCAAAGTTATTACTGGAAGAGACATTCTGGCAAGTTTTAGGAATTGTGTTACCTGGTTGCTGTTCAGCATTGTTTGAACTTACGGATTGGACACTTGATTTTGCTCGGGGAGTGTATGGTAACTCAGACCATCCTTTAGTTTTTCCTGTGAAACAAGTAACTCTTTGTTAGGTTGTGTAAAGGGAAGGAAATTCAACTTTATATTTTGGGAAAGAGTTGATTTTGGGCACAATGATGGAATTAGGTCATATCTTATCCTCATTTCGCTAAAACTGATATTCTTGAGTAATTCTCCTCTGAAAATGAGGTTTGGGTAGGATAGTGGTTTTCGAGGAAAGAGACTCGACAGAATTGTAGAATTTTCTAGTGACTGGTGAGTAGCACTTATAACATTTTTGATTGTGAGAATAACTGAGGAACAGGCACTTTATTGCTCTAGGATCAAGTTTGCTTATGCGTTGGTAAACGAAAGCAGAGAAACCAAATACTTATTAGGGTGATGGGGGAGATTATCTGACTTGAGGATCAATATTAATGAGTTTGAAATTTTAGGATTTAGAGGCATCCTATCGACGAGCTTTGTAGCAGTGAGAACCGCTTCTCCAAAGAAGTGTTTTGACACTTGCATAGTGAACATGAGACCCAAACAACTTCTAGAAGGTTTCTATTCTTTCTTTTGGCCACTCCATTTTGTTGTGAGATGTCTACACACGAGCTTTGATACATTATGCCACTATTCACTGTGTAATTTCTTATTATGGAGTTGAAGTATTCCCTGGGTTGTCAGTTTTAAAAATCTCAATTTTTCCCTGGACTTGAGTTTGGACCATGGAGTTGAAGTTTTTGAAGGTTTGCCCAGCTTCAAATTTTTCTTTTATTAGGAATATCCAAGTAGTTCAAGTTTGCTGATCAATAAAGGACACAAACCATCTGGCTCCTGTCACATTATTGACTCTAGATGGTCCTCATATATCACTATGAATTACATAAAAAGTTGAGATGCTTTGTATGGCTGAGTCGGTTTTCTTTTGAACGTGTTTAGATAATGGACATATCTCACATAGATTTTATTACTGAATAATGTAGGAGACAACTTTTCCATATACAAGAAACTGGGATGGCCTAATCTATAGTGCCTTAACATGATTGCATAATTTTTTTTTTTTTTTTTTTTTAATACTGAGTAATGCAGGAAACAACTTTTCCAGATACTAGAAATTGGGATGGCCTAATCTATAGTGCCTTAACATTTTTGCACTATCTTTATTACCAACACTTGAAATCAAATCCCTATTCAACTGGCTTACTAAGACACATATGGTATTTTGAATATGTTCTTGAAGGATTCATCAACTCTGAGAAGGTGGAGTCCCGCACACTCGTTTGCATTGTCATTCTTCCTCCCTAAGTTCGAGGCCTGAATTCACAATATGTGGAAAAGTTTTTAGTAACACAGTTAAGAGCAGTTGTAAGTTTACTAGTGGATAACAAGTGTCAGGTCCAAGTCCTGAAATTCCCAATATGTGGGAAAAAATTTAGTAACGCAGTTAAGATCCTTCGTAAGTTTACTAGTGGAGGTTAGATTGGAACCAATAAGACAGATTTTAAGATTAGGTTTTTTCAGATGACGACATAACTTGTACCAGTCACTGTAGATAAAGATCCATTAGCTATTCAAAATTTACAGTTCTCAGTGCAAGGTCTGTAAGTGTAGAATATATTTGCATTTCCAGTCATGTGATGAGTGTCACTTGAATCAGTTATCCAGGAACTTGGCTTCTCAGTTTTGACACTAAATGCACTGGAGAATTTACCTTTTTGTGCTATCGAACTAGTTCCAATGATAGGAGCTGATGAACTAGGTTGAGAAAATGAGAGAACATCATTTGAAGAAGTTCTATTTGCTCTTTGCTGAAGAGTAGTACCTCGGAATTTGGATGCTCATTTCCAGTTTCCATGAGCCCGAGCCTTCGGTTTTCACGTTCAGAAGGTGGTTTAGATGGTTTCCAATTAGCGGGTTTCTATTCTACTTCAGCAGGTCTCTCTTTTATGCCCTGGTCTATAGCGGTTGTCATGCCATGGCCTGACATTTCGAGTTTTGTTGTCATTACTTGAGGAGTTGACCCGCGGGAGTTTCTAATCATAACCTGCTTCCTACTCTTCCCTCTTCTAACTTCAAAGAATGCTTCTTGGGTTGATGATAGAGGCTTAATCCCGGGAATTCTCACCCCACTTCATTCTAAATTTTTATCGAGACCCCTAGAAACTTGAAGATTTTTTCTTTTTCAACATTTTTTTTTGGTATTTAATACCATCTTCAGGGCAATTCCCACTTCGCTTTTCGAACCTGTCCAACTGTTGCCAATAATATGTCAGGGTATTGAAATATTGTGTGGCTGATTTTTTCCCTGTCAAAGATCATGCAGAATACTTTTATTTCAAAAAGTTCCTCAATACTTTTGTTGTTGGAGTAGGTTTCGTTCGCGGAATCATATATCTTCTTTGCTTTCCCATAGAACATAAGGTCTTCACCTATTTCAATGTTCAAGTTGATCGGCCAAGACATCACCATATTATTTTCTGGGTTACATTCTTTGAACTTTGGGTCTGCCTTTTGTGGACGAGTAGCAACACCAGTGAGATAATCATCCTTTCCCTTTCCAAAAATGATCATAATGGGCTGAGACTATTGAAAAAAATTGTGTTAGTTGAGTTTTTTCTGTAACAGGAAGAACAGAATTATTTGTCCCATGGTTGCTGGAGATAACATCAAAATTTTTCTCGTTGGCTATGTGAACTTACAGTTCGAAGACAGTTTCAATTGTAGAAGTTTTTCGCTTTTGAGAAGTTTGCACTGCTTGATGATCGAACTGAAGATGGGCCCCAACATGTGGAGATCGGTCGTGAACCTCTGATTGAAGATTCGCACAGCTGGATGGGCACGAACCTTTTGGAGATGGTTCATGACTACAAGAGGTTGATTTGCAATATGAATGGAGGAGGATTTGAGGTAGGGGATTCATTTTCCTTCCGACTTCCCTAGAGCTTTCGGTAGCACAGCCAAGACAGCGACGGATTCTCTGTCCCCGTGGGGATGGAGCGACAGAAGTTTTGAGAATTCAAGGTAAGGCTACGCCTCAATTTAAAAAAAAAAAGTTTTAAAAAAAATAATAAAAAAAAATCCCAATTTTCCAAACCCTAAATCCCTAATACCATAATATAGGATAAAATCCTTTTTCTTAAAATTTTTTACAATAAGAGTACAATGAACTTATTGGAGAAGAATGGCACTCCTTGATTGTAATCTAGGAAGTCAATTATTTCCTAAAACCTAGTACAACAAAAATAAAAACTAACTATTATAAGACACTACCAAAGACTACACTAGAAATAAGGGTGTAAAATTAGAATTCTACAAGAATTAATAAAAGTCCAACTTGAAAACAAATATGTAATATATCAATGGGGTATTGAAAAAAGAAGAAGCTAAAGCATGTAATAAAATTCGAAGAAAGGAAAGTCGAAATAACAAACACCTTGGTCTCCATGTGGCCTAGTCTTGAGGCACGAGCTTAGGCGTAAGCCTTGAGGTGGTTAGGTGAAAGGTTATAAGCTTCAAATTGTCTTTATACAATTTTTATCCGCTTTTCAATGGGGATAAAAAGGGAGAGTAAAAATGTACTTGTTTCGCGTGGATAGTCGCTAACAATTAAAAAAGGGATCAGATGATTGTGTAAGGAACAGACCTCTTGAGACGAGTCTCAAAAAGGGGTGTTTTATTGGTGATGATTTACAATTGGAAATAAACAGAATGCCTTCAAGGGGTGCAAGCACACGAGTACTAAAAGAAGTGTTTAAATCTAAACTAAGAAATTAAAATTACATATTCTCTGTTTGAGAGTGTTTGATTCGGGGTCTTTTTCTCTATATCTTCTCTTCCTTTTATATTCCCTTGATGATTTTTTCGTGACAACCCGCTTGAAAACTGCTTGATTGCTGTATAACTACCAACTTTCTTTATGGTGGCTAACTTGTCGTGGAACTACCGTCTCTAACTGTTGTCATTACTCTTTGTCGTTCAACCGCCTTCAACTGGACTCCTTGAATCGTGGAATGTGATAAGATCACTCAATAACTGCTTCAATAACTGCTATTCTGGATAACCATAATGTTTTATGCTTGCTAACATCCTGGACGATTCAAAAATTTGGGCGAGAACGGGGTCATCGCTCTGGGCAACCGTAAGGTACTCCATTTGCTCATATTCTGGGCGTCTTGCAAGCTTGGGCGATGATGTTATCGTGTTCGTGGGCTTCCACCGCATTCATCAATAATCCTGTTTGGACCTTTATCCTGGATTCCCCAATTGGGCTTCACTCTTTGGACTATTTGATTTGGGCTGCACTTTTAGTGTGTCAACAATTATCCCCCAATATGGCAGAATTAATACCAATTATTAATCTTTGCCATATTCACTTTGTATTTTCCAGCAATATTTGAAATTCCCAAGAATTTCAATCATTATTTCCTTCTACAGCCTGAAAAGGTGCAACGTTACAAACCTTTATAAACCCAAAAGACACGCCATTTCATCGCACCACTAAACCACGTCTCTATATTTCGTGCTTCCTCCTCGCTATTTTACTGTTCATCTTCTTATTTCTATACTACGTTTCTCAGGCAAACCCTAACAAAACCGTACTTTGTTCACAAACTCAATCTGATGATTCTTTTAGTTTCGAAGATTTCTAGAAAATCCTTACTAGGCCGTATGTAAATCTAAACTTCCTTGCACAAGCTAATGCCGACCTCAATGAATTCTATCTGGGTCCATCGTTCAATAATGCCGAAGCCGTTGGACAAGTGGCGGTGGGCTAGCTGTTCCCTTGCACTCAAGGTCTTCCATTCATGAACTCTCTGCCATTGATGCCGATTCGCGAAAAAGGTATTCGTACTTGGCCTAAAGTTAATGTTATTTTTCGTAGATGGCATGCACGTCTTGTGAATTATGGCCCTACCAAGGCGATTTTTGATCGTGCTAGGATTTCAGACTTATTAGAAATCACTCCTCAACTCCCAATTTTCGACCTAGTGCTTTTTCCTATTGCTTTGAGTTTTTGGTCTTCTGAATATAACACCTTCGTTTTCCCTCTTGGTCCCATGTCTATTACTTTAAGGGACGTTGGAGCCCTAGTAAGTCTTCCGCTTTTGGGCAATACCATCTTTCCTGGTATCTTGATTTCCAGTGTTGCCCCGAAATTTGACAAGAAACTTACTGAGTCCTATTCAAGCCTGCAAGGCTTTTATAATCACTCAAGCGCTGAACCTTCTCATGCTTAGCGTGTGGTCTTTCTTCAGATTTGGCTCTGTAAATATATTCTCTGCGTGCCAAGTATGAAACCTTCTATGAGCTACTTACCCATAGCGCATGAATTGGTGCGTGGTAGGCCTTTGAACTTATGTTCCTTCTTTTTAGCTGCCCTTTATAGAGACATGGTTTCCCTTCAATTTCAATTGAAGAATGGTACATCTCCCACTGGCAGTGGGCCCCTTTGATTCACTCAACTGTGGTTGAGAGCATACTTTCCACCACTTGGTGCTCCATCCATTTCCCTTTGTTCTGCTAGCTGCTATGGGCTAACCATTGCCACTGAACCCTGTAAATATGTCCAGTAGGGACATTTTTTCATTATTTTATACCTTAAATTCAATTCCTTCTTTCTTTTTCCTGCTCACTTAACTCCATATTATGTGCAACCTCCATCCACCCTAGACAGTGCGAGTGCCTCTCTGCTTGTTTGGGTTCCGTTTTTGATTGGGAGGGAATTGTTTCACGATATTTTAACTGGAACCAATGCCAAAGCTGGGGTTGAAATATATGCTCCCCAATTTTTTGTTCGTCAACTTGGTTTTGGCCAAACTTGGCCTATTCCTCCTTACCACTCCAAAAATTTGACAGACCGTTTTCACACTATTAATAAGGCAGAGGCACAAGCTATAGATGCTCGCAACATTCTTTTGACGAGCAAATTTTCATTAGCCTCTTTCAATTCTAGTTGTGTCGTCCATCCTCTTTTTGAACAGTTTTGGCTATTAGTAAAATACTGATTGTTTGCAACTGATGTTAATTGTGCCTTCCATTTACTGGACTAGCCAGGCACTCTCTACTTCTCCTATTTTGGTCACCCCTGTGTCCATTAGGAATCCTTCCTCCCTTGCTCGCCCTAAACATTCTATCCATCCATCTACTTCTCTACCTGCCAAGGCTATTACAGCTAAAGGTGCCTTAAACCGCAAACGGCCAGCTTCAACATCTCCCATTTTGTAGGATGATAGTGATGATGATGATGACGTTTATCTCATCCTTAGGAGAAAGGTAATTAAATTTGTTTATTCACAAACATACTTTTCTATGTAGTAAACTACCTGAATTTCTCAGAAAAGTTCAGCCTCTCCTTTGAAGGCTTTGGTTTTGACAGCTCTTGCTCCATCATCTTCTGCTGAAACTGCTTCGTCCAAATCAGCTGATGAAGGGATTATGCTTAAAGAGAAACCCTTAGTCCCGGAACCTTCATCACGACCAATAGAAGGGCTACCTTCTTCCCAGGGCGCCGACCCCCAAACGTCGAACGAGAAGGTAATACATATTTTGATGTTTTACGTTTGCTTGTGCTACTGGTTTCTGATTCGTTGCTTCTTGAATTATGTAGAGGCTCCCATGGGCCTGCCCGTTGTGGCAGAGTCTTCTCGCCCAGATAAGGGGAAGTCCCCACAGGTGGTGGAGCCAACTGGTGATATGCCTGAACTTCTCAAGATTGCTGATGAGGTAACCTTTTGCTTCACTTTCATTTTCGCTTCGTTTATTGTAGTGAAAGTCCTCAATATTGGCATTTTTCTTTATAGGGTGCTGATGACATTGTGCGTTCCATCCAGGACTCGTTTACTTCCTGGGGGCAAGTCAAGACGTCTCGCCCTACTTCAACCAGTCATCCTTCTGCTTCTTTAGAGGAAAATATGAAGTTTCTCAAGCAGTCGGTACTTGAGTATGTGTCTTTTATGGACATGAATATCGGCCAGGCTAGTGCTACTAAATATAAGGATAAGCTTGAGCTATTGAGTGCGACATTGGCGCAAGCACTTACACTTCCGTCGCTCAATGTTTCTGCTGACTTTAAAGCGACTTTGAAGGTTGTTTACTCTGACATCCTCTCCTTGCTAGCCAAAAATGTCGAACTAAAGGCCAGGAGTACTGAATATCTTCGTGCTGCATCTGAAAGAGAGTCTTTGCTTCTAGAGATTAGCAAAGCCGAGGATGAATTGAAAGAAATCTCTTCCGACGTTATGATCGAAGACTCTTTGGTGACAAGTTTGGCTGCAGAGATGAAGGAGCTTCAAGTAAAGATGAACGACTGTAGGGCAAGAATGGTTACTAAAAAGCGTAATGCTTCCCAAGGAATTGAACGAACCAAGTCTTTGGTTGAGCAGT
>NC_036252.1:12114674-12137662 GCF_002742605.1 Olea europaea var. sylvestris
CTTGTTTAGACATTCGTGCCAATTTTTGGCATTTTCATCTATCATTTTTCTTATGATACTTTTTAAAACCTTATTAGAAGATTCTGCTTGTCCGTTAGATTGAGCGTAATATGGTGTGGAGTTCACTAATTTAACTCCAAACTCACTCAAGAATTTATTCACTTGATCTCAATTTAAAAAAGATCCGTAATCTACTATCAAAGTTTGTGGAATCCCAAATTTATAAATAATATGATCACAGATAAATTCTATGACACTCTTTTGGGTGATCTCGTTTAATGGTATCGCTTCTACCCACTTAGTGAAAAAATCAGTTACAACTATAACAAAGGTATGTTGCTTGGACGATAGGGGATAAATCTTCCCTATCAGGTCTATCGCCCAACCCTTGAACGGCCAGAGTTTAATAATGGGTGCCATCTCTCTTGCTGGCGCCCTTTGTATTGGACCATGCTTTTGGCATGCTAGACAACTCTTCGCATATTGAACACATGATTCTCCCATTTTGGACCAAAAATATCCATTCCTAATAATTAACCATCTCATCTTTTGGCCAGCTTGATGAGCTCCACAATCCCTTCATACACTCAGCCATGATTGTTCTGGCTTCTTGCAAACTTACACATTTTAGTAATATACCATCAGAGCGTTTCTTAAATAACTCTTCATCTATCAGTGTATAGTTTTGCAAACGCAACTTCATTTTTCTACTACCTCCTTTATTAGGTTCTTTAAGGAACCTTTTAATCTCCGCCCTCCAATCTATTGCATCTCCATCTTGTATGCAATGAATTTCAATTCTTTTCGCCCTTCTTTGAACTACGGGCAATATTACTCCATATTCATAAGTAGATTTTCAATTTAAAACCTTTGAATACCCTGAGGCCATCTGGGCCAACTCATTTGCTATGTCATTATATATCCTATTAACACATTGAAGCTCTACTTGGTTGAATTCTTCCAACAATTCTTGGGCGATTTGATATTGACTTATAATGGAATCACTTTGGCACTTAAAATCACCAATCAATTGGTGAATTACCAATTGAGAATCGCCTTTAACGATCACATTCTTTACCTCCATATCTATCATTAATTCTAAACTCACGATTAATGCTTCATATTCGGCTTGATTGTTGGTGCACATCCTATCCAAAGTGAATGTGAAATTGTAACAAATTTCTAAAGGATTTATCAATGCTACTCCTACTCCTGCACCTTTAGAGGTTTTCGACCCATCGAAATATAAAACCCAAGGTTTTAATTCGAATGAATTGATTTCTAATTCAATTTCCTCAGGCATGTCAAGGCATGGATGATTGGCCAGAAAGTTAGCCAAAACCTGATTTTTGATTGCCTTTTGGGGTATGTATTGTATTTCGAATTCTGATAATGCTAACCTCCAAAGGCCTACCCTTTGGTGTAAAATAGGGCGAGAGAACATATATTTAACCAAATTTCCTCTAAAAATCAAATAAACGGTTACGGCCGTAAATAAGCCATTAATTTCGTACACGTGAAATACAATGCAAGACATAATTTTTCAATGACAGAGTAATTATATTCACATTTTGTTAACCGTCTACTCAAGTAGTAAATCGCCGTTTCTTCACCAAATTGGTCTTCTTGCGCGACCATTCCAGCTATTGATTCTTGTTAAGCTAATATATACACTTTCATTGGTCGTCCTTGGATTGGTGACACCAACACTGGTGGATTTGATAAATATGTCTTTAGGCTTTCAAAAGCCTTTTGATACTCTTCTTTCCAGACGAATTCGTCCTGGTTTTTCAACTTTAAAAGTGGCGAAAAACCTTTAGTTCGCCCTGCACAATTAGAAATAAAGCGTCTTAAAAAATTTACTTGGCCTAGGAACCTTTGCAATTCTTTTTTATTGTTAGGTGGTTTGACATCTAAAATGGCCTTCGCTTTATTTTTATCAAGTTCAATCATCCTTTTGTGACTAAGAAACCAAGGAAGTTTCCTACATTAACGCCAAATGCACATTTCAAGGAATTTAATTTTAGTTTATATTGCTTCATTCGTTCAAATGAACATCTCAATTGTTCAAAATGGTCCTCTTCTTTAATGAATTTGATCACTATATCATCTACATACACCTCAACAAACTTGCCTATCATATCATGAAAAATCAAGTTCATTGCCCTTTAATAAGTCGCTCCTGCATTTTTCAGGCCGAAAGGCATAACTACCCATTCAAAACATCCTAGAGATCCAGGGCACCTAAAGGCAGTTTTGTGTATATCTTCCTCAACTATATAAATTTGATTGTATCCTGAATACCCATCCATGAAGGAATATATTACATGTCCGGCAGTCGAGTCTACTAAAGAATCTACCGTAGGCATTGGATATTCATCTTTGGGTGTGGCTATGTTTAGGTTCCTAAAGTCTATGCACACCCTTAATTTACCATTCTTTTTTAGCACTGGCACGATATTGGACAACCACTCTATATATCTGGTTGTTCTAATAAAACCTGCTTTTAATAATCGCTCTATTTCTTTCTTACTCTCAGGAAGTACATTAGGAGCAAAACGTCTAGGAGGTTGCTTATGAGGTTTAAAATTTGGCTTGATAGGCAATCTATGTTCCACCAAATCTCTATCTAAATCAGGCATATGTTCATATTTCCAAGCAAAACAATCATTATATTCCTTTAATAAAGCGATTAATTTATCACTAACCTCTTGATCGAGCATCTGGCTGACGAATATTGGGCGATCTTCCCCTTCATTACCAATATTCACTTTAATGAGAGGGTTTTGTGCTTGAGCGTATCCAGGCTTGGTGATCCTCATTACTTCATCGTCCATTTCCCTTATAGGCATTTCTTCTTCTGAACAATCCACCTTGTTGACTTCTCGGCCAATACTTTGTTCCAACTCGAACACTGCCAATTTGTCTCCCAATGCTTTCAAGGCTGCTTCTTCTTTCGTCTTGTCTTTACATTCTGTATTGAAAGCCATTAATTTGGCTTTGAAGGCCTGAACATCGATCATTTGCCTTTGTTGCTTACAATTCATTTAAAACTCCTTGATTACTTTTTTGCCAATTACTGGCTCTTTCAGGGCCACTATGTTTGGCCTCATTTGACTGAACATTTCAGTGAGTGCATCTACGGAAAACGGCTCTTCGCTCTGTGCAACAATTTGAGTTTCTTCTCCATCTTGGACCACTCTGACAGATCCGTAATTTCCTTCGTACATGAACCTTTCCACTGAATTTGCTTCTGCAACAAAAGGTCTATGATTTGCCTGCACCAATTCTGCTTCACCCTTGTCACTCCAGAAAATCAGGCATTGATGGAGCGATGAAAGTATGCAGCGACTTTCGTGTATCCAATTCCTTCCTAGTAACACATTGTAACTAGTAGGACCATCTATTACGAAGAAGACTATGGTCCTAATAATTGTCCCTACAGTTATATCCAATGGCATAACCCCTTTAGCTGAAGTTGCTCCTCCATTGAAACTTGTAAGGATGACTTCTGTTGGAATCATATCACTTTCTGTCTTTGTAAATTTCCTTATCATTCTAGATGGAATGGTGTTTATAGTTGCTCTATTATCGATAAGTACTTTCGCCACAGGTATACCGTTAACTAAAGCCTTAACGTACAATGGTCTCAAGTGTTTAGTTAACTTCATGGCTGGTCTCTTAAAAATAACCTTTTCGGCAGCATCTATTTCCACTTCCTGCTTGTTCTCTGTTGAATTATCCTTTTGTGATAAGTCAAAGTACAGTATGTCTCACTGAGCTTCCGCTTCCTGAATTTCCTTTTTATTGTTTTCTAATGCTTCTTCTTCGGTTACCCAACCTGTGGGAGGAGGTATTATTCTTGGAGGTGATCCATTCTTTTCAGAGCGATGTACTCTCTTTTTCCTCTTGGGCGTCCCGTACAGCACGTAATAATCGAAAGAAGGCCCAGATGGTTCCCCCAACAGGTCCACTTTACGAACTCCCTCTCGATGTAGTTGCTTCAATAGAGTATTGTGCGATACTCCTCTCTTTCTTCTTTCTGCTTCCAGATCAATTTCCTCTTCGATATCCGTCATACCGTCATACCATCATCCTCTTCACCATTGTAGGCCCCTCTAGAAGTTTGGCCTTCTTCACATTCCAGCACACATGCTTCTTCCTTGTTATCCTCCCTCTCTTCTTCTTCTTTCTCTTTGTTTTTGAACTCATTAGCTAGTAAACAGTTATTAGCCATGATAGGAGGTAACGTACCGAACTGAATAGTAAGGGGCTGATTTGGATCTTCTCCATCCCTTCTGCCTCGCTCAAACTTCGATCTCCCAGAAGAACTCTCTGGCAATTCTTCCATCGATTCACCTATACCAGTCTCTTTACTGTCTTCGAGAACATTTTGATTGGCCACCTCGAGTAGTTTAGGTGCCTTAGGACGTGGCACTCCCTGTTGTTGCCTCATCATTTGTCCATAATTCTGTTGAAAACGCCTTTGTTGGGTTCTAGTCATCTCGTTGAAGGGTATCACCCTTCCTGCATTATATTGGAACGAATGCCATACATTTGGTTGGCGAGGTTGCAGCCTGAATGTTCTCCCATTATTTATTGACCTGAACTGCCTCTCAAAAGGAGGTCCCCTATAAAATGATGTACCTCGCCCTCTACCAGGCTGAGCATTTGGGAAAAAACTAGAACGATGGTGATGCTACCATATCCCTGGTTTTTCTATATTTGCACTCACCTCTATTTTACATCTTGCACACAGGACATCTTCATCCTTTTTAGGCTCCTTCCTTTTGATACGTTCAAAGACACTGGGATGTGGTCCAAGGTCCTCTTCTCCGTCATCTATAACCAACTTGAATTTTGGCAACTTGTTTTTGAAACCAGTCGTCACCATGTTCACCCTAAGTGGCTGTGGAAAAGGGTTTTCATTCACTGCCATCTTCTTCTTATCCTCGAACGTAATTCGTCCTGATTCAATGGCGTCCTGTAACACACGAATGCGACCATGCATTATGTCACTTACAATATTTTTTACCCTTGATTTGTTCAGGGCTTGGCAACTTATATTTATCGCTCAGCTTTATCTGCTTATCCTTATATATTTTATCAAATATAAGGTCAGCTTTAGTTACATTGAACGAGAACGTTCTAGCCTTTTTCTTTTCATCTTTTATAGGCTCATCCTTGCCCGACGATCTAGGCTTAGCCATTATAGGACAAGTATACGCATCTCCTTTGATTAATTCGGCCAAACACATTTCGGTTTGATCGTAATACTCGTCATTAATGGTATGAACATCAAAATTTGGGTCTCTATAATAAGTCCCCTTACTAGAATTTTTCATTTGCTCTTCTTCTCTTATTAATCGTTCATACCTAATTACGTTTGCGCTCAATTGGAAATGATCAGGAAATTCCCTGTCTTGAAATTTCTTTTTCAAATCAAAACTTAGACAACTTTGAGCAATTTTGACAAACTCCTTTTCAAGCAAAGGTACAAAATATTTACTTTTTGCTGTCTTGAACCTTTGAAGGAAACCTTCTACCCATTCGTTTGGCATTTGACGTAGATTCACCAAATCGGCCAAAGTAACTTCAGACTCAGTCTTATAAAATTGAGCATGGAACAATTGCTCCAATTGTTGCCATGTTTGAACAGAGTTCGCTAGCAAATTGATGAACCAAGAGAAAGCTATTCCTATTAATGAACTAGGAAACAACCTCATTTTATGGTAGTCGGTTACTTCACCACTTTGCAGTGTGAATCGCCCTATGTGTTTTAGAGTAGACACCTCTCCTAAACCGGTAAATAATGAGACTTTATACCCTCTAAGTTATGGATATGCTTGGTCTACCCAATTATGGTATGACTTTGTGTAAGTTGGCTTAATGACAGGACATGCCCCAAAAGCCATTTGATCCTGTACTATTTCCATAATTTGATTTCTCAACATGACGTTGAGGTCATATGGAATTCCCACAGGTTGGTTGATCGGTTGATTTGCCTGAGGCTTGGTGTTTGGTCATTGGTTGGCAACAAAGTTGCCATGATTTGGGCCATTGTTATCATTAACCTGAATATTTATTCCATCATTGATACGTGGGGGTATTCTATCCATTATTTAGGACATTGTCTCTTATATTTAGGTTACCTCCCAAGTTAGATGTACCATTACCACTATTCTGATTTGGCATTACACCATCCCCTAGTTTGAAGTAGGTGGACCAAAAGGTGGTTCTATCCCCTGATTTGGACTTAGAACTGGGGAATTATGTCCCACGATTGTCCTAGTTTGAAAATGATTTGCAATAGGCACAACTGGCTGACAAATTTGGCCTACTAATTTATTCATTATTTCATTTAATGTATTCAGTTGTTTGGCCATATTGTTATAATGTGCATTCCCATTTTGGGTAAATCTTTCCATATTATGAACATTTCGTAGATTTACCTGTTCAACGACATCTTGTGTGAGCTCTCCAAGCAATGCACGCATGGTTCGAGGGCTCAACTCTGTCATTGGTTCGTAACGACTGTGATTGCTCTGACTCTGTCCCTCTGTTCGTGGAGAGCTTTGCTGCTCCTCGTATCGCTCGATCACAGACTGGACTCCTCCCTGACTTGCTGTTTCCTTATCAGATTTGTGAGGCATATTGTTTCACCTTTTGTATCTTCAACACCAAACACCAATGTCCCATCGGGCGTGCCAAATTGTTTCGCGCGGGTAGTCGCTAACAATTAAAAAAGGGGATCAGATGATTGTGTAAGAAACAGATCTCTTGAGACGAAGTCTTAAAAAAGGGTGTTTTATTGGCGATGATTTACAATTGGAAATAAACATAATGCCTCCAAGGGGCGCAATCACAAGAGTACTAAAAGAAGTGTTTAGATCTAAGCCAAGAAATTAAAATTACATATTCTCTGTTTGAGAGTGTTTGATTCGGGGCCTTTTTCTCTATGTCTTCTCTTCCTTTTATATTCCCTTGATGATTTCTTCGTGACAAATCGCTTGAAAACTGCTTGATTGCTGTATAACTACCCACTTTCTTTATGGTGGCTAACTTGTCGTGGAATTGCCGTCTTTAACTGTTGTCATTACTCTTTGTCGTTCAATCGCCTTCAACTGGGCTCCTTGAATCGTGAAATGTGATAAGATCACTCAATAACTGCTTCAATAACTGCTATTCTGAATAACCATAATGTTTTATGCTTGCTAAGATCTTGGGCGATTTGAAGGTTTGGGCTAGAACGGGGTTATCGCTCTGGGCGACTATAAGGTACTTCATCCGCTCAGATTCTGGGCGTCTTGCAAGTTTGGGTGATGATGTTACCATGTTCGTGGGCTTCCACCGCATTCATCAATAATCTTGTTTGGACCTTTATCCTAGATTCCCCAATTGGGCTTCACTCTTTGGGTATTTGATGTGGGTTGCACTTTTAGTGTGTCAACAGTACTACTGTACTTTTTTTTTTTAGTTAAATTCTTTGTTAAAAACCTAAATTTAAGTATAAATTAACAGCTAAATTAAATATTTATATTGGGATGTCTCTTAGTAATGACTGCTCTCATAAATTGAATTGACTGTCAAATCAAGGTTGTTAACGGTAGGTTAGGTAATTTCCTTAAATTTTTGTAGGGAGAAACCAGGTTACTGGAATCTTGCATTTACCTACAACCATGTTCGTGTGTANGGTTAGGTAATTTCCTTAAATTTTTGTAGGGAGAAACCAGGTTACTGGAATCTTGCATTTACCTACAACCATGTTCGTGTGTAATGATTTTGTCAATAAGTCCAAATGTTAAGATTCCTTTTGAGTTTGTTAATTGCTTTTTGTGTTCGCCAATCAATTGACCTTCTACCTTTGCCTATTGATTTTTGCCCCGCTATATGAGCACAAGGTTTTGCATTTTATGTTTGATAAATACGTGATGATATAAGACGAAATATTTCTTTGAGCACTAAAAATCATAATCTTGTTGCTGACTCAATGTATAGAGAATTTCAAGTTGGTGATTATGTTATGGTTCATATTGCTCCCAAACGTTTTCCGAAACATTCTGTTATGAAACTTAATGCTCGCTACTTGTCGTCTCCTTTAGTGTAGTAAAAAAATTCAGAACCAATACTTCTGCTACTGCGTTAAAATATTAGTCTTGTTTCAACCTAGCAGATTTGTGTCCTTGTTGGAACACTTTCAAGCCTCAAGTGTTGCCTTCATCCATTTCTGTAGGTCAACTAGCTCTTTCAGTTCCACAAGCTCCTACAGTGATACCAACTCCAAAAGATGTGGTGATTATTGATATGATGCTTCGAAAATGGCATCTATCTTTCATAACTAGTTCTGTGGAAAGGTCATCTGCTGATGATCAAGAAAATTTTTGACATCGACCTTGAGTTGCTAGACTACAATAGGGAGTCATCGGAGTTGAGTTTTCTTCATCGGGGCGAAATGATGGAAAGCAATTAGAAGTCTACTTCAGGCTAAACAAGACTAAAGGATATAGTTTAACTTAGTTTAGATTGAGTAGTTGTATTAATTAAGATTTTGTCATTTATTGTTGTTATAAACTAGGACTTCATATAGACTTGGACTGTCTTTTATGAAAGTGTCCTAGGTTCCTCATTTAATTCAGAATACTATAGTTGATAATCACTTATGTAGATATTGAGGTCCTGTTTGGTAGCCAATAATTTTTCCTAGAAATTAATTTTTCGACCGTTTTCATCCACATATCTGACAGCGCATGTGAAGGTGTACAGGCGTCTAACATTTCAATTTCCTCCAATTGCCCCTCCCACCGACAACGCTCTCTCCCCCTTTCAGCTGAAACGGGCAACCTCACCAGCAACGAACTCTGCCTTTCACATAGGTCCCGCCGTGAACATTTGTGACACTCGTCGCAACCACGATTAAGGGAAAAGGGCCTCGACGTTGACCTCTGTGACTGAATCTCTCGCCTACACAAGATATCCGGCACTGATCTTCTCTACCAACCGAACATTGATGCCATCGGAATTCAGGTATATCCATTTCGTTCTTCGTTCCCCTTCTTTCCCACACTTCCAATTGATTTTGCATCAATGCTAACGACCTCTAACACTTTGCAGCGGGCACGGGCCAACAACGCTCGTCCAATGCTGCTACTGAAACCGCAAAGGGATTTGGCTCGAAAACCTATGCGCTCTGGAACTCTTACTTGAATCGGGCCTTCATGGCTGCCTGCGAAACTGCCATAGTGGAGGGACACCGAAACGGTCAGTGTTTTACCAAACACGACTGGGAACGCGTGTCCGCCCTCTTCAACTCCGTCACCAAGCACAGCTGGAGCAAGCAACAGTTGCGAAACCATTGGGATGGAATGCGACGAACCCACAAACATTTGTCGGAGCTTGTGAACAGCAACAGGGTGGAGTACAACGTAGCCACAGGCCATATCGTCACGTCAGACGAATGGTAGAGCCGGAAGCTTAAGGTAACATCTCACACCTACGCTGATTCGGCCCACCCTCCAATTCATAAGGAACTATGTAAATTCGACCACTTCACTTTACTGCCAAATTGCTGCCCTTAACAAACTTTACCGTTTTCCTTCATTAACTTGAACCACCTAGAATTGATCGAGACAAACTGATCATTTACCAACTGCAATGAATAATTATGAACAAATGTGCATGGATGATGAATTGTTTTCTACTTTCGATTGGAATTCACTGCAAAATCGTAATGGGTTGGAAATTGGTTTCTCTTAATTAGTGGCTTTTTCCTTCCTCAACGAACATGGACTTCATAAATTAATCGGTTGTATGCTTGGTGCGTTGGAATGTGACACGTGGTCGACGTGATCAAATTGAATAACGTTGTTGTTATGTACTAATTTTTTTGATTGCTGTTATCAGTTATGGACTTCATACCGTTGCTATCTTCAATTTTTTTAATGGCTTACACTGGGGTTTTCGTGTCCATGTTTGATGAATTTGGGGAAGATCTGTAATTCTCAATACTGCATACGCTTCAACATAATGTGAATAGTCTTCGTTATTTATTGGCCAGTCGAATATGAAATTATGCATCGACCTACGCACTAATTTTCCAAAAAATGGAAATGCAACAAAAAAAATCGTCAATTTTTTTTGGAGCTCGGTAAGCTTGTTTCAATTCTCCTGTTGAAGCACAAAAAGTCGGACATAGCGTATCATGCATATTTTGTTGCATATTCTTGTATTTTATCTGTCTTTACGCATTCCAAATTTCAATGCATACTGATACTCTTAACTCCCCAACCCATGCTTTGCAGGAGAATAAGGAGTACAAAGACTTTAAGGACAAGGATGTAAATGAGATTTATATTCGCTATCGTCAGCTATTCGGAGACAGCTACGACGGAGACAAGTACGCCGTCACTCCCACTAAATTATGCAAAACGAGATTCAGCCTGTCTAAGGACAGTGCATTAGGAGACAACAGGGACGCTATTCCAGTCGACGTCAAGAGTAGTGATTCGAGCAATGAAGCCGAACCAACACATGACGGGGTACGCACGAACGTTTCCACGACCATAAGCGGTAATAAACGAAAATCTTCTGACGGACAGCAAAGAGGTCAGAAGAAAAAACTGTCTGCCTGTGAACTGTCTTTCTCAGCGAAAGCACTGGCCCTACTTGTGTTGAAAAGTTGTTGGCGACAGGACGATGGACTCCCATGTACTTTTTCACCTGTGCACTTCTTGCACAGAAGTGTTACTGGGACATGCTTGTCGTTATGAAGGACGCGGATGAGAAATTTGAGTGGATCGAGTGGATGTTTAACGATCGAGGGAAGTAATTATGCCGATTGTTGCTTTTTTATTTTCTGTTCTGTTAAGTAATGGTGAAAACTGTATTCTTTTTTTTTTGTACTATCATCTCATCGTTGTAATCTATGTGTTTTACTTTTTTCTATGGTAGTCTAAACGTTCTCACGTACTGTACTCCGTTATTTCATGCATAGCGTACAAAATTTTCATGCTTCGCTATAGGCAAACGTAGGCCCGAACATAATGGGGAGGACAAGTTTGTCACGTTCACTTTTTCTCAAAGTGAAAGTTCCTCACGTTATCAAGTCACTTTCAAAGAAAGAATAATTTTTAGTAAAAGAGAACCTACGGCCCTAGTTTGAAAAAGGGGATGTGTGCACATTGTGAGGCCACAGATTTCAGTCCTTATAGGCACCAGAGAATAATTGCATGTGCTGTGGTACCCATGTATGCAGAAGCTCTATAAATTCCCACGATGAAAGGCAGCGAGCATAAGTGTGAGTTTTGTGAGGATGTGACGTTTTAAGACTTATTTTTCGATTTTTAAGAAATAGAGATCGTGAGATTACAAATAGTTCAAATGCTTGCCAACACAGACGATCTTAACCTAAACTGCATTCTGCTACCGAGATCCGATGAGGAGGAGGACATGGACGAATGGGAGTTCCTGAACCAGTTGGCAGCTGATGCAACTGCATGGGTTAAATATTGCAGAATCGCGGAGAGCAAAGCACAGCAATACTTTAAGCGACAACGTCGTCGTGTCCAACGATTTCCATTCGCAAGAAACGGTTACATGTTCATGATGGAGGCAATGAGCGAGAATGGGCAGATGTGCTTTCAAGAATTTCGTATGTATTCCCCAATGCTGCAACATTTCGCACATGTATTGCACAACGAGCATGGCCTGCAAAGTAGTCAGCAGGTTGACATCTACGAGCAAGTTGGCATGTTCATCTGCATACTCGCATACGGAAAGAGATATCGGTAGGTGACAACGCTATTCAACCATTCGTTAGAAACAGTGTCACTACGTCAAAGAGGTTCTACGTGCGGTGGTTGCGCTTTCCATGTGTATGACTCAACCGAATCCGAATTACAACTAAGGTTTGGACCTTCACAGGCCTGATTTGAACAAGCACCCACTGTTCGCAGATAGTATCGGAGCTATTGATGAAATGAATGTCGAAGCAGTATTACCGCGACACGAGCGTATACACTTCATAGGTCGAAAAGGTGAGCATACGCAGAATGTGTTGGCCGCGTTGACATCATTCATTTTAAAATCTAAAAACTTTCCCACAACAAATTTCTTTGTTCCAGCATCTTCTGTAGCATATTTTTTTTCTAATGAATTCCATAACTCTTTTGCAGATTTACACGAGTAGTAAACATCATATGGACCGTATGTCCAGCTACCCTTACCCAATGCAAGTTCTATTGTTGGTGCCACGATGGGGATACATAATTTCCTACGACGATCTGGAGTGATAGACAAGGCTTTCAGGAGAGCACAGGAGCTACCTAGCGCCGAAAATGAGATGCATGCTGAAATGCATGCACCAGAGATGCCGCGGAGAGAGTGTGACAAACTGTGTTATTACTTGGTGCAGTAGCCATGAATATGATCCAATTGTGAAGTATTCCAACAATAGTCGAGGAACTAAATATAGATTGCAAGGTAAAGTGTGCGAGTGGCAAATGTGTATTTTGAATAAATGGTATCTGCTCGATGCACCTGGTGCAATTGTAATATTTTCTCGTAATCGTAACGATTATAAAAAATAAAAAATAAAAAAACTATGTGCAAAACAAAGAAATAACCATGGTAATGTTTGGAAAATAATTGGTAAGGAGTCACGTGGGTGAAGTTTGGATTGTCTTTTACCAATTTATTACAAGAATATTTTTTTTATTGGAGCGATAGCTCTAAAAAGACAAAGCATGTTGGTTTGACGTGTTTTGGAATTTGTGTCTTAGAAAATCATTTCTTCTCCTCAATTTTCTTGCCTGCCAGAATATACAAAATGGGTTGAACAAACAATCCAACAATGACAACAAGGGAAAATTTGGGATTTCGCAAAGTTTGAATTTGAATTAGAGAATAAAATATTGCCCAGACCCCATGTAGATGGGGTAGGAAAAATGCATTTTTGTAATTAATGGCTACCAAACGGCTTCTGAATCTGATTGCAGGATTTCCTCCATTAAATTTCTTCATTTCTTAACTGTACGTGTCATTCCTCTTTCTGTGTTGCATCCTACATCAGCGGATACACTACTGATGTAAGCTAACTTCATCCTTGGCCTTTGCTCATAGTGGCTGCTCATTTCAATTGTCAACTCTTATCCTTTTATCACTATATTGGGCGCACACTGATGGATTGTTAAGATTAAGATTCTGTTTGAGCCTCATTATTTTTTCATTAAAATGAAAAATATGATTGTTATTCATTACATCAAGTCACCATATTTGACTTTTTATCTTTTGTGCGAGGTCGATAACGACTATATTTTTCATTTTCATTTTCATTTTTACAATAATGTAGCTCAAATGGGAGCTAAATTTGTTGGAAAAATAATTAGTTGCAGCAGTGATCAGAACAATATAATGCAGAAATATAAAACTTATCGATCGAGTCTCGTGACAGCACGATGTCCTAAAGTGAAATTGCCCGTCAATAATTGCTGTGACCTCCGTGGACAATCACTCCCAGGATACAACGATCGTAAACCACTTATGCAGCAATCACGAATGGTTTTTCTAGAACTCTCAATTGTACTCCAGAATAGGTATAAAAACCCGAATATAAGAAGTTCACAATATGTAAAGAGTGATTGATTCTATTTTCTTTTTGTGTGTCTTTTCCCAAAGCAAGATATGGGTTTATATATGCAAGATGGTAGTAACAGTCTTCACCATGTTAATGCAGAATTTTAATGACTGAGGAGTGGGTGTTTTAATGGCAGTTAGTGGGTTGTTACAAAAACAAACAGTCATAAAATACTGGCTAGTTTTACCCATTAAATAATGAAGAAAAAAAAATATTTATTTTAGTCAAGGAAGCCCAAGACCCCAAGGCCCCAAGGCCCAAATCAAGATATTTTAATATTTGCGTGGGGAGTGATTCGAACCCCTGACGTCCCACACAAATGTCACATTTCCCACCACTTTGGCACTTTATCTAATTTGATTATTTCTTTCACATTTTATATTTATACCATAAATATATAACAAAATTTTCTACATTACTCGTGTTAAAAAGTACCATCATCTTATTTTGAATTAACAATTCCATGTGAAACTAAACTAGCGCCCTTGAATTCAATTCAATTTTAAGTACTGATAGCCTTCTAAATTTGTACTCTGGTTTATTTCTGAACTAATGTCTTGAATTGCACAATAGCCATTGGAATGAATTGTCGTGACGCTGGCATTGACAAACAAAGATCAGAATAATAATGGATGTTTGTTAATTGTATTGGTATTGATGGCTATGATTGATTTTGCAGAGAAGGCCAAAACCAAGGGGTGGACCTGGTGCTGCAGTTAGTTTCTCGAGAAGGGGGGAGGACGAGGCAGGAGTGCAATGGAGAGAGCGTCGATGTCAGAAGAGACATGCTACAGATGCTCTTAACTTTTGACGCGAACAGTGATGATGGCGGCGGAGTTGCTACTGGTGCAGAAGAATGTTCTACTTGACCGATCATTTTCTTCTAATCAATTGTAAGTATTACCGTGGATAATTGGCAACATTTCAATGTTAATTTAAGTATTTAACTACTCATTCATAAAAATTGTGCAGGGTTTGGAAAAACAATGAATTTAGTCTGTATTTGAAGGAAAGGCGTTGAAAGACGAATTTTAAAAGAATAAATGTATTTTTTAGAAGTTTTTCAAATAGTTGAAGTGTTTAGATAAGATGACTTGTGATATGAAAAAATTGAGGAATGTTAGTACAATTAAATGATCTTTAAATTCAATATAATTATCATTTGATACGATGTGTGTTGACAAACTTAGATTAGGGATAAACACTATTTGCACTAGATAGTATCATTCAAAAAAAAAAAAAAAAATTTGGGTAAATTATACCGGGAGTTTCTACCTTCTGTGAGTGTGGTATTTGTGTCAACTTATTATTAGTTGCACTCATGTTTTCGACCTTTTAAATATGTGGCATCTACGTTCCTAGTTAATATAAAACCTTTATTTAAATGTTCTCGTAACCAAGATGTTTGAAGTAAGGGATATAGAATTTTTACCTTATTTGGATTAGGGGTCGAGGAATAATATTGGGTTAGAATCTCGTAGCTCCAATGTGGCGAACAAATTGGCCATTTGGTTTATTTTGAAATAATTGAAATTTTTTGGAACAATTCCACCCTTTAGTATCTTATTACATGAGGACAGCATAGTCATTTAACATGCAAATAAATATTGTCTATCGAGTAGGTAAGTATGATCACATTTAAAAAAAAATGAAGATGAGAGCGTAACAATGATAGACTTGACCTCTCTTTATAGGTGTAAACCTAATCATAGTAATGCAATTCAAGATGAAAATGTGACACCAATTTAAATGGTACTAAAGAATAAGTTTAATTAAAGACAAATATTAGACCAATTTTCATTTTAAGGGAGCTGCCTACTGTTTTTGTCAAATAAATAATCTTCGACACTATGTTGAAAATTAATTTAATGGTCTAAATGGAATTCAAAGAAATCTTTAAAACCATATTCCCATAACCAAACACACTACTCATAATATTAGCCACCTATTATCACTAATTCACCGGCGTGAGCTTTTTCAATCATCTACTTCTCAACCTCCATCTCACAAAGAATCTCACGGGCCGCTTCTGAAGCCATCGGAGAGACTCCATGTACCACCTTTGGTTGGATAATATTGTACAATCGTCCATGGTGAGTGGAGCAGGAGTGGCGATGATTATGAAAGTGGTTGATGAGATTTTGGAGATAGAGGTTGAAAAGTAGATGGTTGGGGAAAACCTACGCAAGTGAATTGGTGATAATAGGGTGAGTAATATTATCAAATTAAAATGTTTTTTGGTAATGAAAGAATTTGTATATTTTTTAAATTTTATTTAAATCATTAGATAAGTATCATCAAGGTCAAGATTATTGGTCAAAAATATAAGTTGGCCAGCTTACGATCCCCCGGGGCTCTATCACATCACTGTTCTAACAATGGCAGCAGTAAGAGAGTTCACTTCAAGCAAGTGAAAAAGAAAGGATAGAAAACTGCAAAGCACGATGACGATGAAGCATCAGAGCCAGAGACCAGGGGATGCTCTACCGAGCACAGCCCTGCTCAATATATTCTGCAAAACCTCCATTAAAGATCGATTTGACAATATCCCATTTGTTTGCAAATCATGGGCTTATGCCTCTGCTGACCCGCACTGCTGGGCTTCAATGATCGCCGAATCAGAATCAGATTCTTTTGAGGTTGCGTTTCTTAAGGATTCTTATCCTTATGGTTCAAGTTTTGTTGACCCTTTTGACGGGAGACGTAGCACCGATCCCCAACGTGGCGTGATCTGCCTGCAAGCGCTGATTCGAAGAGCTGGTGGCGGTGCCGCCATCAATTCGCTGTATTTCTTCCCTTTTCTCACTTCCGTCGTCAGCCCTCCTAACGATGATGAGCTTCTTCGGCTCATAGCTAAGCAGTAAGTAATTTTGTTGAATTGTTTTGTGAATAGAAATTTGTTCGACTCCATTTTATTTGATATGCAAATTATGATTGAAAAATTAATCAGCACAGAATTGGCCAAATTGGGTATCCCTTTATACACTTCATGATACATCACTTAAACCTGATTTCAAGGCACAGTATTTAGGTTCTTCTGGACTACTTTTTAATCTTGAAATATTTGTATTTGAACCTCTTGAGAAATTAGCTTCCTTGTCTCTGCAAAATTATGGCATGATTAATCCTAAACAGGGACTTATGTGTATAAGTTACATGTGTACATTGTTGAGGTTGTCCCACATCGATTGTGGATGGAGCTGATATTCAATTTATAAATGTGTGGAAAAGCCTCATCTTGAGCTAGTTTTGGGGTGAGAGAGGCCCAATATCACCCAAAACTGATATCAAAGCCCGATTTGTCAACAAGTCTCCGATCCAACAGTCACGGAGATATGGGTTTGTATGAAGGAGAGACGGGTTTGGTCTCCCACATGGCCGATGTGTGGGGGGAGATGCTTGGTCTCCCGCAAAGCCCGATATGAAATATGCCCAATACTACCCAACACTGGTAAAGTTCGAGTTTATTTTTTTCTTTGTAATACTTGGGGATTGGGATGGTGAGTGAAATTCTATATGATTGTACAATTTTTGATGTAGTGAAAAGTTTTGACGATCCGTTTAATTTATGCATTAAATTCTTTATTTTTCTTGTTTGCTAATATTCTCATTAACAATAAAAGATCCCGCAAATAAATAGAAATAAAGGGAATTGATGTAAAATTTCCAACAAGTGGTATCAGAGCGTCAGATGATTCGGAGTACTGGAGTTACAGACAAATACATCGTCGTTAAAATATGACATGGAGAAATTTGACAAGAGAATCAATATTGACTTGTGGCAAGTACAAGTTAAAGATTTATTGATTCAAACTTGACTGCACAAGGCTTTGAAAGGAAACCCAAGTTCTAGCAAGATTGGCAACTCCGTGAGGAAGAAAGCCCCTTGTTGAAACTGCGGTCAGATTGGTCACTTGAGGAAAAATTGTCCCAAAGGTGAAGTAAGGTCGGCTAATACGTCTCTCTTGGCGAAGGAGATGTGGTACTGTAAAGTAAGATGAGAACATCTTTATGGCTTGTCACCAATTGCCATGATAGGGGATGTGTTCTTACTGGCGCGGATCAACATATCTGCACATAGCATTAGCTGACATTTGATGCAAGGTATGTAGGTATATGGTGGTAGTGTGATATCGATGGCTAATGAGCTCTTTGGAACAGTCCCGCGACACCATAACTATCAACATGGTTGTTTTGACATGTAGCCGATGAAGAAATTTGTGGATAATTCTGAGTGGTTATACTCATATGGTGGAGAATGGGACCGTTAAAGTGTTTCAAAGGCTTGCCTATCTTTTTCAAGTATTGTGATTAAAAGTTGTAGAAGAGATGACAAGATTTTAACTCGTTTTTGGCAAGGTGGAGATTATTGGGTAATTGCCTCAAAAGTCAAAAGCTGGAGGACGTCTATTGCAAATAATAAAAGGTAGTTATTCTATGGAAGACTTCTATTTAAAGTTGATAGCACAATCCTTGCAGAATTTTGGTCTTCAATTTACAGAGGATTTTGGAGTCTTACACATGAAGAAATCCTTATTGAGTTAAAGGAGTCTTGTTTGAATTTAAATTAAACTCTTCTACTTAATTATTGATCTTATAAATAATAGATGTATTTCATTATTTTGAATGTGGCCAGAGAGTTGATCTAAGAGAAAAATATTGTAACCCTAACATCTTTAGACTTTTTGTATATTGGGTAGAAAAGTAGGTGTGGTAAAGCTTGAGTTTATTTCTTTCTTTGTAATGCTTAGAGATTGGGTTGACGAGTGAAATTCTATATGATTTTAACAATTTTTCATATAGTGAAAAGCTTTGACGATCCATTCAATTTGTGCGTTATATTCTTTATTTTTCTTGTTTGCTAATATTTTCTTGAATAACAATAGATGCTGCGGGTAAATAGAAATAAAGAGAATTAGTATAAAATTCCCTACATGCATTGTAAGATATCTTTTCTTTTATAAAGATTAGTTGGCTATAGCTGACTGCCTCTGAGACTTTATTTCTCTAGTTGGATACTAATGGGGATTCCAGCATAAGGCTTGTTACTAGTGTCAACGAATCAATCTATCTGATCTTAAACTAAATGATGGTTTTAAGTTTTGATGCTACTTGGCACGTACTGAGGTATTATCGCGATTTGAAACTATATGATTGGTAGGATCGGATGGTGAAAGCCAACTTGGATAAGGGAATTAGTGTAAAATTCCCTACATGCTTTGTAAGATATCTTTCTTTTATAAAGATTAGTTGGTTGACTGACTCTGGGACTTTATTTTTCTAGTTGGATACTAATGGGGATTCCAGCATAAGGCTTGTTACTAGTGTCAACGAATCAATCTATCTGATCTTAAATTAAATGATGGTTTTAAGTTTTGATGCTACTTGGCACGTACTAAGGTATTATCGTGATTTGAAACTATATGATTGGTAGGTTCGGATGGTGAAAGCTAACTTGGATACGCCTAAATACATGTGTCACTCTCTAAGAATGCCAGCTAACGGCTCTTTTATGACTTCTTGGAAGGTCTTTAATCAGTATTCATCTCTAATATTAGTGTTTGCTCTTGTGAGGGCTAGAGTGACCCTCTCATAGATTTGGCCGATATCATTCCACAATCCCTGTTCATGTGTTTTCCTTTTTCTTAGTAATGAATAGATCTCTTTACTCTTATGACTAAGGTGTCTTGGAAATCTCGAAACTGTGATTCAATTAATGGAATTTGATATTAGATATATGGATTTGCCGCTCATTCTACAACTCGGTTTTCTTCCTGCTATAGGGTTATAGTTTCCACTCAAGATCTAGGTCATATTTGGGGTGAATATTCTTCATAGAAGACCCTCGAGTGATTGTCTCAACTTTTTATGCTGTACTGGCTTGTTTTGTAAGGTAGACACTGTACAGTTTTGGACAGTATTAAAGTGAAAAAACAAAAGAAGCTCAAACTTTGACCATTGTACTTGTCGATCTTGTGTAATACAAGATACCAAATGTGTGCTTTTAAGTTTCACTTTTCCTAATTGGTTTCTCCAACGCCACCAATTTTGTGTTGTCTTCTGCAGCTGCCCAAACTTGAAGCATCTTTCTTTTCATGGATCTTTCCATGCCTCAGAGGAAGCAATATTCAATGTTTTTCGCAGCTGTCGAGAACTGGAGCTTATTGACTTCTCCAACACCCCATATTGCTATACTTCGATTTTGCAAGAATTGAGTTGCTGCTGTACTAAAATTAGAGGGGTTAGAAAGCAGGATGTTCTTGAAACAAACTTTGCTTATGATCTAACTAAATGGTTTCCAAGATTGAGGCTTTTGAATGTGTCCTATTCTACCATTGTTGATTTAGACATGTTTACTATTGTTACCAAATGCAAGGAACTTCAGTATCTAGATGTTACAGGCTGCCAGCAATTGATTCGCTACATGGACATTGTGAAGATAGCTTCAAAGAGGATACCAGAAATCCTGTACGATTGAGCTTTTGGATAAGATGTATTTCTTGTACGAATACTATTTTATTTAATGTCCCCAATGAAATTCTGAAGTGTTCTTCAAGTTTTGGTTATCCATTGGAACTTACATGGTTATTCAGGTTTCTTGGCTCGTAGATTTTGATTCTGTGTGAGAGATTGATGTTTCCATAAAACTTCATAGCTGACAGATAACCCTTTGAAACTCCCTCTCTCTGGGATTGGGATTTTCACTGGTGGGGGATATCTGTATAGGTGAGATGCTGCAGTTTGATCCAAAGCGTACATAGAGAACTGAAAGTTAGTGGGTGAAGATTGAGTAATTGATTAACAGTCAATTGTCATTACTGAAACAAAAACTCAAAACTTGGAAAAATTACAAGAAAAGACTGTCACCACAAAAACTCAACCTATGTTTTTGTGTGAGAAAATGGTCAGTTTCTGCAGTTTCCATATTAAAAGTCATTTTTTAATGAATTGGATTACAATGCCTTTAGTTTTAGTTAAATACAATTAAACCTCTATAAATTAATAACCTCGGATAAAAGAAAAGTAAATATTAATATATAACTTATTAATTTATCAAGATATTCCTTATTTTCTAAAATATTATACATTGTATTGATTTTACGCACTAACATTTATTAAGAGTGTTTAGGATAAAAGTATTAGTAACTTTTAGGAGTAAAGTATTGGGACCCACAAAATATATGATTAATAAATGAGTAATTGTTGTAAGCGTGTTGCCAAAAATTAATGAAAGAATGAATAGATAAAATAAATTTTTAGTAACTTTTAATATTAGATGGATAGTCTATTTATTTGTTTAATCAAGTAAAATTCACAAGTCTGCTTAGTTTTTCAAAAATAGATTCACATTGTTCAATATAATATATTATAACCTACCATAGAGCCTACTTCGTAAAAAGAAGCTCCCAAAGCAGTAATGACATTGAACCCCCAACGGGAAAATAAAAATAAGTGAAATAGTATTTTTTTTTNTTTTTTTTTGTAAAAATGAATGGTTGAAAAAAGAAGAAAAAGTTTTCGATTTATGTGTAATATTATTTTATGGAATATCGTGTAGTTGAAAATAGGAAAGAGAAAAATGAAATGTGTAATATTTTTGAATAATTATTTGTTGCATTATCAGACTTCTTAACATTTTAACAAAAGTTAGAGATGAGATTGAATGTGATAAATTTCAAGAAGAGACAAACAATGATTGAGACATAATCTTGGAATGCTTGTAGTCGAATCATAAGCACTATGCATCAAGAAATTATTAATTTATATGAATTTATATGATTTTGTATAATGTATAATCTTATAAATTTAGCTTATTTAGCACGTTATCCTAAGTTAAAATCGATCATAAATATTATTTAATTAATATATCGAATATTAAATTATCAAAGTTCTTCGGTTAACAAAATTAAAAATATAGAACAAAAAATAAAAAGAAATAACACATCCCTACAAAACCAATTTTCAAAATGTGCCTTGCCCAACTCCTAAACCATTCACTATTATTTATGTGGAAATTACAGGGACTAAGTGTTTTCAATATCTCAATTCATAATTACGAATTACAAGTTTTTCTTTCAAAAATCATATATAATTAAAATTCTAAATATTAATAATAATATTATAAAAATTATTTTATATATCTTCCCCACTACCATTTACTCTCTCAAATCCTAATTATTTCTCAATCTCTTCTTTCGTTCTCTATGCAATCAATTCCTCACTTCTCTCTTCCTAAATGCTATATTAGTGCCGCCATACAACCTGCCTACAGCCGATGTGGTGCCACCATCGTTCGCAACACCACCTCATTTTCGTCCATCTGAGAGTGGAGTTATCACTGCAGGACAATCTGATAGCAGCATTGCCCGCAATACGATCTAAGAGGGCGGTGCCATGCTCTTGTTCCAAGCACTGAGAGTGATATCATCATCTCCAACACCACGACGCAACAATAGTGGCTCTGATTAGGTCCAGCATTAGGTTCAAATGGTGTGATGCTATGGTGGTAATTTTGCGATTTGCTGTGGTGTTGTGGGTGGTGTGCGTGGTGGTGTGATTGGTGGTTACGATGTAGTGTAATGTGGTTGGTGGTTGCTACAATTTGTGACGGTGAGGTTGCGTCCTTGCAATGTATGGTAGTTGAGGTTGTGTTTTGTGGTGTGTGGTGGTGATGTTGTTGGTGATCGTGGTGGTGGTGATGGTGGTCTTAGCGGTGATGCGATGGTCGTGGGTGGATTGGGGTGTTTGTAACCAATTATTTGGTTAATTGTAACAAATAAATTGGTTAATTTATGACTAATAAAGAACATGTGGCCTAAAATGTGATTGTGACTCACAATCTATTAAATTGTGATCGAGAAATAACTTGTAACTAATTAATTTAATAATTTGTATCCAATAAATAAATTCTGATCTATAAACTTTCGTATTTGTGATCGAGAAATACTGTCTGATCAATTAATTTGATAATTTGTAATCAAATTATATAGAATTGTGATATTAATATATTTAACCCCCGTTTGGTCCCATTTTTATCCAAAATGTATTTTTTCCATCACATCAATGTGGGACCTACACAATATTTTATCTTTTGATTTGAATTCAAAAATACTAAATTTCCAAGTTTACCCTTTGTCCATGTCAACATCAAATTGGTGTATTAAACCGGTTGAAAAGTCAAAAATGTGTCCATCTCACACTTTTCCAAGAATTTCATGTCACACCCCCACCATATGCATTTCCAAATGAAATAGGCCACTGTTTAGCTTTTTACCTTGCTCGTACAGTATTGCGGGAAAAAAGGTAACAAAAATCCGGTAGAAACATTTTATTCTATCAACTACGCTCGTGTGTATAT
>NC_036252.1:12137751-12150851 GCF_002742605.1 Olea europaea var. sylvestris
TTGCTCGTACAGTATTGCGGGAAAAAAGGTAACAAAAATCCGGTAGAAACATTTTATTCTATCAACTACGCTCGTGTGTATATTAATAGAAGCATTTTAATTCTATTACGAATTGCTACGTACGAAAATTAGGCTAGTTCACGATTGACATTTTTGGTGGAGAGTAAACTCAAAAAAAATTTATTCTCCAGTTTAATCTTCCTTTAATACACGCTAGAACCATCTCAATCCAATACCAAGATATTAGTTCGATTTTTCGATGAATTGAAGACCTTCAAAATTCCAACTAAATAGTAATGTAATTTTACATTTTTCTAACTTTTGTGTGATATTTTATTATTTTAATTTTAAAATTCTGAAAATACAAAAAATCCGCAGATAGTTCCATTAAAAAATAATACTTTATGCATATTAAAATTTTAACATCCTTTTTCTTTAAATAATAGTCTGATAGCCTTAAAATCCTCCCTATCAAACATTTCACGATTAAGTTTATTGGGGGTGTGTTAGAAATGAAGCAAAAATACGATTCCAAGCGCAAAATTATTCCTATGAAACACTGTGCAATTAAAGATGGGTTGAAAAAAAAATTCAAATAAACTGTACCGAAGAAATGCGCACCATAAAAATGTTCAAAAAAGAAAATAATTGAACCTTCGATATTTTTGTGTAAGATGGTCAATAATTGTGGCCTACTGTAGTCATCTTTCTGAACTGGGAAAGCAAATAGTTTCATAAAAATTACACCACGTGCCATACTTGCATAAAAAATTTGTAAAGATATTACATGACATAAACCAATGTTAACGATAACTATAAAAGGCGTTGCCACGAGGTTGGCGAGACACTGGCGTGACGAGAAAAAAATTCCATGCAAACTTTCGAATAGTTCAGAAGCAAATAGACATCACGGCTGCTGCGCCATATAATCCCGAAGTCTATCCCACTCACTTTGTTGCATTTTCGGTGCATTTATTTCGGCATGCATTTCATCTTCTGCATCGAGAAGCTCCACCTCGATTGCATCTTCATCCACCTCCGCTCTCGTGAACTCCTCGTCTACCAATCCTGCAAGCCGCAGGAAATTATGTACCCCTAACGTGGCCACCACAATTGCTACTTGCATTGGGAAGGGATATCTGGGCTCCAATCCAAGATCTTCCATCTTTGTTTCCACACACCTAACGCACGTTCAATGACATTCTTGCATAACGAGTGCTTGAAGTTAAACTTCTCTCAAGAATTTTGCAATCTACAACGATGTCCCGTTCGCTCATCTCGAAACAACTGAAAATGGTACAGTATGTCCTAACCTTTGTACGGGGACATATACCCAGGGCGATGAGCAAACCCAGAGTCTACTAAATAGTACTTTCCCGAGGCCGACAACGGAAAATGTATTTCCAAATTGTGGATATCACATGCAAGTATGCGCGCATCATGCGTATTGTCGGAGTATCCTGCTAGCATAAACGTGAAGCATAAATTAAAGTCACAAGCTGCCAACACATTCTGTGTCAACCCTCCTTTTCGTCCCATGAAGTTCAGACGCTCATGCCTCGATAACACAACTTTGACATGCATTCCATCAATAGCATCGATGCAGTCTCCAAACAATGGATGATTGCTCAGATTCGGCATGTGTGGCTCGACACCGTCATTGTAGTTCGTACTCTGAAGAGTCAAGCGCATTGAAAGCGTGACGACCGCACATAGAACCTCTTTAACGTAGTGACATACAGTTTGCAATGAATGGTTGAAAATTGTTGTCACATCCCGATATCCCTTTCCGTGCGCTAATATGTATAGGAACATGCCAACTTACTCGTAGATATCAACCTGCTGGCTACTGCGTAGCCCATGCTCGTTGCGCAACACATGAGCGAAATGTCGAAGTATTGTGGGATACATATGAATTTCTTGATAGCACATCTGACCATTCTCGCCCATTGTCTCCATCATAAACATGTGACCGTTCCTGGAGAACGAAAAACGTTGTACACGACGCCACTGCCTATGGTAATAATTACGTACGTCGTCGCCGACAATTCTATGGTATGTAACCCATGTCGTTCTATTGGCTGCTAAATAGTAGAACGCAGTTGAAGTTCAAGTCATCCGCAATGCCATACATGTTGAATTACTGAAATTACACAGCGGGTTTTGGAGTTGAGTGGAACGCAATTTCGTCACACACCCTTACAGCTCCGCATTTTGTTCTTCATCACTCTGTGCATGGAAATTTATAGAAAGTGGGAATGATTGGGAGTACACTATGTGCACCGGTGCTCTTGCTTTCAAGTTGTAAGAACTGTGTCAAATTTCATGTTACATCCAATTCAACCTACAATTGCCTCATTCGACGCGTGAATTATTAACATGCTCAAATGACCGTGGTCAACAAGTTAAAACTGTTTTGACATTGCAACACGCAAAACATTTAAACACAATAATGTACAACGGGGACAGACAGATGCATGCAAAAGTTAAAAAGTATTCGTGACAACACATACAAGTACATCTAACGTGAACAATCAAAGGCGAAATTGCTTGTCCCACTCGTTGAACAGCCACTCAATCTACTCAAATTTTTCATACGCGTCTTTCATAGTGACGAGCATGTCCCGATAGGGCTTTTTAGCCAGAATTGCACAGGCGAAAAAGTTAAGCGTTGTACGCCGTTCAAGTCGTCCCATCGCTAACAACTTCTCTACACAGGCAGCTCCAGCGTTGTTGTTTGAGGCCATCATGGTATTAATCTTCGCCGGCACTTTCTTCGCGACACTGGTGGCCGAATTGATGGAGAATGACAGCTCTCGTGCAGACATTTTTTTTCTTCTTACATTATAGCGTCCCATTAGAGGACTTCCTTTTACCGCCGCTTGTGGTGCTGGAGACGTTCATGCAGGATCCATCAGGCATTTCCTCTACCTCATCACTTGAACCGAATCCCTATCGATCGGGATTGCATCCCGATTGTCTTCCAGCGCACTGTCCTCGAACAACCGGAACCCCATTCGGTACAACTTAGTTAGCATGACAGCGTACTTCTCCCTGTCGGAACTGTCGCTGAATAGTTGACGATAGCGAATGTGTATCTCGCTCTCGTCATTGTCCTTGAACTCCTTGTAGTCTTTATTCTCCAGCGGAAAAGAGCTAAAAAAGATGACATCAGGTCAAAGGGAATTCAAAATGTACCGGAAAATAAAGGATGGGATAGTTGGTTCAACATTGTGAGATACGTGTGCGGCGATTTGAAGCATTACCTTAATCTTTCGGTTTCATTATTCCTCCGATGCGATGACTCGACCGGTGGATGGATTGTACTCGACCCCACTGCCATTTAACAGCTCGAAGAGACGTCTGTGGGTTCAACGTATGGCATCCCAATGGTTACGCAGTTGTCGCTTGCTCCAGTTGTGCTCGGTGATTGAGTTGAATAGCATGGAGATTCGTTCCTAGCCATGTTTTGTAAAACAACGATGGCTATGATGGCCCTCAACAATTGCGGTTTCACACACTGCAGTGAATGTTTGGATCTCTGATACATTCCATCGAGCATAAGGTTTCGACCGTGAGGCTCGACCCAGCTCTTGTGCAGCGAAAGAGTTGAGCAGCTGACCGTATCCTGCCTGCAAAGTCAAGTAGGGCACCAAGAATAAGAAAGCTCCTGAATATTCATTTTAGCAACTGAAAGATTATATAATATCAACAGATTGTGCAATTTGAAATTGATAAAAAGTAAATGTGAATTAGGTTGTGTAGATGTACTATTCTAAAGCATTTGGATACATTTCCTAAAGGAATTGTATTATTGTAGGAAAAGTCGACTTCAAACACGTGTACCCACATAATTTTTTTGTGAAGAATGTCAAGCTTGAATCTTAGAACACAATAGCTATTCTCAAAACCCTTTTTTCATCATCACTAGTAATGCTATAGTTCAACTGAATAGCTAAAAGAGATAACACAGTCACAGTTGACTGAGTGATCCTATCTTTAAAAGCAAAATGCAGCGAGCATAAGCACGAGCGTGTAACCAAGATTCTTTTCCAGAAATTGCATAGAACTTGTAGCCTCCACAAACATTATAATGGTTCCAGGGACAGATTTTGTTACGTGTTGACACACTTAGCCAACCCACTTGGGCCTATGGTCCACTCATGTCGAATCACGTGGCACTCCAGTCGAGGTGGTATGTATGGCCGAGGCCCTTCATGCCGAACTACGTGGCACTTTAGCCGAGGTGGGTATCCGAGGCCCTTCTTATCTGAGGCCCATCTTACCCGAGGCCATTCTATTCGAAGTCCTGAGGCTGTCAGCAGTACTGCTCCCCAGAGATCTAGTCTTACACAAGGATCCTCACTGAGTGATTGATGGGACACCCATCATAGAGCACAAGTGCCTTGTCTTGTCAACATAGTGGCAGAGCCGTCAATTAATTAATGTGTAGCAGGCTAGGAAGTCAAATGTGACACCTATAATTGGACGGGTAAACTTACTAGATGAGGCCACGTGTTCTCCCAATCAAGGGCCACGATCCAAGTTGTAATACTATAAATACTCTTCATGTATCTCTCACAAAGGTAATGCAAGAATTAATATAAGAAACAACACTTTACTCAATTCTCTCTTATTATCTTGCAACATAATACGAGTTTACACATTTTCATATACACATTGGCAAATATTGATTGGTAATTATTGTACAATCGATCTACGAACATCTCGTCGAATTCCGAACGTTCATGTCCCACGCCGTTGAGCTACTCCCACGCCCTTGATATGTTCGTTTTAGACCGTCCACGTGTCTTTACGTGTTGGACTTTCGCTTACGTGTGTGTGGGTGGATCCGGCATCTGTTGGCAACATTTTATGGGGTCAACATATTGGCTCCGTCTATAGGAAACCGTACTATAACCACGAGCAACCGTGTGGAAGAAGCTTATCGAAAAGAATATTTGGGCATCCCCCTTGAAAAATGATTTGTTCTTGCAAAAGAATAAGTGGAAGCCCCACAACTTAGCAATGATCTGAGATCGGAACAGAGGAGAATGAGTTCAGATGGGGATGTACCCCCTAGGAAGCTAAGAGAAAATGTGGGAATGCCCCCACTGGCAGCTGCCCCTGCAGCTCGACATCGGCCTCACCACCACCACAGAAGAGGTGGGATGCGGATGGCCGCTCAATTTTCAAGGGAAATGGCCACCATGGCCGCAAATATGAGGGATATTGCTAGTCGAAATATGGCCATGAGAGAACTCATGGCCCAAAGGCAAAGCCAAGGAGGCTTTCCCATTCCTCCCTATGCCTCCAGGAACATTACGACCAAGACGAGGAAGTTCAAAGCTAAAGGGCTATACTGACAGAATACAGTCGAGGTAGGAACCCCGTAGAGAAGGAAGTAGAAGTTGATGTTTTCTCCAATTATGCTGCTGGCCCACCGAGGCCCGTCATAACCACGACAAGTTTTCACTAACATATGAGCCAGAACAAAGACCTAGGAGGTCTAACAGTGTCTTTGACAGAATTAGCCCCGCAGTACCGAGGCACAGGCAACAACAACAGCAATGCGAGCCTCGGAGTAGACCACAGCCCCCACCTCCAATGTCTCACCAGTCGGAGGAAAGGCATGAGAATGCCCCCCGTGCTGCTCTGCCTAGAAATAGGTGCCAAATGAGGGAATAGGAGGCTAGGACCCAGGCTGGACCCTCTCACCAAATACCTAGGTATGAAGCCGAGGAGAATAGTGACTCAGATGAGCAGTAGAGGTCCTGTGACTTGGATGATGACGATAAAAATCTGTCATTCTCAAGGGAACTAAGAAATGCCCAGGTCTTGGGCCACTGTGTGATGCCAAAGATACCAAAGTATGATGGGAGAGCCGACCTCGAGAAATACCTAAGCGCTTATAAAACCCATATGAGCTTTAGAAGTGCCACCCCAGCCGTGAAGTATAGAGCTTTTCATTTAATGCTTAGTGGAGCGGCTGAAATCTGGTATAGTCAACTGCCGCCTAGGAGCATAAGGAGTTTGCAGAAATTCAAGACCACTTTCCTAAAGAGGTTTACAATGAGCAAGGAGGGAGAGGCCCCCATCCAGCGTCTTCAAGACATGAGGCACACATATGGAGAATCCCTAAAAAGTTTGTTATCATGCTTTACAGATGAAATAACGTATTGCGTGAAAGTTACGAATCGTAAAGCTTTGTCAGCCTTAAGAGGATGTCTGATTATAAACACCTTGTTCTGGAGAGACGTGCAAAACCAAGATTTCACCACCTACGACGCCCTGTTTGAAATGATGAGGTGGGAGATTATTAATGAAGAATTAATTAAACACCAGAATCGGGCCAGCAGAGGCCTCCCACCTCAACAAAGACAGCGCGCCAGGGGACCGACCTCCCACCTGATGGACTACCAAATGAACCCACCTGGTGGTGGAAATTCAAGGTAAGCACTTGTCATTACCACTTTGAATACAGTACTTACGTTGGCATATGAAGATGTCAATCCAACAACAACCGACCCGCAAGTAGGGACTTCACAATAGGCCCCCCGCAGAGGAAAAGGCCAGGGGCGCGGTTCAGGACCTAGGCCCCTGATTACTGTACGTACCACCGCTCCTATGGTCATGACACGCCTGAGTGTCGAGAGTATGCATACCGCAATCGACGGGAAAACACTCAAGACAAGAGGAATGATTCGTCGTACACGAACAGACCCTGCCTGAGAACGACCAGCAACCTAGGCGTGAGGAGGCCGTTCCCCGCCAGCGAGATGTCTCCCCCCGTTGAAGGAAACATGTCGTGGAGAGAACTAGGGAGGGACATAGGGAGAATCACCATTTACAAGAGAAGGACCCTATTTATGAAATAGACACCATATTTGGAGGCCCCTACGTGGAAGGGAAAACTCGAAATGCAAAATGAAATCACGCCCGAGAGGCTAAACCCTCCCACTGACCAGTTATATCGTAGACAGCAGCTCTCGAAGAAAGCAAGTACCTCCCATTGTCTTCACCCATGAAACTCTAAAGGAGTTCACTACCCCCATTGTGATACACTAGTGGTAAGGGCCATTGTGGCCCAAAATGGACTCAAGCGAATGCTAGTAAATAATGGCAACTCGTTAACATCTTATTCGGGTCCACCTTTGACAAGATAATCCTGGACCACGAGCTGACGCCCACCACCACTCCTCTATATGGATTTACCGGAGATAGTATCACTCTGAGAGGAAAGATAACACTGGCGGTGGAGATGGGAGAGTCCCCCCAAACCACCATGAACTTCATGGAGTTCCTTATTGTAGATAGTCGGTCAGCCTACCACGGACTCTTAGGTAGACCAGCCTTGAAGGAGATGGGAGCCGTCACTTCTATCCACAACTTGTGCATGAAACTCCCAACTGAGAACGGGGTGATAACAGTGAGAGGTGACCAAAGGGGATCCAAAGAATGCTACTTGAGCTCTATCAGAAAGGTCGAGCCCCGAGACATACATACCATCCTAACTGATGTGGATATGGCAGATGTCCCAAATGAGGCCCCTCCCGAACGAGAGGATGTTGACATGATTGACGCGCCTCCCGAGCAGGAAGAACTCTCCATGATCGATGAGAACGATCCCCGCGTGATTGAGCACGAACCCCAAACCACTCCGATTGAGGAGCTACAAAGCTTCTCGGTCGACCTCCGCGATCCTACGAAAGTGTTGAAAGTAGGCATAGGCCTGAGCAATGACATGAAAGAAAGATTGAAAAGCTTTCTTTACAAGAACCTTGACGTCTTTGCCTGAAGGCATGAGGATATGGTTAGCGTAGACCCCAAGGTCAGCCGACACCACCTAAAGATAGATCCTAAGGTTGCCCCGCACCGATAAAAGAGAAGATCCCTCAACCCCGAAAAATATGAGGCTCTGAAGAAAGAAGTGTAGAAGCTGATCAAGAATGGCTTCATCAGAGAGGCCATCTACCCGAAGTGGGTCTCCAACCCGGTGCTAGTCAAGAAGCACAACGGTAAGTGGAGAGTAGGCATTGACTTCACCAATCTCAACAAGGCATGCCACAAAGATAGCTTCCACTTTCAAGAATTGATCAATTGGTAGACTTCACCGCTGAGCATGAGCTCCTGAGCTTCATGGACGCCTACTCTGGCTACAACCAAATACCCATGTACCCGTCCGATGAGGAGAACACCTCCTTTATCACTGATAGAAGTCTTTACTACTACAAGATGATGCCCTTTGGGTTGAAGAACACCAGGGCCACCTACCAAAGACTTGTCAACAGAATGTTTGTAAACCTTATCGTCAAGACAATGGAAGTCTACGTTGATGATATGCTTGTAAAAAGCCTGAAGGCAGACGACCATGTGACGCACTTGGATAACACTTCTCGAATCCTCAGAAGGTACATGATGAAGCTCAACCCCCTCAAGTGTGCCTTTGACGTTGCCTTTAGCAAGTTCCTGGGGTATATGGTCAACCAAAGATAAATCGAAGCCAACTCTGAAAAGATCAATGCCTTACTCGAAATGAGATCACCCTAGAAACTGAAGGAAGTCCAAAGCTTACCGGGATGGGTGGCGGCCCTCAACCACTTTGTCTCCAAGGCCACCGATAAATGCTCCCATTCTTTAAGGTATTGAAAGCCGGGAAGAAGTTTGAATGGAATGAGGAGTGCGAAGAGGTCTTCCAGGGCCTGAAAAGGCACCTAGGGCAGGCCCCCCTCCTCTCCAAGCCTAAGCCCAACGATATTCTTCAGCTATACTTGGCCATCTCCGACAAGGCCATCAGTGCGGTCCTAACCCAATAAGAAGGAACCACCCAACTCCCCATTTATTACACCAGCAAGGCACTCCTATCTCCGAAAACTCGCTATCCCGATATGGAAAAGCTAGCCTTAGCCTTGATCACAGCCTCTAGGAAGCTGAGGCCCTATCTTCAAGCATATACCATTCATGTGCTAACCAACTTCCCTTTGAGGCAAGTGCTACAGAAGCTAGATGCCTCAGGAAGACTATTGAAATGGGCAGTGGAGCTAAGTGAATTCGACATTATCTTTAAAACAAGGACAGCCATCAAGGGCCAAGCTTTAGCTGACTTTGTAGCAGAGTTCGCCAATGTACCCAAGGTGGAAGAGGTTATGGAACCTGTTGAGCCCCCCACGTGGAACCTGTTCATGGACGGTTCTGCTGTAGATACAGGTTCAGGANCCTTTGAGGCAAGTGCTACAGAAGCTAGATGCCTCAGGAAGACTATTGAAATGGGCAGTGGAGCTAAGTGAATTCGACATTATATTTAAAACAAGGACAGCCATCAAGGGCCAAGCTTTAGCTGACTTTGTAGCAGAGTTCGCCAATGTACCCGAGGTGGAAGAGGTTATGGAACCTGTTGAGCCCCCCACGTGGAACCTGTTCATGGACGGTTCTGCTGTAGATACAGGTTCAGGAGCTGGAGTAGTCCTTGTTAGCCCGGAAGGTCACAAGCTAAACTCAACTGTAAGGTTCAGATTAAGGCCACGAACAACGTTGCTGAATATGAGGCGCTCCTCCCAGGCCTCAGATTAGCCAAAGAAATGCAAGTAAGGAGGCTACGTATCAATAGTGACTCCCAGCTGGTGGTAAGCCAAGTGAACGACAGTTTTTCAGCAAGGGATAAAACCATGGCATCCTACTTGAAGATGGTGATGAACCTCCTCCCATCTTTTGAAAAATTTGAAATAATACAGATTCCTCGCCTCGAGATCACACATGCAGATGCACTCTCTAAACTCGCGAGCAGCCAGGACTCCGAACTACTGGTAATAGTACCAATTGATCACCTTCTCGCGCCGTCAACTGAGGCTCCTAAGGTGATGTGGGTCGGAGGCACCCCCACCTGGATGCAACCGATCATAGCCTACCTAAGGGGCCAGGTCCTACCTAGTAATAAAGATGAGGCCGACAAGCTGAGAAGGAAGTCAGCTCATTTCCTCTTCATTGATGACGTACTCTACAAAAGAGGCTTCTTCTCCCCATTTCTTCGCTACATGGGGGGAGAGGAGGCCACTTACATTCTAAGGAAAATCCACAAAGGTGTTTGTGGCAATCATTCAGGAAGACTAGCCTTGGCACAAAAAGTACTGAGGCAAGGGTACTACTGGCCCACCTTAAAAAAGGATGCGCTTCAATTTGTGCGCAAATGCAACAAGTGTCAACGGTTCTCCCCCATTCAAAGGTAACCATCGCAGGAGCTAACTGTCGTCTCAAGCCCATGGCCCTTCTCCAAGTGGGGCGTGGATCTGATAGGTCATTTGCCTAAAGGCAGGGGAGGCGCGAGCTTTGCCATTGTGGCCATTGATTACTTCACGAAGTGGGTTGAGGCCGAACTGCTGGGAAAAATCACAGAAGCAAACATCTCCAAATTCTTTTGGAAGAACATCATATACCGATTCGAAATTCCCACTCCATAGTTTCAGACAATGGAAGGCAGTTCGACAATAAGAAGGTAGGGAACCTATGCGAAGAACTTGGAATCAAGAAACACTTCTCAACGTCTCATCACCCTCAAGCCAATGGCCAAGTTGAGGCTGTAAACAAGACTATCAAACACGTCCTCAAAAGGAAGCTGGATGCCTTAAAAGGAGCCTGGGTTGACGAGTTGCCTCAAGTGCTTTGGGCAATCCAAACTACCACCAAAACTCCCACGGGGAAACTCCTTTCCTCATGACTTATGGAACCGAAGCCATGAGCCCCGTTGAGGTCGGCTTACCATCACCGAGTCGCATGCACTTCAGCGAAATAACTAACGACGAGCTACGAAGGTTAAACTTTGACTTCATGGATGAAAGAAGAGATGACTCCCAGCTGAGGCTCGCTACTTAGCAAAGGAAGATGACTAAATATTTCAACTCCAAGGTAAAGAATAGGTCCTTTCGAATTAATGACTTAGTCCTTAGGAGAGTCTTCCTCTTCTCCAAAGCGCCAGGCGAAGATACCTTGGGTCCAAAATGGGAAGGTCCCTATAGAATCAAAGACGAAGTCCGACCTAGCACCTACAAAATTGAAGACATGGATGGTAGGGCACAGCCTCGTCCATGGAACATTGAACATCTCAGAATTTACTACCAATGATTGTACTGCATCGCTGGACGACCTTTCCCAGCTTATGTAATGGGTTTCAAGCTTCGATAAAATGTCATTTAAATTCAGAAACTACTCGCAAAGCGTGGGAGCCTCAGAGGAGAGGTTTTGACCCCCAACTATGGTGTCACCTCGCCTGAACTCTGAAACTCACTTCACATGCCTTCTTTTGACGAGGCTGAAAGCCAAATGAATAAGCCTCTTCATAGTCGTACCATTCACCATGAAGGGAAGCGTGGGAGCCTCGGAGGAGAGGTCCTGATCCCCAACTCGGGGGTCACCTCGCCTGAACTCTGAGGCTCACTCCACATGCCTTCCTTTGGTGAGGGTGAATGCCAAATGAAGAAGCATTTTCATGGTTGCACCATCTACCATGAAGGGAAGCGTGGGAGCCTCAGAGGAGAGGTCCTGATCCCCAACTCTGGGGTCACCTCGCCTGAACTCTAAGGCTCACTCCACATACCTTCATTTGGCGAGACTAAACGCCAAATGAAGAAGCCTCTTCATGGCTGCACCATCCACCATGAAGGAAAGCGTGGGAACCTCGAGGAAGAGGTCTTGATCCCCAACTCTGGGGTCAACTTGTCGGAACTCCGAGGCTCACTCCACTTGCCTTTGGCGAGGATGAACGCCAAAGAAAGAAGCCTCAACATGTACACCTCGCTAATTCGAGCTCAATGGAAATATCCAATCAAATAGCCCAAGTGTAATTTGGGCATTGTAGTTTATTTCAAGTGTCGAAACCTAAGCGCAACCAGTCAACTCATCGTTTACATTGCTTGAATATTAACTCATCCTTAAGCTTGATTATTACAAGTAATGGAAGTTAAGTTTTCAAGTTCGGAATGTTAGCTCAGACTTATGCGTGGACATTTACCAAGGTCCATACGCTATCGTTGATTTTCGTTGACGTTGAGAATTGAAAAGAATTGCAAAACATTGATTTTCATTGACAATAAACATGATATTACAAGATGGAGGACCGAGGCTAATACATCAGAATGAATTAAAGAGAAACTATGCTACTTAGGCTGATGGTGGCGCTACCTCGACAAAAGACGCCTTTGCAGTTTGAGTTTCAAAAATGTCTGCTTCCTTGTCCTCTACCACTTTATCACTGACCGCTTCCTCAATAAGCGTTTGAGAAACTTCATCAACAAACTCCGACCTCAGTTGTGATAGGTCGACATTTGGGAGAATCTCTTCAGCCCTATCCAACACCTCAGCATAGGCAAAGTTCCTCCAATACAGTCCGAAGCACTGATGCTTCTCGCTGAGGTGGAAGTTGGCAATGTAATCCTTAACTGTCTCCTCGATCGCCACCTGGGCCTCTTCCCTTGCCCTCACCTCGTCAACGTGCCATTTTATTTGGTCTTTCAGAAAGTTGTACGCATCCTTAGCCCCAGCAAGTTCAAGATTCGCTTTCTCCAGGGTCTCAGCAGTGACCTTCTAATGATTATTCGATGTCTCCATCTTCTTAGTGAGGGAGGCCACCTCACACTGAGACTCGTAAGCCTCCTTCTTCAAGGCCTCTATTTGGGCCAAGGCGGATTCCAACTTGGTCGCATCTTCAATCTTTTGGGCCTTCATCTCCTCCGCCTCGACCCTTATTTCCTTCAGCTCCTCTTCTGTGGAAGCCAACTTGTCCCTAGAGGACTTATTCTTCATCTGAAAGTCGATGAATGTTTCCCTATAGTCAAGTGCAAGGCCCAAGGTCCTCACACTTTGGCTTACCAAGGCCCTGGTGAGGTCCACTGCATCACAGCTTGAGGCGTGCAGCTGCCACCTGTCAGTCCAGAATTTGTAAAAACTTTCTGTAGCGCCTCAGACCTCGATAGGCAGCGCTTCCAACAATGCAGACGCAAGCACCTCATCATGGCCCGCAAGAAATTTAGGGGACTTCCCCTGAGTCCTTGCTGGCCTCTGCTTGGCCACTTTCTCTACTGAGCTCCTGACAGTCTCCTCCCTGGCCTCCT
>NC_036252.1:12153494-12161307 GCF_002742605.1 Olea europaea var. sylvestris
ATGATTATACTTGGACTTGGGGGACTATTGTTGCATGTTGATACACTTGGCCAACCCACTGGGGCCTATGGCCTAGTCATGCCAAATCACGTGGCACTCCAGCCGAGGTGGTATGTATGGCCGAAGCCCTTCATGCCAAACTACGTGGCACTCCAGCCGAGGCAATAGGTCAAGGCCCTTGTATATCCGAGGCCCATCTTACCCGAGGCCATTCTATTCGAAGTCCTAAAGCTGTTAACAGCACTGCTCCCTAGAGATCCGGTCTTACACAAGGATCCTCCCTGAGTGATTGATGGGACACCCATCATAGAGCACAAGTGCCTTGTCTTGTCAACATAGTGGCAGAGCCGCCAATTAATTAATGTGTAGCAGGCTAGGAAGTCAAATATGACACCTATAATTGGACAGGTAAACTTACGAGATGAGGCCACGTGTTCTCCCAATCAAGGGCCATGATCCAAGTTGTAATACTATAAATACTCTCTCTATATATCTCTCACAAGGGTAATGCAAAAATCAATACAAGAAACAACACTTTAATTAATTCTCTCTTATTATCTTGCAACATTATACAAGTTTACACATTTTCACATACACATTGGCAAACATCGATTGGTAATTATTGTACAATCGGTCTACGAATATCTCGTCGGATTTCGAATGTTCTTGTCCCGTGTCGTTGAGCTACTTCCACGCCCTTGATCTATCCGTTTTAGACCATCCACGTGTCTTTGCGTGTTGGACTTTCTCTTACGTGTGTGCGCGTGGGTCCGACATCTGTTCGCAACATTTTCTAGGGTCAACAGATTTGGTAAAAGAGTTTTTGTCAAAAATAATCCTTCACAAACAATTCTAGCCCAATGCATACATCAGTCGATATGCCAACCAGGTGGTAGAAGTTGGACAACATAATAGTGAGAAACCTAGTTTCAAGTTGATTACAACACCTAATTATAGTTTAAGAAATGCACTAGGAACCAACTAATTCCTACTAACTCGGTCTATTGCAATTTTAACTTGTCAACTGAATCATATATGTTGGAGGTTGACAACTTACTTGTGTGTGGGTAGGATCCATTTGAGCGGCGAAGATGCGGGCTCGGATGAGGTAGCTAACCGGATGGGCGACTACAATCTGTTGGGCAGGTTTGTCGATGGCTCTTCCGTGGAAATGTGCTCTCCAGGCCTTAGGGAAACTGGAAGTTTTGTCTGTTGGTTGTGAGAGTGAAGATATTCCACCGAAATCTTCAATTTGTCGTCGGCCGTTGTGGGTTTCTTACTAGTCACCTATAAGTGGAAAGGGTTCGGGTGTTTTTTTTGGTGGGTAAGAACAAGAAATGGAAAGGGAAAAGTCATATGTTCTCATTCGGTCACATGGGTTGTCAGATGAATTATTTGTAATGGTCAAGTAATTCATTAATAGCCAAAATTAATGGGAAATAAACAACCCCTTAATTAATAAAATATATTATCAATTAATTAATTTGTAAATAAAATTTAAAAATATCTGATTTTTAAAATTTTAAACATTATTTCTTAATTTTGAAATGAATCATAGTTAATCTCTTAAATATGAAATTTTCTCATTATTTATTTCTGGGAAATTATACCAGCACTAAATTTTTAACTTTTCAATTCAAAAATAAGGTATAATAGTTAAAAATTTTAATATTAATAATAGTATTATAAAATTAAATTAACGTACATACCTCACCCCCATATAAACCTACCCAACCAGATTTTCACTCTAAAACCCTAATCACTTTCCTCTTCCTTCTCTCTTTACCTCATCCTTCTCTCCTCTCTTTTAACAATCTAAATGACCCACGATGGCGCAAAGATCTTGGGCAATTTATTTCCACTACCAAGATCAGCAGCGCTCACTACACGCAATGACATACAGCACTATCATGGTACCTCTCTGCACAAGGGTTTGTTGGTGGTTTTCTAAGCATCGCGTGCGAGGCTATTGGTTTATTGGTGGTTTTCTGATGGTGGGTCAGTGGTTTTTTGTGGGTGGTTTGCTGCTGGTTGTTTGTGGGTGATGATGATGATTGTGATGGTGATGCGATGGTAGTTCTGTTTATGGTGTTGCAGGCGATGGTGATTCTATTGGTGGTGGTATAGGTGGAATAGGAAGTCGTGATGGTGTGGTGGTGTGTTATTTGGTTGTTGACAGTGTTGGAGTGGCGGTGGTGGTAGTGGTTCTATTGGTAGCACAGATGGTCATAGTGATGATGTGGTGTGGCCTTCGGTTGTTGATGATTTTAGAATACTGGTGGTGGGGTAGCATGGGGAGTGTTGTGAACAATTATTTGGTTGATTAACCAATAAATAATATATGTGATCGATGAAATAGGTAATTTGCATCTAATAAATGATACGTGACCTAAAAGAATATGAGATTTTGACTAAATTTATAATTGTGACTTACAGTTTATCAAGTTGTGATCAACTAATTTAATAACTTCTGATTAAGAAATAATTTATGATTAATTAATTTGATAATTTTTGATCAAGTATTATATATTAATATATTAATTAATAAAATATTTTTTAATTAATTATTTCATAAATATAATATAATTAATATTTGACTTTTGAAATTTTAAACTTTATTTTTTTAGTTTTAAAATTGGCTATATTTAATCTCTTAAATATGAAAATTTTCCCTTATTTTTTTATTTATATGGAGCCTGGCTATCATTTATTCTTTATTGTTATCATTACTATTAGGTTAAATTTCATGACAGGTCCAAAATCTTTCAAAAAAGTACAATAGGTCCCAAACCTTTCATCTTTGGCAAAAGTCCCAAACCCTTAAGAAAAATAGGGAATAATTCAAAGGACCGTTAATTGACAAGAAAGTTAGAGATTAACATTCATTTGACCATTATTAAGAAGGACGAAATTAGGGATTAACTTTTTTAATAATTTTAATGAAGAGTGGAGTGGGTTTTGAATGACTCGAAATGGAATGACAAATAAGTCACTTGGAGAATTATCGTTAGAGGTGTTTGATTATGATATATAATATTACACATAAATTGAAATCTTTTTTTCTTTTTCAACAATTTATTTAAAAAAAATACTATTCCATCCATTTTAATTTGAAAAAATGGGGGGCCAAACGGGGCTAAATGGCTTCTCAAAGATGTGGAATTGAAGTTCTTCTTAGAAGACCCTCTTAATTTTTGCCTCTATTATTTGGCTTTAATTTAATTTCGTTTTTTGAAGTTTCTACAAGCCTCGACTCTATATTGAATTTCTCTAGCCTGCATATATTCAAATTGTCTCCATGTCGAATTGTTAACTATTATAAAAAAAAAATTATTCGAATTTGAACAGAGATTATTATTATTTTAATTTTTTTGACTCAAGGATTCTGTCTTCTTTTCTTTATTTAATTAATGAAATTAAGCACCTCGTAATCTTTTTATATAAAATTTCATCAATTCTTGTATGGGTGTACCACTTCAATCTAACACCAGTTATAACCTGATTTTTTTATAAAAAATTGTTAATACCTTATTATTGAAATTGAAATCTAAGGGGGTGTCATCAATCTAGAGTTTGATGGATTTTAAAACTCCATATAAATTAAGGTGTCCACAATTTAGATTAAAATTTAATTTATTAAAATGTAGGTATCCTCAGGATTTTTAGAAATACTTATAAATTTAAGTATCCTCAATATAGAATTTAATAGGTACTCTAGAATTTTTAAGTATCCTCGATAACTAATTGATTTAAAAGGATTTCATTAATTAGATAGATTTTAATAGATTTTGAAAGATTTCAAACCATAAATATAAATACCAAAGATCTGTAACAATTTTATCTCAAACTTAAAAATTTCACAACTTTTCTCACCTCTCACGGATCTCTCTCCCCCTCCCCAATGTGAACAGTTTTTCTTATTCTCCCTCTAATTTCCCACAATTCTGATTTTTTCTTATTGAAAAGATGCTACTGATTTTTTTCTTCTCCCTCTCTCACATTCTGTTGAATATGTGGGTAAAACAATTTTTTTCAAAATTTGTGATAATCCATTACATAATATTTATGAACTAAACGTAAAGCCATGATAATCTTGAAAAGAGCATATGGACTCTCCATTTTTCTTGAATTCTACTGCGTCTAAATTGTGAGTAAGCCATGATTCGACCAGATCAAAAAAAATGTAGAAATTTTAGCCAAATCCATTAAAATCTACAAAATAAAAATTCATTCTAATTTTATGAAATCTATTAAATTCTATAAATACCATACAACCCATGAAAATTTATAAATATTAAGAAATCTATTAAACTCTGAATTGAGGACACCCTCGTAATTTGTAAGAACCGAGGTAAATTTTCCATGGAAAAATTCCTAAGAGTTTCTATACAATTTGATCACAAATTATCAAATTAATTGATTATAAATCATTTCTCCGTCACAAATCAAAAAATTTTATAAGTCACAAATTATTTCTTGATCACAAATCATAAATTTTATAGATCATAATTTATTTATCGATCAAATCACAAATTTTATAAGTTCACAACTTGTTTCACAGTAAACAATTATCAAATTAATTTATCACAAATTATTTTTCAGCCAAATTAGATGGTTACAACTAGGGGTGGGTATGGTCCAGTTCGGTTCTGTTCTAAAGAGAACCGAATCGAACCCGAAATTTTTAATTATTTAGCCCCTATTTGAGCTCCATTCTTTAAAAAAATACATTCTTAAACAGTATTTTAATATTATTTCAACAATGCATTCTTTTATAAAACAATATTTCACACCAACCTAAAACTTTTCTTTATTTTTTAACTATCATTTTCCATCAATACACTATTCAAAAATTCATTCATATGAAAAGAATGTGGCTCAAACAAAGGCTTAATAAGTGGAATCGTCTAGTTTAAATTTAATTATAGAACCGTTCGGGTTCAAACCTGAAATTTTCAAGTATTTAGTAAGTGGAACTGTCGGGTCCAAATTTAATTATGGAATGGTTCAAGTTCAGTTCGGTTCGGTTCCATTAAGTTTCCAGATTATATACTATGGGAGTGTTTGAACCACATTATTTTGGTAATAATGCATTCTTGAATAGTGTATTGATGGGAAATGTGTTGTTAAAAAATAAGAAAATGTGTTTTTATTTGCGTGTAATATTATTTTATTGAAGAATGTGTGGTTAAAATGATGTCAAATCATTGTTTAAGAATGTATTTTTTGGAATAATGTGACTCAAACATGCTCTATAATTAATTTTTTTAATATTTACAAAACTATATTAATTCAACTTATGACATATTCAATTTCAGCTCTTACAAAATAAAGTAATTCAATCTTATATGTATTTTGCATATCTTTTTGTTGAGTTCTTCATATATTTGATTATTAAAATCACTGGAAGGTGCGATAGCGAGCTTACAATAATTGAGAGATGAGCTGTCAAACTTCAATTCGATTTCTTCATAACGGTAAAATAACATATTTGGATAAAATTTATGTTAATTTGATTAAATTGGGCTTGTACTGAAATTAGAAATAGTAAAATCATATATATATATATATATTAACTAGTTAGCAAATTTATTTAAAAAAATAAAATAATTTGACTTATTTAAAATAAATAAATTTAAAAATTAGGGAGATTAGATTTTTGATCTAGACCGAACCGAATCTATTGGCTCTCGATTCAGATACCCGTTCGAATACTTAACTTAAGAAGAACTGTTTGATTCAGTTTAGTTCGGTTCAGAAGTTTTGCCCAACCCTCACAACTTACCAAATTTCAAGTCACAAATCCAAATTTGATCACAACAACCAAAAAATTACACTCCACCGCCAACCACAACCACCACCACCTAAAAACAATAACCCACAAAAAATCAACCATCCCTAAAAAAACACCCAGCACAACTGCCATCTCTACGACAGTCACCACTAACATCACACCACAACCACCATCTCTACCACCAACTGCATAACCATCGCCATCGCCATCCACAAACAACTATCAACAATCACCACAAAAAGCTACCCACAGAAACCTACATAGCTGCAGGTGTCATCGCATTTCCTAGCGACGGCACGCTATGAGTGCCGCTGCACGCATGACCATTGGATCCTAATCGGGCAATCTTATCGAACCTAAATTCGGACCCTCGACCAAAGTTGAACTCTGGCTAACTTTTAGATTAGGCTGGTTGAGAGTTTGAAATGGGTTGGTGATGTTAGGCCCATCGTCGTAAATTTTGCTTCACTGTCTTCCTTAACTTTAACTGCGCTGTCAAACACTACAAGCAGCACCACAATAAAGACACATTCACCACCACACTAAACACCAACACTACAACCATCAACACTACACCAATCATCGTACCAAACACCGAACTGCAGTGACATAGGCATCGCCTACTGCGTCTGTTGTTGACGCGCATGGGAGCGATGAAGATTAGGAGGAAATACCTCTAGATAGCCTAAATAAAAGGGAGTTCTGTAATATTAGACTAAAAAATATAAACATTTAAAAAATAGCCTTTGAACAATAATTTTTCCAAAAATACCTCTTATTGTGAAATTGCAACCAAAGCCATTACAATGTATAAAAACCTTCAATTAGGTCCTCAAAGAAATATAGAATCAAAAATCTTTAATAAATTTAAACCCAAATATTATACAAAATTTTATTGATCTAAAAAACGCAACAGAAAATGAATTAAAATATTTAGAAGAAGATCTGAAATGTTTCTTTACAAAATATTTAGATTCAAAATTAAAAAATAAAAATGTTTCTATAGATAATAAAACAATCAAAACAGAAAATAATATATATAAACTAATTCTTAAACTGAGAAGAAGAATTAAAGAACTAAATATAATTATTGTAGAAAAAGTTTTAATAAAAAATAGTGAATTTTATAGATTTTATTGTGATATTTTAGATACTTATAAAGATTTTAATTGGCTCAAAAATATTAACCCCTCCGCTGCACACTCCGACGAAATGGTATCAGAGCCATGTTACGAATCTAAAATTATGATGAATATAGTAGATGAAGAAAATATAATTGAAGAATTTTTGAAAAAAGTTGAAAAACATAAAAAATCTAGTTATCCCTGTTTACCTAAAAACACCACAAATGAAAGTTTTGAGGATATACACAAAAGATTAGAAAATCTAGAACATAATCTACAAGTAGAAAATGCTCTTTTAGATAAAAATCTTAAAGGAAAAGATAAGATTATAATTAATCCACCTCAAGATTTTAGGATAACACAAAAGAAAAATAATAAAGGGAAAAAACATGAAGAAAAACAATATATGATTACAGATGTAGAAGAAATAAAACAAAAATTCTTAGAATCTACAGGTAAAGAATATGAAGAATATAAAAAACAGTTAGAAGAATTAACTGAAAAAATGGAAAATACAAAGATGAATACTAATCCATCTTCAAGTCAGAATATAAAAGTAGAATTTAGTAGTGATGAAAAATATGATTATCCTTATGGTACCCCAATACCTGATAAGGCTGATATTAATCAATATAGAAAAACACAGAAAAGATACACTGAAAATGTAAGAAAACAATCCATAAAAGAAATAAATCCCATGAAATCCTATAATGAACCAATCCAGACAACAGGAATATAGTTAGATCTAGACTATGTAGATAAAAATAAAGCTATTGAAATTTGGATGAAAAGTACAGATTTAGCAATACAATTTAATAAATGGGAAACATATACAACTTTTCGATTTATCGAACATACATTCAGAGGAATTGTTTCTGAATGGTGGAGAAAATTA
>NC_036252.1:12165782-12214093 GCF_002742605.1 Olea europaea var. sylvestris
TAAAAGGATTTCGTTAAGTTTCTCATGATTTCTCGACAGTACAGATAGAGATTTTAAAAAAATTTCAAAATATTAATTTTGAATGGATGTTAACCATTCCAAAGTACAAGAAACACATCTTAGAGATATACCTTTTTTAATCTGTATACACCACTTGTATTCAGAAAAATATTAGATAGCTTGAAGATAGCAAAGCTTGTAATAAGATAATCATTTATGGAGTTCTAAATTTCATAAGGTAAGTACCAAAGATATGTAAATATAGTCTGTAAGCATGTACAATTTCAGTTTATGAATATCAAAGTAAAGTTTGTTATGTTCAACAAAGCTTTCATAAAAGGATTTCGTTAAGTTTCTCATGATTCCTCGACAGTACAGATAGAGATTTTAAAAAATTTTCAAAACATTAATTTTGAATGGATGTTAACCATGCCAAAGTACCCGTCTTTGAAGAATGGTTTAGGGGAAAAATGCAATTTTCTAAAAAAATTGTGACACCTTGTGTGTGAGTTATCTTTTAAAATTTTGTTTCAAGTAGGAACTTGATTCTGAAAAGAGTTTGGATAGAGGTGAAAACAGAGACTCTGGATATTGTGAGATAGCGTCTGTGGAAATACTACTAATTCTCTAGAATGAGAAATGCAACCTTAATTGAAAAGCCTTTTGCGGAAGCAATTGTGGATCCAAATGATTTCAAAACATTTTAAACCTTTACTTGATTCAGAAGATTAATTAAGTACATGTAAAGAATCTATAAGAGCATATTGGAAGGAAAGCCTGTTTACTTCCATTTAATTACTGTAAGTTATTTACTTGTTCTTACATGCTTATGTTTTAATTATTCTGATGAACAATTCACAAGCATCCACATCCACTCCTAATAATGATAATAATCTCATATTACTTTTAGATAAAAAAGATGTTTTATTTTTATTTAAATTAGTTGAAAAGTCTGAAGATATATTTCGTATTGGCAAAGAAAAAATTGAAAAAATATATAAAGATATAGATTATAATTGTAAAAATAATATAGGATTTGATTCTGTAGGAATTAGTAGACAGATAAGAAAGGTAGAAGATACTATAACTAAACATAGAGATATACAAGAAGAAATTTCAGAAGGATTAGTTCGATGATATATAATAAAAAAAGGTCAGCCTAGAATTTTTGAAGAACTACTAAAATATAAAGAATATTTAAAGATATTTGTAAGATTGAAAAATATAGATATAGGTCCTGATTAGTAAATCCTTAAAAATATAAGATACATCTTGCAAATAATTATAGTAAGGGTAAAATAGTATTTCTAATAAAAGAGGCCATTGTGGAAATTGGATCAATTATCTAGCCATTTTAAAAGTTGCCCCGAAGATTAGTCGGAGATGAGTGGGTGAAGGCGCTAGGAATGAAGGGGGTTGGATAGAAAATTGTGAAAATGAATTAGGGTACATGGGTAAATGGAATGGAAATGGTAAATTAATTATATTTAATAGTATTATTATTAAATTAAAATATTGAATTATTATAATTTGATTTTTGAATAAATAAATTGCAAATATTATTTTTGAAATGAGAATTTAAAAATCAAGGATGAATGTAATTTCCACATTTTCCATTGGGAAAATTTCATAACTAAGAAATTAATTATGACACATTTCAAAAACAAGAAAACAAGTTTCAAATTTTTAAAATCAGATTTTTATTAAAAATTATTTATAATTTAATTAGTTAAATAATTATTTTATTAATTAAATATATTTAGGTCACAGATCTATACAATTTGATCACAAATTAACAATATAATTAGTTACTTATTATTTTTTGTTCACAAATCAAAAATTTTATGTCACAAATTTTTTACGATCACATTTCAAAAAATTTGTAAGTCGCAGTTTGTTTATTGGTCACAAATCAAAAAATAATTAGTCACGGATTAATTTTTAGTCACGACTTATCATATTATTGGTCACAACTTATTTTTCGGTCACAAACACAAATTTTATAGGTCACATATTATTTTTCGATGACGAATCAAAAATTTTATAGGTTACAGATTAATTTTTCGGTCACAACTCAATAAATTATAAGTCACAAACATAATTTTTAGAGGTCACATATTATTTTTCGATCACGAATCAAAAATTTTATAGGTCACAAATTAATTTTTCAGTCACAGCTCAATAAATTATAAGTCACAAACACAATTTTTATAGGTCACATATTATTTTTCGATCACGAACCAAAATTTTTATAGGTCACAGATTAATTTTTCAATCACAACTCAATAAATTATAAGTCACAAACATAATTTTTAGAGGTCACATATTATTTTTCGATCACGAATCAAAAATTTTATAGGTCACAAATTAATTTTTCAGTCACAGCTCAATAAATTATAAGTCACAAACACAATTTTTATAGGTCACATATTATTTTTCGATCACGAACCAAAATTTTTATAGGTCACAGATTAATTTTTCAATCACAACTCAATAAATTATAAGTCACAAACACAAATATTATAGGTCACATATTATTTTTCGATCACGAATCAAAAATTTTAAGAGTCACAGATTAATTTTTCAGTCACAACTCAATAAATTATAAGTCACAAACACAAATTTTATAGGTCACATTATTTTTCGATCACGAATCAAAAATTTTATAGGTCACATATTAATTTTACGATCACATTTCAATAGAGTTGAGTGGTGTCACAAATTACAAATATTATAAGTCACAATTTATTATATAGTCACAAATTACAAATTACCGAACACAGACTAACAAATTTTTAGGTCACACATTATTTTTTATCACAAATTATCTTTTTTATTAGTCACATATTGTCGATTATTGGTCACAAGTTAACCAATTTAATGGTCACATACACCCCTACCCCATGTCTCCAAAGCAGAACGACATGGAACACAGAAGACGCCATCCACATTTCTTCCTGTGCCCAAATCCTCGCCCAGAAAGCTGGCAACTTCATTTTCTAGATAAATTGTTTGTGAAAAAGATCATCATCAACTTCAATTTCAAATACTCATATGCTATGCCAATCTGGTGGATTCTACGTCATTTTCATGGATGAAACAAGCTTCAGAGAAACTTCATATTCATTATATTTTTGTTCACCACCTTCTCCTTCTTCTTCCACGCCACCGCCACACACTGCCACCGCCACACCACACACACACTCCTACGACAGCACCACCACACACCCACCTCCACACCATGAAAACACCACCGTCAGACCGCCACGCCACATCCACCACCGCCAGATCTGCCACCGCCACACACCGCTATACACTGCCATACCATGAAAACACCACTGCTAGACCGCCACACCACATCCACCACAGCCAGATCCGCCACCACCACCAGGCAAGCACCGCACCACATCCACCTGCGTTTTCTTCAGGGGAGGGGGAGTGAGAGAGAGTGTGACATGAGAGAGAAATGTAGAGATAGAGTATTGGAAATTAATTAGGGTTTGTGTGTAATGGAATATATATATTTAGTAAAAATATTAATTAAAATAAAATATCTGATTTTTGAAATGTTAAACTACCCATCTTATTTTAGAATTATGAATTTTAAAAATATGAAATTGTGTAATTTCCACTTTTCCATTTGACAGTTAAATTGGCACAAATATCTATATTGGACCAGCTTAAGCTTAAGTCCCATCACAAGTCCAATTGCCAAATTGTTCAAATATTCTCTAATGATATTAATGTAATTTGTATAGCTTATTACCAAATTAGAGTTTATTTAATGCGTGCTTTACTTATATATAAAAAAACATTTATGATGAATAAAATTAAGAAATTGCTTGTTGTTCATCATCATTGACATAATTTTTTTACAGATTGATGATATATCAAAAAGAAAGTGAAGAAATTTTTTTATTTGGTTAATGAGGTTTGACCCAATCAAATATCATCACATCATCCGTTAGTAAACAAATATATAAGTTGTGATGTACATATAGTACAACTGATAAAATCATGTTGAATAGGGTTAAAATAAATTATTGATTTTAACACTACGAGACACTAAATGTTTCACTATGTACACATTACTTATTCATATGTAGGAAATAAAAATTTACTTATTTTGACCTTGAAATAGATTCTATTATCAAAAAAGGTACCTTACTCTATTATTAATCTTGTCAATAAAAAGCATATTTGTAAAAACAAACTTCTTTGTAAATAATCTGATTCTAAGTATATTAGTGAAGCTAAGCCAAACATAGACATGAAATAAAACAAGTTCTTTTTGGACCCTCGAAATTCGTCGTCGATTTTTGCACTTTGGGTGGATTCTTTCTTCATTGTGGAATGTGTTGGTATAATAGACTAGTATCCACATCAAATTGTATATTTATAACAGTGACACACAATAATGTATTTTTATTTGCATATTTTTGATCAAAATTTTCAGTTGTTTAAAATAATTAGTTTTCAAAGTTCTTTGGAATGGTACTCATTAAATATTTTCTTAGTTTTGCTTCAGTCAGTTTATATTTTCTAAAGTAAGCATCAATTTTCTTCCTCACAAAAAAAAAAAAAAAAAGCTATGAATATCTAGTGGACATCTTAGGCGAGCATCTAAAGTTGGACTCCATTGTGTGTTTGGTACTCTGTCGTTAATGTAATGAGTTTTAGTCTCCTAAATTCGATTTCTTGTAGCAGAATTTTTGAAACTTTAGCCCACCTCAAATCATTCTCTGGCTCCATTGCTCGGATTAATCGAGCAAAAGGGCAAGTGTGCTCTTCAACTTTCCGACTCAATAACCAAGGAAAATATGCAAGACAATTACAAGCAATACTGGCTGTTTTTCGCAGGTGCAAAGAAAACGAGACAATAGAGAAAGTACTTGCATTCGTGGATACTTTTTACAATCTAGTGAAAAATACTTATAAATGGGGTTGGGGTCCGTCCGTCATTTCATTTTTCTCCTTCCATTTCTGAAAAATGGCATCGAGAGTTGTATGCATGAGCAGATGGCCATTAAAATCTTGAATGTGAAGCCTGGGCTCAAATTCTTTATGCAGGATGGTTGTTGGCCCGATGCACGAAATTGCATCTCAATCGGGAGCTAATATGGTTGGGATTACCATAAAATATTATCAAGTGAATCTGGCTAAGACGCACAAGAAGAAGGCCGGGCTTGATAAGCAATGTGAAGTGTAGTAATTCCTGCAGATGCCATTGACACGCCAAAACTGGAAGAAGTGTACAATGAGATCTATAAGTTGAGAAAAACTTTGGTGTACTTAATGTTGGAAAAAATGGTTTAATGGGTTAACTTTGAGCCCAAATTTCAGTGGGACCCACCTTTTAAATAATACGGGACCTAGCATATTCACGTTCTACTCCGCGAGATGATTAATGTGATATATTTATTTATCGAAAACCATTTAAAATTGAATGAAATATTAAGTGTTAAAGTAACCGACATAAACTAAGGATTATGGAAGAATTTGATTTGTCAAACACTTATCCCACATAGGAAAGTTAGGAAACTTTGGTATGGTTTATAAGGTGAAAGTTTGGAATTAGGTTTGGGCCCCAAGGGGTACCAATAGTCTTTGGAAGGGGGAAGACCTATATCCTATTGGGTTCGGTAATAAGCCCACACACGCGCGCCGCCGTCCGACCGGCCGGCACGGCACGGGCGCGGGTGGACCTTTACACTATATTAAATTTTGGCTTATTCCGAGTGTTTTATTTTCTTTTAACAGTCGACTGTTTACTGCTGTTAACCGACTTAACAGACACGACTTTTAAAAACAGTATGTCTATTCGGATTTTTGAGGCTTGTCTGAAAGGTGATGACTGTTCGAATGGCCACGAACAAGTCTATAAATAGCCAGCCTTTCTACCAGAAAATTTACACCATTTTCATTGCAAACTTTCTGTGCTTTGAATCTCATTTCCCTCTCTCTCGTTCTGATATTGTCTCGAAGTAAAACGCACTTCTTTGTGTTCGTTGGAACTCCTACAGACTGCAGTGCTGCTTCTGTAGGAGACGCAAATTCGTTCTATCCTGGAAAACGATTGCTGGACGTCTTTAGCACCATTGAAGGCAACAAATTCGTTTTAAGGAAATATCGTGAAGTCGGTGGGCTCGAATTATAATTTTGGATCCTGTTGATCAATTCTTGCATTCAGGTAATTCTATCGGATTGTTTTCGAAGGAGTGAATTCAAACTCTAGAAACAACACTTAATGCGACCGTGCAATGGGGAGTTCCCACCTCATCGGGTGGCCCACCCTCACCCACTGAGGTGATTTGGCGCGATCAGATGATCACACCACGTAATACGGTTCAACCATCTCACCAAAGATTTTCTCTTATATGTTTAAAGTCTGAATCTTTGTATGTATCTTATGAATGGGCGACCACTGAATTGCATTGTGGGAAAGACCCGGGACAATGGGACATGTGAGAGGTTATCCAGGGGACTGAGCAAAGAGATGCATAATGCATTACCAAGGGATCAGGCTCAGCCCTAGCTCAAGGCAACGTAGATCATCGCACAGTGCCTCAAAAAAATAAAATAAAATCCCAAAAATCCAACAAAAGGTTTCCTTTATTTTTTGGAGTTGAGTACTTTAGTCCTTCAAAAAGCCAAGACAAAACAACAAAATTGGACTAAATAGGACACCCAAAACACTTGGGCACTTAACATACATTCTCTGTTTTAGGAATAAAATGGACCTATAATCGAACTATTATCTAGTGCTATATTTTGTCGTCTTTTTAATATATATAAATTAATTTTTACGAAAGTTAAAAGTAAATTATTTAATTTGAAAGGGCTCATTTCATTTATCAAAAGTTATAGAGAAACTGGATTTGAATTGATCATGGTTAGTATTAAAGAGATTGTTATGCTTGCAAAAAAAAATTATATTCAAGGGCCTAATTACAATTTGTCGTCGAGGGCCTCGGACTGACCCTGTCGAGGCCAAGAAGTTACAAGGACATAGCTCGAGTAGCAAACAAAGTAGGGTTTGAAGTGATTAAGGAAAAGGAACCCATGGTATGCTAGGCTGAAGATGGGGAGGATTGCGAATCGGAGTAACCACATTTTAGTCAAAGTGCTTGTGTGGCAGAGGATTGCGCCAAAGCACGAGATGCTGTTTGTGACTGCAGATTACCTGACTAGAGGCAGTGATTCTGGGATTTTCACCCCTATGCATGTGATTCTCTGAAGGAAGCCTGAATGCAAGTCCGGTTCAATTTCAGATTAAGAGATTAATGTAATGCGTAAGAATTGATCGACGATTGTAGATGTCAATTTCGTGCATGCTTCATTGTTGCTTATTGGATTTACTTAACAGCTTTATCTTTTTCAGCTTAATAAGCGTGCTCTCATAGAAAAATGAGATTCTCCTATTCGAAAGTAAATTGAACCGTCTTAGTAGTTTTCTGGAAGAGAAAAATTACTGAGGAAGTTGACAATGTGCTCTAACTTAGTGCTTGTAAGGATTTTGATAATTGATTTTTTTATTGTTTGAGATAAAGTGGGTGCTATCCGTGAGAGAAAAATTCAAAAATGACGACTGAAATAGTGAAATAACGGTAACAAAATTAATTTTAATTGGCTTAAAATTTGTACCAAACAAGCCGTTAGAAAGTTTCTCAAACTAACTTTTCTATTTTGTAAAAGATTTTCATCCTTTTTTCTATGTACTCTATCTTCCACTTGCTTCTTTGCTTTGACAAATGTTGCATTAACTTTTATCATCACAATTGTGTTAGGCCACTTAAGTCCTGTAGGGTGTACTTCTGCTTTATACATTTTTACATAAAGTGCCTCTTAGAAAATTAGAGAAAAGGGAAAAAACTACTTTTTTTGTAATTCTAACCACAATTTGTTTTGGTTATTAAATACAGAAGTGTCCAGCTTTTGAATTTAAAACTTGTTGGCTGAGTTGTAAGCCATTGTGGCATGTGGCAGTAGAATAGCTGTAATCGTCTTTACTTGATAAATTATTGATCGGACATCAGAGATGACTCATGTGAGGTCAGCTCGTGTTCCTTTATGCACTTAGGAGACACACGAAGACATCAAATATTGGCAAGGGAAAATTTGTCCCATAAGCAACCTTTTAATAACCAACTCAAGCATGGAACTCATTCCAGTGTAATATTCACACTTGTGGACTGATCTCCTTCCTGGTGTTGATCCAGGCATCACCCTTCCGGACCCTATTTCTATTATTGTCCTGACCTGTGTGTATAGAGTAATATTATTTAATATCCCAGGTGTCGAGCACCAATTTAGGTAACAACTGCATGACATTAAATTATAGATTCACTTAAATGCAATATCACGTGATTCATTTAAACCTATCGAGTGTGATTATTTAAATTGGTTAACAGCATGTATATTGTCACAAAGTTGGTGTAGTGCTACTTTTGAGGAGTTGAATAACATAATTTTTGTAGATCTCTATGCTCTTTCTTGTCCGACAATTCCACTCTAGCTTTCCAGCTTGTGTGTTGTTCAGTGCATCATAACATCACCCTACTTTTATTCCTTTCCCATTTTTTGTGAATTTTAGAGAGCATTATTTATCACATATCATCATTTCTATCATTATAATGTGATAAGTATCTCTAGCTTTGATGTTTTAAGGTTAGGATTAATGTAATGATTCTTATTTAGACTCTCACAAAGAGGGAGTCTAATGATAGTATTTTTTTTTTTGAATTTATTAATCGAGTTCTGATGATATCAGAATATGACAATACGTTCATGCCTATGTTTGTATCATGTATGTATCTGCTTAGATCTAGCTTTTGTATTGTGGAAACGATATATGTCTCGTGGCAAGTGCGTGAAAAATGTGCTGCTTGTTTTTCTCTCTAGTTAATGTTATTCGTCTCTTCGGTTCTATGTGTTATTATCAAAATATAATTGAATATTTTCATCTAAACCCAGTCTTCTACACCCCCATAAAGTGGGTCGGAGGATGTTGAATTGGCCTCTAGAGGCTGCCGTGAGAGTGGCGATGCAAGGTAATGGTGAAGTTTGGCCGGTCGACAAAATTGGGCAGTGTTTTTTAAATATTTTGCAATAAAGCTGGCACTAAAATCTCCAACATATGACAATCTAAACTGACCAGAGCTGAGAAAAGACAGCAGTTGAATTGCAGTTTTTGTTTGGCCCTCTTGGCTATTACCATCGTTAAAGTTTAATTATCTCTTGTTGCTAGATAAATTTCCCTTTTTTTTTTCGCGCCTGCATCTACCCTAATTATTGGTAATCCTGGGTAAATTCAATCTGCTGTTACTGAATTTTAATGAAAACCACCTGTCGACTAATTATTGGTAATCCTGGGTAAATTCAATCTGCTGTTACTGAATTTTAATGAAAACCACCTGTCGAAATGGTCCTTTGTCAAGGACAAAAACCTGAAAATAAGCTCATTTGTTTGCTAAGGTGATGAAACTCAACACAAATCAAAGCTGAAGCCCAACTATAGTAAGCGACAACCCGCACATGATGATTCTGTGTAGGAAATCATTTTGGAATGATTGATGGGACTTCTGTGATGAGTAAAATGTCTTGTCTTGTCTTATCAATTTAGGCAATAGAGTAGCTGCTCTTTGCAAGAGCATTAGATACATCATAAGCTAAGGAGGTCAAATTGATTTTTAGGAATGTAATTGTATGCTTTGGTCAAGGAGATGTGGCCAGGTTGATTTTCATCCAATGGACACCCATTTCATTTGTAATGCTATAAGTACCTCATTTATGTATCATTTGAAGATTAATGCAACTCAATACACTTGAATCTACTTTTTGTCTTCTCTTTTGTCAAATATACACCAAACTTTGTTTGAGTTTTATTTACTTTGCTTTCTTCAAATCATTAACGATTGTCTATTATTTAACAATCGATCTTAGAATATATTGTCAGATTCCAAACATATTTGTCTCGTGTTATAAAGTATTTCCCATGTCCTAACTCGAAGTATTTTCGATTAGCATTCTATCCATACTTATCAAATTTTGCTTACGTATACACTAGTGGGATCGATAACTATTGTCCACGTTACCCTAACGAAAAAACGAGGTCAACAAATACCAACTTAAAATCATTAACAGTTTCTTTCAAGCTCATAATAGAAATTAGTAGTTATATTGTCCATGAAAATAAATACGTCCATCTGCTCCATGTACTTATATATGTGGTGGTCAAGACCTAGACAAAGATTCATTCCATTAAAATACAAATACACTCAGCCTGGGCCTACCTTAACAATATTTAAGTTTTGAAAAAATATTTAGTTATATTTAAAAAGATTAATTAGTAAAAATAGATTATCTATATAGATGAGATTGAAATCATTGTTAATTTAAGATATTCACGTGGAAAATTGCAGCAACAGCCCCCAACTTTATTTACCTTATTACAACCCCATCCCCCCTCTTTTTATTTGGTAATATAGTCCATGTCACACATGTTTAGATACTAAGTTAATCCCTAAGACGACTTATGTGCATGGTCTATGAAGTTTGCACATGAGCCTAACTTGTAATGATTTTCAAGGCAAAACTAATAGTTCTACTATTGAATCACAAAAGTAGTAAACACACGAATGCTTTTCAAGAATCTAAACACTCATTTTACTTGAGTAAAACAGTAAGTTGTCTGCATTTTGTTTGAATAAAATAATGAATAGTGCTATTAATCAGTAGTTGTGATCGTCACTAGTTTAGGTGATAATGGATCACATATTTAAGATCAATATATTAGGGGGATCAACTATCATCTATAGAAGTGATGATTACGACTAATGTTGAATAACATTACTCTAAAATAATTACTCATACTTGTAATATTTATTTGTATGCATCAATTTCTTTGCTTTAGTTCTGGGAGGACGTCTTCAAGACTAAGAAATATTGCAATTGAGGTTTATTCATGTTTATCAACTTCTATGCTCAGTGGCAGATGCAGACATTTGAAATTAGTAGGGCATGATATTGCTGTTTGTTTTTCCATTTGAAGTGGTTGAATCGCTGGGGAAGGAAATCAAGTTAAGAACGATCGTCGGGAATGGAGCAAATGATTGGGTTTTGCTTCAAAGTTTGGAATTGGGAGCCCTCAAGCTGAGAGTTGGGATTGAATTGGGAGTAGATCGGTTTCTTGCATTGAATTTCAATTTGGTTTCTTTGGATTGAAATTTGGGTTTTGAAAGTTGGGGCGGTTTGTGATTCTTTCTATTGGAAACTGTAATAGTTTTTTCATTACTCCATTTTCGATTTTTATAATTAAAAAAAAAAACATTTTTAATTGGTGGGACACGTGACCCACCGAGACCAAATGTAGGTCCGCCATTGTCTATGCTTCAATTCTAGAAAGACAATCTTGAGATTAAGAAATATTATACGTTTATCGACTTCCATGCTTCAATTTTGGGTGGACCGTTTCACCCTTCAAACATACCACAAGTGAAGCTCACACGCAACAAAGACTGAATGGAATCATTTTGAAAAGTTGGGAAGGACGGTACCAAGAAAAAAATGAACTTGTCTAGTTTGTCACGAGACGGATCAATAGATGGGGGACTGTTACTGCAATTTTGCCTTTTCACAATTGTTAAATTGTATCCAACTTTCCTCTGATCCTGGCGTGCGACCCGACCGTGATTGACAGCGCGAATCTCGCACAAATCCACACATAAAAAGCCATTTCACCTTTCACTTTACTCTTACTTCGATATCTTTTATATCTATACTCTCTCTCTCTTCTATCGATGGAGTTCTTTACTCTCTTCTGCACTGCCTTTCTTTTAGCCGGCGGCTTATACTGGTTTGTTTGCATTCTTGGCTCGGCCGAGCAAAAGGGTAAACATGCCGTTCAGCTTTCCGGCGGCTCAATCGCCAAAGAAAACGTTCAAGATAATTACCAGCAGTACTGGTCGTTTTTCCGGAGACCCAAAGAAATCGAGAAGGCAGAAAAGGTACCTGCTTTCGTCGATACATTTTATAATCTGGTTACAGATATTTATGAATGGGGTTGGGGTCAGTCTTTTCATTTTTCTCCTTCCGTTCCTGGAAAATCGCATCGGGAGGCTACTCGTATACACGAGGAGATGGCGGTGGATCTGTTAAATGTGAAGCCTGGGGCTCGAATTCTTGATGCAGGTTGTGGGGTAGGTGGCCCGATGCGGGCTATTGCAGCCCACTCGGGGGCTAATGTAGTTGGGATTACCATAAATGAGTATCAGGTGAATCGGGCCCGGACACACAACAAGAAGGCCGGTCTTGATAAGCAATGTGAGGTGGTGTGTGGTAATTTCCTTCAGATGCCTTTTGCCGACAATAGTTTTGACGGGGCTTATTCAATTGAGGCAACGTGCCATGCCCCAAAATTGGAGGAAGTGTACAGTGAGATCTATAGGATTTTGAAACCTGGATGTTTATATGTGTCTTACGAATGGGTGACAACTGAATTGTACCGTGGAGATGACCCGGAGCAAGTGGAGGTCATCCAGGGGATTGAGAGAGGAGATGCCTTACCAGGGCTTAGGAGTTACAAGGACATTGCTCAAGTTGCAAAGACGGTTGGGTTTGAAGTGATTAAGGAAAAGGATTTGGCTAAACCACCGGCCAACCCGTGGTGGACGAGGCTGAAGATGGGGAGGATTGCCTATTGGAGGAACCACATTTTAGTCACAGTGCTTGCGTGGCTGGGGATTGCGCCAAAGGGTGTCGTGGATGTGCACGAGATGCTTTTCGTGACTGCAGATTACCTGACCAGAGGTGGTGAGACTGGGATTTTCACTCCTATGCATATGATTCTCTGCAGGAAGCCGGAAAGTAAGTCTGTTTCTAGTTCGACTTAGGAGGACGCAATGTAATGCATATGAATTGATCTACAATTATGGAGGTCAATTTCTTGATGTTTTATTTTTGTTATTTGTCTTTTACTTTGTTGTTTATCGGATTTAATTTAATAGCTTTATGCCGTTTTAGCTTGATTGCTTGCTTTCATAGAAAAAATTTCTTCATTTTGTTTAGTTTATTGTTAATGTTGTTGGCTTGAAGTAGATTTGGCCGTCTTATCTTGTGTTGTTCGAGGGAACTACAAAGAAATTTGACACTGCCCTCTAACTTATGTTAGAAAGTCTCTTGAAATTAGCTTGTTCTATTCTTTTTGTAATGGTAAAATTATCAATGATGGTCAATTTCGTAGTGCAATGCTGCACTGAATGTCAAGTGAATTGGAATGTCTTTTTTCTAATTCTTTTTGTTGTATGTGTCATTGCATTATACCACTTGTGTTCTTGATTTGAACTAAGCGTCGAATTATTTTATCGTTAGCATTAGTGTTATGCCACTGCAGTCTTGCTTGGACTACTTTATTGTAATTCTAACCACAATATTTAATTGTTATTATACATCCAAGTATCCAGTTTTTTAGCGTTAAAACTGTCTTGACTGGATTAGTTTATGGTTGATTCATAAACAATGTTGGCCTCGGACTGTAGAATAGCTGTAATCGTCTTTACTTGATAAATTATTGAGCGGACATGGCACATGATTTAGTTAGCTGTATGACTGTCCGTTACATTCGATGTCTCATGTGAGGTCTGTTTGTGGTCCTTCACTACTTCAGATGTTTGGGACATCTTTTTAAAATATGAAGGGACAAAATGTATCCAGATTCATTCATTTTTTAAGAATTTTGTCCTGTGTATCATATAATATGGATTATAGAAAAATGTGGAATTTAGTATTCAATAATGTAGTAGAGGCTACAATCTTGTAGCTAGGTTTTAGCACTCACATTTTCGACTAGAGGAGTGTTCTTTCTTTGATACCAGCAGAAAGTATGAGCGAAAAGGTTATACCTGAATGATTGGTAATTGAATCTGAAAATATGTTGCCTCCAACTGTAAGGTTAAATTGGTACATGATAGCCATCCCTGTAGTTTTTTTATTAAATTTGTCGATTTAGAAATGCATTTATAATATTATGTTAAAAAAATATGGTGTGTTCAAGCACGAAGCGCGGAACTCCTTTCTAGCTAGTGCATATCCACACGTGGTAGACATTTGATTCAGGTGGCAGGCTTGTGGTTTTAATTTATTTGGATATGAACTTCCTTCCTTTGATTAATATATTGATTGTGTTAGTTGGTGCATGTGCTATCCTTTTGAATAGTTGCTTTGCAGATCTCTAAGCTCTTATCTATTGTGATTTGTACCTATCCAGCTCGCGTTTCTCTATTGATTTATTTATTGAATCAGTATCATGTCTTCTTCCTTAACCAACATTTGGCAACATTAGAGAAATCCTCAACATCGTCTAGCATTTCTAGTTTTCATGTGCAAGTCTTTTGCTTTGGATGTTTTAATGCAAGGGTTGTTTAACTGGTAACATCTAACCTGGGGAGTGACAAAACTTTTATTAAAGCTTGTGAATTTGTAACGTGGATATGCTTAGATCTAGCCTTTCGATTCCGATTCCATGCAAAATTTAACTTGCATTTTTGTCTTTTTGGTGTGTCCACCATGTTTTTGCCTCAGATATTATATCCACCCCCTTTGGCCATTTGTGAAAGGATATGGTTTTGAATCTCCAGCTGAGTCGAGTCGAGTTGAGCCGATATAACTGTTAACCATCGATTAACATCACCGAGGTCTGAGTGTGTGTCGTAGGCGCAGCATAAAGTTTTGAATCTCTCCTTTTCAATGAACAGACTATCTGGATTCCTTTTTTATTTCTTTATTTGTAATTGCTTGCTATAATTACTTGATATTTAACACTTGCTATAATTACTTGATATTTAACACCCGAAAGGGAGAGTGAGCTTGAAATTCTTTTTCCTAGTTTGCATGGTCAAATAATATATCCGTCAACGCTATGTGCTATTTGAATATTTCGTATGCAATGTGTGTGGTTTTGCATATATGATGGAATTCAATGTGTGTTTAGTTTTATCTTATAGTTTTGTCTAATGTAGAATTTTGAATATAATTTATGCTATTTTTTTTATTTTTATTTTTTTATCTACAAATGCCCCTAATGTCAACAACACTAATTTGATGTATTAAGGAATTTATTATCTTAGCTATAAAAAAATTCTAGATACATGTTATCAAGTACATGTAAGATGGTTATAAGATATCTGTACATCTATAATATATTAAAATAATACATCAAGGAGAATCATTTTTAAATGATTTTAACCTCTACAATTCAATTATTTTAATAATACTTTATTTTTCGTTTTTCAAAAGTAATAAATACTACATAATTATTGTTATTTATAGAATTTGTGTTATTAATTTTCAATTAATTAACATTCACATTAATTTAGATTCAATGAATTTTCACTTAATGAATCTTGAATTATACAAATCTAGAGTTATTATAAATTTATTCATATTTATGTATTTAGAAATTTTAATGAGTATTTAAATTTATGTATTAATAATTAATTTTTATGTATCAATTGTAATATAAAAAGATTACTCATTTATAGTATTTCATCATTATAAAAAAAAAAAAATGAATTATAGAACTTGAGTTTTCAGAGTACAATTTGAATAATTTTCTTCTCTTAAATTTTTATGCTATATTTTATTTTCTTTAATTTGTCCGAAACTCTTTAAATCCTCCAACAAATTGATATGAAATATACTTTTAAGTATTTTAGAATAACATGCAACACACGTTCAATTTTGACTAGTAAATATAAAATGTGTATATGAGGTTTGAAAAAGTGGCGTGACAAGGTCAAATTTTAAATGTATATATAATCTATAATATATTAAACATCACATGAGAATCATTTTTTTGGACGATTGTAGCCATACTACAATTCAATTATGTTAATAATACCATACTTTTTGTATGATTCTAACTTTACTATACCTAAATTATTTCAATTATACATTTTCATTATTTAATATGCATTTAACATTTAATTATACATTTCACTATTTACATGCATGTATTATAATTGACATTTATTTTCCATGGCTTGCACTCTCTCATATTTAGATCAAAATGGTGCAAATTAATTCTTCTAGTTCACGCACACTTCATATGTTTTGAGGACTATTCAATTACTCTAGCAGTAAATAAATTATTCAAGTTAATGTACATTTATTTATTTTCAAGATTATTCATCATGGAATCAAAGGCTACAAGAGGTTTTGGCAACATTAGAGAAATCCTCAACATCGTCTAGCATTTCTAGTTTTCATGTGACAAGTCTTTTGCTTTGGATGTTTTAATGCAAGGGTTGTTTAACTGGTAACATCTAACCTGGGGAGTGACAAAACTTTTATTAAAGCTTGTGAATTTGTAACGTGGATATGCTTAGATCTAGCCTTTCGATTCCGATTCCATGCAAAATTTAACTTGCATTTTTGTCTTTTTGGTGTGTCCACCATGTTTTTGCCTCAGATATTATATCCACCCCCTTTGGCCATTTGTGAAAGGATATGGTTTTGAATCTCCAGCTGAGTCGAGTCGAGTTGAGCCGATATAACTGTTAACCATCGATTAACATCACCGAGGTCTGAGTGTGTGTCGTAGGCGCAGCATAAAGTTTTGAATCTCTCCTTTTCAATGAACAGACTATCTGGATTCCTTTTTTATTTCTTTATTTGTAATTGCTTGCTATAATTACTTGATATTTAACACTTGCTATAATTACTTGATATTTAACACCCGAAAGGGAGAGTGAGCTTGAAATTCTTTTTCCTAGTTTGCATGGTCAAATAATATATCCGTCAACGCTATGTGCTATTTGAATATTTCGTATACAATGTGTGTGGTTTTGCATATGATGGAATTCAATGTGTGTTTAGTTTTATCTTATAGTTTTGTCTAATGTAGAATTTTGAATATAATTTATGCTATTTTTTTTATTTTTATTTTTTTATCTACAAATGCCCCTAATGTCAACAACACTAATTTGATGTATTAAGGAATTTATTATCTTAGCTATAAAAAAATTCTAGATACATGTTATCAAGTACATGTAAGATGGTTATAAGATATCTGTACATCTATAATATATTAAAATAATACATCAAGGAGAATCATTTTTAAATGATTTTAACCTCTACAATTCAATTATTTTAATAATACTTTATTTTTCGTTTTTCAAAAGTAATAAATACTACATAATTATTGTTATTTATAGAATTTGTGTTATTAATTTTCAATTAATTAACATTCACATTAATTTAGATTCAATGAATTTTCACTTAATGAATCTTGAATTATACAAATCTAGAGTTATTATAAATTTATTCATATTTATGTATTTAGAAATTTTAATGAGTATTTAAATTTATGTATTAATAATTAATTTTTATGTATCAATTGTAATATAAAAAGATTACTCATTTATAGTATTTCATCATTATAAAAAAAAAAAAATGAATTATAGAACTTGAGTTTTCAGAGTACAATTTGAATAATTTTCTTCTCTTAAATTTTTATGCTATATTTTATTTTCTTTAATTTGTCCGAAACTCTTTAAATCCTCCAACAAATTGATATGAAATATACTTTTAAGTATTTTAGAATAACATGCAACACACGTTCAATTTTGACTAGTAAATATAAAATGTGTATATGAGGTTTGAAAAAGTGGCGTGACAAGGTCAAATTTTAAATGTATATATAATCTATAATATATTAAACATCACATGAGAATCATTTTTTTGGACGATTGTAGCCATACTACAATTCAATTATGTTAATAATACCATACTTTTTGTATGATTCTAACTTTACTATACCTAAATTATTTCAATTATACATTTTCATTATTTAATATGCATTTAACATTTAATTATACATTTCACTATTTACATGCATGTATTATAATTGACATTTATTTTCCATGGCTTGCACTCTCTCATATTTAGATCAAAATGGTGCAAATTAATTCTTCTAGTTCACGCACACTTCATATGTTTTGAGGACTATTCAATTACTCTAGCAGTAAATAAATTATTCAAGTTAATGTACATTTATTTATTTTCAAGATTATTCATCATGGAATCAAAGGCTACAAGAGGTTTATCGGCTATGAAAATGAATGGTCCATTAGAGTGAAGGTAGTCCAAAAGGGTTGGTCGAATCTTATTTCAATAATACTAAACAATATGATATTTAAAGGCTTATCCTAATTGACAATGAGCTATTACGCCTACTACGATAATTATTTATTTTGTAATTACATTATTTTATTATAAAAAAAAAATCCTTAGCGTATGCTTGGCCCCTACTTTTTGAAAAATTCATTTTAAACCACACATCCTTCCATAAAATAATTTTACATGTAAATTAAAATCTTTTTCTTTTTTCTTAATCGTACATTTTTCCAAAAAAAAATATTTCAAAATATATTTTCTTACTAAAAAGGGCTCCAATAGGGGCCTAGTCTTAATATTCAATTATTAATATAATTTTTTCTTTGTTCATCGCCTTCAAACTTGAGGTAAAAACAATTCGTGAATTTTTTATTTATTTATTTTTTGTATGAATGCATGCGGAGATCAAATCTCTATTAAATGCCGAAAGTCATATGCCTTGATGCATACGCCTCAGCAAGTCATGGCTTTAACCTTGACAAATGACACTGAAAATATAAGGTTTAGGCCTTAGGGTGCTTAATGAAGGCATTTAGGTGAGACGGGCCTTAAGGCTTAAGCTTAAAACGCTTTGTAAAACAATGGGTACTTCATATTTTCTCCATTTTATGTTTTATCCCATGATGCTCGTGAAGATTAATAGTCAGCAGCAATCATTCCATGATCCGCAAACTGTAAAATATGCAATAAAACAAGTACTTTCCATTGAAATATAGAACTAAAGTATGTGTTTCCCATGGTTTCAATTATTAATTTAATTTATTTTTTTCACAAACAGTTATATGTTACATTTTCAAGAGGAATTTCTATGATAACTACAGAAGTTTTAGTTAACTCGGATACTCCTAATCGTTCAAAAAATATAGTATACAAAGAATTTGTTATTGAATAAAAGTTAATTTCATATAAACAACTTTTTTAACTATTTTTTATATTTTTGCATTTTTAAATATTATTTTTACGGCCCTTTGTTTAATTATTCTAAGACCGTTAATAATTTTTCATTTCATCTAATTAACTTATTTAACCTTTAAAATTGGAAAAAGGGTGTGCATCTTTTGGCACCGATGTGCGCATTGACCGCGTCTTTTGACGTTAGATTGATCTCCCTTTTCAATGCTTTCTTCTAGGTCGGCCTATGCCCGGCCTTTTTCACCTTTTATAGCACTAAATATCAATAGAAATATAAAATTACACATGGATTGAGTAAGATTTTTATATTAATAAAATCACGTAGCCATGGTCACCTAAGTAAACTGTATTTTACATTGATAAATAATAAAATAATATGTGATCATATAAAATTTGATGTACATGTAACAATGTTCATTAACTGATCACATATTATTTATCAGTCAAAATCACAATTAATTGATCATGGGCACTCTTCATCTCACCTGCATCTTACTCACACATCTCCACCACCGTCGACACCATACAAATCATCGCCATCACCAACAATCCTTCAATCGCTTAGCGCATCTAGTGTCATCACCAGCAAACCTAAATCTGAATATCTCAAAACATCCATCAATGGTAAGTCTTGAATCGGATGGTTCACAGTCACTTACGACACGCAACCCAAAGCCATTGCCTCAATTGTCCACACTATGTCGTAGTCGTAAAAAAGTGAGCAAATTTTTTACTCTATTTTTCCATCCAATTATAAATAACCCAGAAACGACGACACTAAGGCATTCTCCGATAAGGCAAAGATGATGCGCTAGAGTTCAAGAGTGGTGGAAGTGGTGGTACGACGGACAACGAGTGAAGGTGCAAAGGATTTTTGAGACGGGGAGATGGGCTTCGATGGCAGGGTCGAAAGATAATTAAACTACTTGTACAAAGTAATTTGACAAAAATGGTCGACAAAGTGTGTGTTGAAAAAATCAAAGCCAATGGATTTTGTTGCTTTCAAAAACTATTTTTAAATTGAATGATATTGATTTTGCCAACAACCACTTTATCAACCTTTTTTGTAAACCTACTTTGTAAGAATAGCATCGCTCATCGAAAAATCTATTTTTAGGGAAGGATGAATTGGAGACATGAGGTTGTGGTGTGGAGTGGGTGTGGCGATGGCTGGGGTATATTAATATACCTGATTTTTAACAAAAATTAAAAATTATTACGACCTGATTTTTTAACTTGAAACTTGAATACTTGATTTGCATGGATTTATGTAATTTTCTTGTTATAGATTTTCAAAGCATTTATCATGGATTCAAATCTCGCTTTAAAATTGCAGTGAGGCACAGATAAAGATTTTATTGGAACCATCTAGACAAAACTAAGACAACAGACGTAGCCTAAAGACATATCGTGCCTGAAATGCTAAGAAAAAAACAGTTGGGATTAAAAATGCTAATTCAGTCAAAAGTTAGGGATGATGCATGCAATTTAGTAGAATCTTATTTCACTTGAGCTCAATTTTAGCACAGATCTCACAATTACACAGTGAGTGCTCATGAAATTTTGAAGTCGAGATGAAGCCCTCGTCTGTTCTGTACACTCGCAAAATCGTCTCGATTTCCGAAGTCAACCTGTCTGCTGGTGATTGAGAAAATGGCCTTATTTATTAGTTTTCACGTCCATATCAAACCTATAACTCACCATTATGTCTCGCCGAAAGCTTCATACACAATTCAAAACCATGAACCCATAATCAAGAACCAAAATTTGAAGTCAGCTACCAGTGTGAAAAGAAGACGAGCAAAACGAATCAATACATTAGTTGAGAACGGGAATATCTCGTCGACAAGAAGGCTGTTATCTTATGTGGAGTCGGGGTGTTTAGAAGATGCGCTCCATGTGTTTGAGAATATGGGTGACTCAAGTACTTTCATATGGAACGTGATAATAAGGGGACTGGCCAATAACGGGTTCTTTCAAGAAGCTATTTATTATTATCACCGTATGCAGTTTGAAGACGTAGAAGCCGATTGTTTTACTTTTCCATCTGTAGTCAAGGCGTGTACTGCTGCTTTTGCCGCGGTGGAGGGACAAAAAGTTCACTCGAGGATAATTAAGCTTGGTTTGGACAGTGATATTTACATCTGCAATACTCTTATATTGATGTATGCAAAAGTCGGATGTGTAAAGGATTCTGATGAAATATTTGAAGGTATGCCTGTAAAGGATTTAGTTTCTTGGAATTCTATGATCAGTGGGTATGTTTCAGCTGGCGATGGTCGGAGCTCCTTGTCATGTTTCAGTAAAATGCAGGCAGATGGATTACAACCTGACAGGTTTAGCATTATTAGTGCTTTGGGTGCTTGTGCTCTTGGGCATTTTTTGTTAAGTGGAAGGGAAATCCACTGCCAAGTGATTAGGAGACGGTTTCAATTAGATTTAATGATAGGGACTTCACTTATTGACATGTACGGAAAATGCGGTCTGGTGGATTACGCTGAAGGGGTATGTAATACCATTTCTCAAAAGAACGTGGTGGTTTGGAATGCAATGATAAGTGCATATGCCTTGAATGATAAATCATTCAAGTCATTTACTTGTATGAGGGAAATGCAAGAGAGTGGCAATTTGAATCCTGATGTTGTCACATTGATAAACTTGCTCCCCTCTTGTGCAAAACTGGAAGCTCTTGTGCAGGGAAAAGCCATCCATGGTTATGCCATTCGAAAAGGATTTTTTCCTCATTTAGTATTAGAGACTGCTTTAGTTGACATGTATGGTAAGTGTGCGAGGCTGAAATTGGCTGAAGGTATGTTTTTCTACATGAAGGAAAGAAATTTAATATCATGGAATGCCATGATTGCTGCTTATGTGCAGAATGGCTATGCCAGGAAAGCCTTGGAAATGTTTGAAGATATGTGGAACGAAAATTTTATCCCAGATGAGATGACATTTGCTAGTATCCTGCCAGCATATGCTGAAAAAGCCTTGCTAAAAGAAGGGATGCAAATTCACAGCTATATATGTAAATTGGGTTTTGCTTCTAGTACATTCATCTCCAATGCAATTATGTACATGTATGCAAAATGTGGGGATCTTCAGACTGCAAAAGAAATCTTCGATAGTATGTTGTTTAAGGATCTTATTTCATGGAACACAATAATATTAGCTTACGCCATCCATGGGTTTGGAGCATCTTCCATTAGATTGTTCTCTAAGATGAGGGAAGAGGGTATTGAACCGAATGGAAGCACATTTGTTTCCCTTTTATCATCCTGCAGCATTTCTGGGATGGAGGAAGAAGGTTGGGAATATTTTAATTCGATGAAAAGGGATTATGGAATCGATCCTGGAATAGAGCACTATGGCTGTATGCTTGATCTACTAGGCCGTGCTGGTAATCTTGACTTAGCTAAACGCTTTATAGATGAAATGCCTATAACACCAACTGCCCGGATCTGGGGATCTTTGCTGGTTGCGAGTAGACATCATAGAAACATAGAACTAGCTGAGCTAGCTAGAAACCATGTGTTGTCATTGAATCATGATAATACTGGATGCCATGTCTTGCTCTCGAACATGTATGCTGAAGTCGGCAGATGGGAAGACGTAGAACGGGTTAGATGTTGGATGAAAAACCAAAGATTAGAAAAAACCGTTGGATGCAGCATAGTTGAGTACAATAGTAAGACATACCGGTTCACCAATCACGATAAATCACAAATTAAGAGTAACATGATTTATGAAGTTCTTGATATGATTTCGAGGAAAATAGGGGAATATCAGTGTGGCCCTGACGTCACTAAGTTCAAGACAGTAGATTTGTTGAAGAAAAGGGATAACGCTCCTTTCTGCCACAGTGTGAGATTAGCTATTTCATTTGGCTTGATCTCCACATCGGTTGGGAACCCTGTGCTAGTTAGAAAGAACATTACGGTATGTGAAGATTGCCATAGTGCTGCAAAAAAGATTTCAGAGATAACTAACAGAGAGATTGTAGTAGGAGACTCAAAAATATATCACCATTTCAGGGATGGGAATTGTTCGTGTAGAGATTATTGGTGAATAAATTGTTTGAAGGACAAGAATACTTGTAAAATAATTAGCTTGAGATTTCAGGATTCAGCAGGTATCACTGGAATCATCTTCATGCTCCTCAAGTTGTACCAATATGGTCAAATTGAAAAGGTGAGTCGGCTAATGCTTACTGCTAAACGATTGGGAGTTCTATTAGATTGTCAACGAAGTTGGAATTCGAGTAAACAGAAGAGGAGAAAGGTATGTTGTGCATCTTGATTTTGTTAAAAGAAAGACACGGTAACTATTTACAGGTTCATTGATATCATATTGGACCTGTATGGACTATTTTAGTGGGAGCCTGAGAAAATGTTTAGGATAAAAATGTGGTAGTTACACGAGTGATAATAAATTAAGCTCAACATCGCAAATTTTGTTCAAGATGTTTTCAAGTTGGGTTTTGTGCTCATATAATATATTCTTGCTATAGTAAAATAGAAAATTCTAATAAATAAATTCTGTTTTTTTATTTAGTATTAATGCATTTTACTAAACATTGAGCATGTGAATAAAATTGTCAATGATCACATATGATAATATAAATTGGATGCTTGCATGGAGAAGTACCAAGTGATACAAATTATATTTTGACCATAAATAAAATAGTTCACAACTAATGCACAGGGTTGACACCTTGTACCGTAATGGTATAATTCACTATTTGGGATTGCAATTTGTCCTTGTTGAAAAAATAGTCTAAATGTGGTAATAGTATACTTAGAGTGTATTGAATAGATTTAATTATAGTATAATCTTGCGAAGAATTAAATTTCGCTTGTTCGTAAGATGTTTTATGTAAATCCCTCGACAAGATTATGTATAGATCTCGCGAGATTAATGATTTTTTGAATCGTCAATGAGTATGAATAATTTAATTAATCAAGTATTTCGATGAATTTGAAGCTTGAGAACAAGTGAAGTAGTGAACACAAATTCGTGTCAGAATCATCCTCAGATGGGATCATCGTCCTACAAAATGAGTTGAGCGATTACTAAAATATTTTCTGTTGAACGGTTACCTAATTATTGTATCTTGAATGAGGATGAGCTAGATAAGATCTAATTATTAGAGTTTGGATAATATATGTCTGAATAGGTTCATATGGTAGCTCAGTAAAGTTTTGGAGCCAATTGCAATTACTTGAAAAAAAAATTTAACTTGATTATAATTGTATTGAAATTCAAAGACTACATTTGCAATTAAACCTATGACCTAATTAGAGTTGGACTAAACTTTTTTGGTCCTATATTCACACTATAAAGTGGGCAAAAATCATGTGAGAAAAGAAAGAAATTGAAAATTTTGTTTTCTTGTTCTATTCTTGGTTCGTTCAATCTTGAATTTATTTTTTATTTTAATTGGAAAGGGTGTCCACACGTTATAGTATTGACTTTGGTGAATATCATAAAAGAAAGTGGCAAGATCTTGAATTCAAAAGCTGAAAGTTCATAATCTAAAAGAACTAAAATGTAGTGATTCAAATCCGATTAAGAACTTGATTATCGAATTGAGGTAAACCCTAAATTTATGTTTTTTATTGTAACATATACGTAAACATTTAATAATAATATTGATTTCCAGCATTGACTGCTATTGTTACATGATTGACTGGTTTTGATGAGATGAGACTGTAAGCAGGATTAATATGATACTGATTTCCCAACCAAACAGTCTAAGGAGGAAATGGGGAAAGCGACATATAAGAGTTGTTACATGTACAAAGTTGGTCGATAAAATAATATTGACCCCAATCATTTTAAAAATAGATTTTTAAAACATTGAAAATCAATGGCAGAAATTTTGTCAACACTCATTTGTCAATCAAATTTGTAAATACGTTTTCTACAAATAGCATAATACGGATAAGAGACACTTGGTGTCACCTAATATACCAAGAAAAGATAAAAAGTTACCTCTAACGAGAAGTAATAATTACCTTATCCACAGTAATCAGTAACGACTTTAATACGGTCACTTTTCAAGCATGCACGTGTACAGTATTGCGATAGGCCAAAGGGAAAGGTAGGAGCAATGGGCCATCGCTAGAGTTCTGTTTGTTAGGTTGCGTGGATCATAATGAAGTCAACAAACTTGTTACACTTGTCAAATATCGTGCTATTAATATGGACACGATAGGGGAGACCGACCTACCATATAGGAAAGAAATTATCTAATCGTTTAGAGAACAATAGAAAAATGAGAATTCTAACTTAAATAAAAATTAATGAAACGTATCAATCTATGTGACATTATGAAATGTATTTAATTAAATGAGAAATTATGTGATTCATTTAATTGAACTTATAATTTAAGAATATAATGTTATATATTACTAATGATGCTTGAACATCAATTTAGATGGTTACACTTGATAGGTTCAAATAAATAAATCATTTGACATTTCATTTAAATGAACATATTTATCAATATCATGTAGTTGCCACATGGACTAATACTTGACACTAGTAGTTCTAAATAACATAACTCGTAATTTAATGCTACTATCATTGTCATCTAGAATGGTGTTAAACACAGTAGTGATGTTAAATAGTATAACGCTAAATAAATGATAAATCAAATATTCAAAAAATTCATATATTATCATTTTTGGTTGGGATTAAAATTAGTGTTTTAGTAAATTTTGATAAAAGTTGATGAAATATATTATTGAAAAATTATGAGTCTCATAAAATATATGGTTAAAATTAATTATTGAATTTGACTTAAATAAAAATTAAATTTTAATCCCCACCAAACACAAATTATATTAGGAACTCTATTTTAATTATATTATGTCATTATGAAATGAGCTTGTTTCAAATTCGAAGAGGATTCTAACAAAAAAATATTTAGGATGTGTTGGATTGCAAGTATGAAATTTGTATGAAAAGAAAATAAATTCTAGACAGTTCAATTACCTAGAACTTATTTGCATGAAAATTGTCAATTAAATGTGTTTGATTGGTTTAATTTTTAACCTAGAAAATATTATACTTGTCCATTTTTTTATTGGTGGTTAGATAGAAAGAGAAAAAAGAGAGCGAATTCTCTAGAAAATAAAATTCTAATCTCTCTAAAGAAAATATTTTTCTTGATTTTGAGAGAGATATGGTCACGTAACCAAAAGTAGAAAAATATTTTTTATAAAAAAAAATCAATCAATCAATACAAAAGTAAGAATTTGAAGGTTGGAAAAATATATTTTTCATGAAAAATGTTAGCTATTTAACGCATCCTTAATTATTTCATCCATCCCATTAAAATAATTTTAAGAAATTGAATTGGAATAATATTATTTTTGAATTATCCAAATTAGTTGCTTTTGTAATTGTTGCTGGATAGGGTCAACTATAATATTTGCATTCGTTGCACATTGAGTTGATTAACAATATCGTCTGCGAGAAAAAAGTAAGATTCATGAAATTATAATCCTATTTTATTCTCGTTAAGAGTTTCAGTTTGATTTTGCTTCATCAATAAAGAAATCATTGCCATTAAATTATGTATATTATTATAATTTATTTAAAGAGCTACACGCCAATCTTGTGTTATACAACTATTGGAACACATATCTCTAAGATTATTGAGCTTCCTTCCGTTTGACAAATTTTTTAAATGATTTATAAATAGAAGTAGCGGTGAATCACGAAATAAATAATTATAATTAATGTTTGATTTGACTAAAATTATAAATTATTTACAAAGGAAGGCTAAATTTATCACATATGGAGAAGAGAGAAAGAAATTGAAGTTCATTCAAGCAAATGAAATAATGGATTCATGTAAAAATAAAATGTTATTTAATGTCGACAACATTTTCAATATTAACATATCATAAGTTCTAATAAATAAGTCATAAATTCTTGTATTTTATTTAACCGATAATTTAATGATATAAGTACAATCAGTTAGATCGATGTTAAACACTAATAATACTGAATAATATTACACCAAGTCTAAAAATCTTGCTTTATATTCTATTTAGTATTTTACACATCACTCCCCCAAATTGAGGGAATGAAAATTCTAATGAGTTAAAAAAACTAATAAAATACTACTATAATATTCACAAAAATAAAATAAAAAATAAAAGGAAAATCAATATCCCAGTCAAAACAAAGCTTTAAAAAACTGCAGCTTTGTCGTGTTGTACTGTGGACTCTCTCTTCACAGTCCACTTTGTCCTCATTTGTCTTGTACTCTGGCTCTCCTGTTGCTCGGAAGATAGGCTCTTAACCACCACAGAACGACGTCGTTAAAGCACCCAACCAATCCACGGCACTTTTCCATCATTTTCCTCACGAAAAATCTCCCTTCATCGTGCTTAAGCTCTGCCATAGGCTGCAGGTACGCCCACGCTGCATGCTGCACTAAAGGATCCTTGATCGGAATCTCCTTCCAGCTGTCCATCCGAATTGTCACCGGAGATCCGATCGACGACGGCGATGCCGGAAGTATGTCTTTCAGGCTGGTGTAGCTTAAATTTTGAACCGGAGTCATCTCTATATCGGAGTTTAGAAATTGATTAATGCCATTGGCTACGACAAATCGTTGAGCTTGCGAGCACTTCATCAGTGAAAAATCAAAATCGCCGCGAGGATTAAGTATCTGAGTTTCCATCCAACTTTTTTTGTGTGTCTGTGTGTGGAGAGAATGGGAAGGAGAGAGGGTGAGAGTGTGTAGTTGTAGGTCAGTGAAGGAGGTGAGTAGGGTCCACGCGCAATGGGAAAGGAGAGTTTGTAAAGACACGTGCTCAAGTAGCAGTTACTTGGTGGTGGTGGTCCAAGCGCGTGGATTGCGTCGATCAAATGTCTTCGTGTGCTAAACTTAGAATTTTGGCATTGAATAGTAGTAATTGGAATAATAAAGAATGGATTTGGCGATTTGGATATTTTCAAAAATTTAAGAAATCTTAATTAAATTAACTATTTGTCTTTTCATATGTCTTCTTAGAAAGTGTAATTTAAGATACCATTAGCAGAATGCATCACTGATTAGATCGCAATAATGATTAAATTAAGAGTCCGTTTGAGCCACATTATTTGTAGAATGAGAATGAAAAATAAAGTCGTTACGAGCTCCACACAAGAGATAGAAATTCAAAAATGGTAATTTGATGTGATGGATAACGATAATATTTTTCATTTTAATGAGGTGAAAATGGGACTCAAACAGGGCCTAAATGTACCGAATGGTGCTCCCCTCTTACAATGCACACGGGTTACGCCTGACTATAAAATTTTCCAAATGTAGTCATCACACCTTATTGTAAATAGTAGATAAAGGATTAAGTAAAAAAATTATGTACATATAACATTGTCCATAACAATAACCACCTACTTCATTGTCCACTGCAAAAAATACATCAAACCTCCATAGAACTACGAATTAAGGGGACCAATGATATATATTTACTAGTGGTAGATAGCTTTAGTAAACTAGAAATAGATATTTTGGTTGATGGTATTAATAGAATGCACTGAAAATTGGGAATGATTCTGATTGCGGAAGGCTAAGACGATGCCTCGCATATTGGTAGCATGGGGGCAATTAAGCCCTGAGGGTGGGAGGAAGGGCCCAATGTACTACTGAAATTTTGCAATCATACGGATTCATTGACAAGTAATAGTAAAAATGAGTAAAGACATCATCTTCATAAAGACTTGAATTGTAGCTCATATTCAATCAATTCGAGTTTAAAATGAATAAACACTCAATTGATGGTTGAACTTGACTATTCTAACTAAGTTATACAATGTATTTAAACAAATGCAAATGGAAGTTCGGAGAAAAAGAATCAATTGTAAAATACATGCTAAGAATCTGATACTATCACTAGTATTTGCTATAATTCCCAAAATCTCATTTTAACCCAATTTACGCATAGAAAGACAATCAATAATCTTATATTATCTAACAAAGTCTTTCCAGTAAAATTAAACATATTTTCATATACGACTCGAAATATTCCTATCTTGAATTCGAATATGTAAGAATGCATTAAATAGCAAGATTATTCAAACGGATAGCACACAGTATCGATATTATTTCTAACATTTATTGAACTTTATGTTGATTGTCAATTAAGAGTTATAACTACTTTGAACCTCTCGAAAACAAAATAAATCACAAAAACGTTTAAATGTTGTTCCTTCATTCAAATGGTAATACACGACAATTTCACGATACACGATATAGATTATAAAAACAGAATAATACATCGAATAATGGAGGCAGAAATGGGACCAGTGGGCTAGTGTGGATGGACCTTCCTGAGCCGCAGCTCGTGTAACTGACTAGCATATGTCCAAATGTTGAGTGAAGCATTGCTAGATCATTGATATGACTTCAAGTCTCTTTCAGGTTAAGAATGAAATTAAACAAAAAAAAAAAATCGCTACAAAATCATTGATCTTCTCCTTAATGAAGAGAATTTTTAAATCGTTGAGTTCTATTAAACACATAATGCAATATGTTTGAAGTCTAATAATATACTTCGGATTGCAGTTTGTTTAACGAACTTCGTTAAGAGAAAACTCTATTTGAAGTCCTTTAAACAGACAATTAACACTACGGAATGAAAGGATATTGTAAACCTTCTAAATTATAAGAGGCGATTTAGAGTTAATTTAAATGTTAAAAGTAAAATCGTTAGCGCGTATTCAAGAGACGTTATAAATTTGAGATATTCCCTTATTTTAAAGTGTAAAAGTTTGAAATTAAATTTCAAGAAACTCTTTAGTTTAATTTTTTACAATAAAGAGTGGGTGTGAACATCTATTCTCTATTTTACAATGATTTTATTTAATAAAAAAATCAATGTATCCATAATCAATCATTGCAGTAGTCATTTTATGTGGCAGTTTCTTATTTTTGCTATTGACATTTTAGAAAATATATAATATTTGAAAATTAAGAAAAGAGTATTATTGAGATTTTGTACAAAAGAATTCTTTTCCTATCAAAATAAGAATAATAATAATAATAATAGTAAAATTGTTGAAATTATTTTGCCCACTGACAACTAAGCATGTATAATAAATTCCCCACATTAAAACCCCCCCAAAATGGGAATTCATTTTAGAAAGGTCCGCCGTCTCTAGCGCACTGCACACCTTCTTCCATAACTTTCCATGGTTAGTACCGCGCTTCTTGACATTGTAAATCCCCCAATTTCCATATTAGATCACCGTGCAGTGCAATACACGGGTAAAATATTTCAAACTAATAATATAGTGTTATGTGTACTATTCTTGTATATTATGGCTATTTAGTTAAAATTGGAACTCTACATCTTTTTCATGTTTCTGATATTGTTGATTCGGTGATTTTTCATGGTTTGTTGAGGGATTCTGTGGATTATTATGAATGATAAGATCAACGCAATTTTGGAAATCAGGATTAATGATTTTATTAATTGATAAAAGTTTATTCTTGTTTAGATTTACATGTCCTAGGTATCTACTATTTTGATCTTTAAATTTCTTGAGGTGTATATGGCAACTGGATCTATTATTTTGAGTTGGTTGCATTTCATGAGAGCTTAATCTGCTATGCTTTGTCTATAAATTATGCAATTTGATTTTCATGTTGACTTGCAGACATTCATGTCCACTCTCAAATAGTTTGCTTCAATTGTTTCTTGAATGTGCTTGGATTATCTTGTTTCCAACTTTTTCTCTCTTGAGCAATTCAATATCTGTAAAAGTTCATCAATTGACTTTTTGGAGAGAGACACAAAGCGAAATGAACGAATTGAGAAAGCTCGTTACTATATTGCTTTCTTGATATTTTGTCCTGTCCCTTTCAGATATCTGCCTCTCCTTTTACTACCTACCATGAGTATATTCAATTTTGATATTGCACACAGAAACAAAGAGCTTCTTCTGCTAAGTTAACATCTATTCGGATGAGGGAAGACAATAATGTTGAGTACGTAGGTTTGGAGGATGGTGTTTATCCCAAGTTACAAAACTTCAATAAGGTTTCAATTATACCTCTTGTTTTCCTGATATTTTATGAGGTCTCTGGTGGACCTTTTGGAGTTGAAGATAGCGTCCAGGCTGCTGGTCCTCTTTTAGCCTTGCTTGGCTTTCTACTTTTCCCATTGGTATGGAGTGTACCAGAAGCCCTAATAACTGCAGAATTGGGTACCATGTTCCCTGAGAATGGAGGTTACGTGGTTTGGGTTTCATCGGCTTTGGGTCCTTACTGGGGATTCCAGCAAGGGTGGATGAAGTGGCTAAGTGGAGTTATTGACAATGCGCTTTATCCTGTTTTATTTCTAGATTATCTGAAATCGGGTATACCGATTCTAGCAGACGGTTTCCCTCGGATTATGGCTGTGCTTGTGCTGACATTAATGCTCACATACATGAACTACCGGGGTATGACCATAGTTGGATGGGTTGCTATATTGTTAGGGGTGTTCTCTCTACTTCCTTTCTTGTTTATGGGAGTTATAGCGATTCCTGAATTGGAACCTTCAAGATGGTTTGTGCTGGATTTGAACAATGTGGATTGGGGATTATACTTAAATACTCTGTTCTGGAATTTAAATTATTGGGATTCAATCAGTACTCTAGCTGGTGAGGTTGAAAATCCTGGTGGAACACTCCCCAAGGCTCTATTCTATGCCCTTATATTGGTTGTACTCGGATACTTTTTTCCCCTTCTCATTGGCACGGGAGCTGTCCCCCTTGATCGTGAGCTGTGGAGTGATGGGTATTTCTCCGACATAGCAAACATCCTTGGTGGGGTATGGTTGAGACTTTGGATTCAAGGGGCTTCTGCTCTATCAAACATGGGGATGTTTGTGGCTGAGATGAGCAGTGATTCATTTCAACTTCTCGGGATGGCTGAACGCGGGATGCTTCCTGAATGTTTTTCCAAGAGGTCTCGCTATGGAACTCCTCTTCTTGGGATTTTGTTTTCCGCATCTGGTGTGATATTGCTTTCATGGCTTAGCTTTCAGGAGATTGTTGCCGCGGAGAACTTCCTTTACTGTTTTGGAATGATAATGGAATTCGTAGCTTTCATCAAGCTAAGAATTAAGCACCCTGCAGCATCTCGACCGTACAAGATTCCCGTAGGTACATTTGGATCAATTCTATTGTGTATTCCTCCTAGCCTCTTGATATTGGTGGTCCTGGCTATGGCATCTTTCAAAGTAATGGTTCTTAGCCTCTTGGCCATCGGTATAGGGCTTCTTCTGCAACCTTGTTTAAGTTACAGTGAGAAAAAGGGATGGTTCAGATTCTCCGCAAGTTCTGATCTCCCGGATTGGGATTACAATAATCACAGGCCCATTGAGCCATAGACTGAACAATGGAACTTCTATGTTGATGGTGCAAGTGAAACTTTTATTTGTTTCTAGCATTGTGATGGGGTTTTCCTTGGCAATTTAGATAATAACCATTGTTAATGGTGTAAGTGAGCTATTTATTTTTTCTGGCATTCACTTAAAATTATTTTCTCTGACATTGTAGCATAAGTGTCTACTATTTCAAGTTTTATTCAATAACTAGGTATTGAATTAGTATAAAATTATTCAGGAAACCAAATCTTTATCCTACTTAAGATAATTTAATGACAGATCATTAGATTAACAACAATTTTTTCTCATAAAAAATATTGATTTTTAGATATTTCAATAGGTTTTACTTTTTACGGTAAAAACAAGCTTTAATGTGATCTGTAAACCCAACTACTGTTACTGTCCATGCATGGCTAAAAGCTAGCATTTTACAACCAAATTTAAATAAAAATAAGTTAACTATAACAGTTACAGCTATAAAATTTGCATATTTTTCTTTAATCCACAGACACCACAGCAACAAGAACGGTTCATAAGGTGAACAGGTGCGTTTAACAGGAACTACATGCAACCTGCTTTATCTTCACAAGAAGTTGAGGCACTTTGTTGATGTACGATAGAAATCACGAGGTCGTCCCGTCTCATAGAATTGCAATCACATGCCGAAACCAATATCCCTTTATAGTGAGGTTAAATGTTTTATTAGAAAGAGGAGTAACAGACTCTTCTTCAAAATCGAAAAGATACTTCTTCTTTAACACATTACTTTTGCCTCTGCGCAGCCTGTCATCATTAAAGAAAGGTTAGAAAACCAGTGACAATCAGGAAATGCTATAGTTAATAGTAAATGATCTTGGGAGACTGAAAAAATAAAAATTAAAAAAAAGTGAAAGCAAAGTGATAAATGGACACCGGACGAAGAAAGAAATATTGATGATGAGAATATGAAATGAATGCGAACGGCCCACTATTATCTCAGTTGTTTGAAATTTAAGGCAGACACGCTTATGCACAATAGTATACTTGTAAATAAGATTTGATTTCACTATAGGCAGGTCAATAGGAATCCAGCTATAGAGCTGAAATGATGCCCACAAAGAACATTAAGAATGTGCTTATTTTCGGGGAAGTAGAAGTCCAAAGTGGGCCATCTCATATCTAAACAATAGAAGTCCAAAAATGCTTATATCAAAGTTCACAAATCATGCATTTAGATATACTCTTTCAAAAGCAACGGAGAAATAAGGCAACTGAAATCATGGGTGAGAAAATCCCATAATTATCATTCAAGCACAATGTCTGTTCGGGTCTACTACTAAAATACTCACCATTCACTAACTAGAATTTTTTGTCTTCTTCAAATTCTTTTGCTATCTCATATACTGGCATCTACCAGACTTGATATGGGTTCGAGACACCTATATTATGTAGAAATGTAATTACAAAAAAAAAATTATGCAACCATTATTCACATTAAATATCAAGCAAGGCCCAAACACAGGAATTGCAGCAATCAGTTGCACGATACCACAAGCACCGATGACATGCATCTATGGAGTGTCCAAAAGATATATTAGCGCAAAGAGAATACCAACTATTTCATTAGAATTACTGGCATTGTTAAAGAGGCCAAGCTTAGAAATATCTCCAAGTTCACAATTCATTTATCATGTCAACTGTCCGTAGATCTGAATTATGATTATAAATATCCTCTTATTCCATATCTGATCATAAATTGATTATAACTGCAACATGGACTGCATCGACATTTTAATTGGCCCAGTTAGCCCAGGAAACTAAAATGACTCCTTGTTGGATCCTTCCCCTCACATCGCCTCCCAAATGTCACTCATCCCAACCCCTTAGGAAATCCTAAACTGACTGTTTCTTTATTTGCTCATGTAAAAGTAACAAAGATCAAACATGAAAATAAGGCTTCCTATTTCGAGTGAGTGATGCCAAGATTTTACAAGGTCAAATGCCAAGACAAATGGAAAATAGCATGGTAAATGCATGTCCATAGAAAATAAATTTATATGCTATAAAGTGAGGACACAAGAATAACATGCTGAATGAAATAAATAACATTTTCAAGGCAGTAGCACCCACCTTTTTCAACTTGTCCAGTACTGATTCTTCAAAAGCCTGATATCCAGCACCAACAAGATTACTCAGTTTCGGAACATCGGATTCTGTATTAGCCTCTACACCAAAGTTAACTGGTGACGAAGCTGGTTGAAGAGGCAACACTAGAAGAGGATTTGAGAGATCCCCCAAGACATTCCCAGTAGCAGCATCCTGTCAAAGAAAATGCCCCTTCAGAGACTAGATGATAAACTACAAAAATCAATTTGGGAGGAAAGAAATTCATTAACGAAAAAAAGGTTTAAAAAAAAAAAAAAAACATACAGCTGCATCTTTAGACCCCATTACAACAAGGGCAGACCCTTTCTTCTTGGAACTCTTGATGACTACATCTTCCACCACACCAAACTCCGCAAAAATTTCCCTGAGTCTTTGAGCTGTATAGTCTTCGCCGGTCTTCTCCCATGAAACCTTAAGAACCTTTTCCTTGTTTAACCCGCTACCACCATCATCCATATTACTTTTTCCCCTTGCATTGGTATCTTTCGTTGAAGGAGTTGTAGTAGCAGATCCTTTGTTACTATGCATTGTACGAATTCTAGCAATCTCTTCCTTAAGCTTCCTAGCAATTCTCTCTTCCTCTTCTCGAGCTCTCGAGCTGGGGTCAGGAGCAAAAGCATATCGCTCTCTTTCTTCGAGATCTGACATCATCTTCCGGCGCTTGGAGTCCTGTTGTGACTGGCGTTGAAACTTTTCTCGTTTCACCCGAAGCAGATCATCAAACAACTTTCTAGCTTTTTCATCCTTTAGGATCGCATATGATGTCGTAAGCTTTTGAAAATTGTCATGCGCATTAGGGTCATCAGGTCTCTTATCTGGGTGCAATTCCAAGGCCTTCAGTCTGTAAGCTTTTGTAATTTCTTTCTCCGAAAGCTTGGCACCTTCTTCACCAGATGGCAAGCCCAAAACAACATAATGGTCGATTTCACCATCCATATCTTCAACTCTTTATAGTCTACACACGGAGAAATGAAAAACAGCAAATAAACAATAGAATGTCAGGAACATTTAACGTAACACATGGTGTAATACAACAGGCAATGTTACAGCATTTATAATAATTTATTGTTCACAAATGCAAAAGGAAAACCATAAACGGACATAAAAAAATTTCAATAGAGACAATGTCGAGAAAATCTTTGTTGCATAAGGAAGCCTACCATCAACAAACAACAATTTTGGAAAAAATAAAAAACAAAAATCTCTGGGCCTGCTTTCCAATTTTTATCCACCCACTGTTTATGAGAGATTAGGAAAACAAGTTATTGTTAGTTTGAAGCACAAGTAATTCTAGTGAAGTGTAATTTTTGTTGTATTTCTGAACCCACAAAAATCAGTGAATTTTTGCCCATTTTCATATTTTCTTTCAATTTCACCCTTTCTAAAACAATTATTTCAAATCTACTCTAAAAAGAAATGAAAATTGGATAAAAAGAAAAGAAATTCCTCTTCAAATAAGCTTAAAAAAATTATCTTCACAAATATATTCGTTTTTAGTCATTAAATTGTAAAGAGTGATGTCCTCCATATTGTTCACACATATCTACCTTTCTTTTAAAAGAGATATATACATAATTTGATTCTTTTAAAAGAATTTCAGAACCGCTGAATAATAATTCTCAAGAATGAATTAGACAGTTTAAAAAATGGCTACTAAAAACCACCCAAAAGACTTTAAGAAACCCTATAACCGATAGCCAAAACTCCCAACCGATTTCTGAGGAGCTAAAAGATGAGAATGGCGATAAATAAGTGTTGAAATTAAATTCTTCACAACAATCAAATCCAGTGCGAAATCAACAGATAAAGCCTGTTTTTACAAAAATCATACCTTCTGAATTTCGTGATGAAGAAGTTGAATTACCGGAGTAGGAATCACAGCAAAACAAGAGAAATTGGTGGCAAAAGCTAACCCCGCCGATTATGTCCTCCTATTGCTCGACGAACAAGACTTAAAAACCGGCCTGGAATTTGGACATGCTCTTTCGAATTAATTGTCTTTTAATTAGGCTTCAGATTGCTTAAATACCTAAAAATTATACGTAAAGTGGAAATTACACCATACGCCTTATTTTTATAAAATATTCAAATTATATTATTAAATACTTTTTAAATAAAAAATACGTCTTAAAAAAGCGAAATTGCATCTCTCGTCAATTAATTGATTCTCTGGCTATAATCATTTCACCAAACACGCCTCAACACTCCAAGTTATGTTGCCAAAAAAATCCCAAATTTTAGTCTTATTGATTACATCAAAATCTAGGTTTTATTTAACACATTGTGCCATTATATCCATATCCATGACGCGATTTTGCATTTACCCATTTTGGCTATTGTTCTTGGTTATGGTTATAGAGGATGGGATATTTGGCTGTGAAATGTTTCCAAGAAATGCAAAGTTAGGGAATCAAGGGGGATTGCATCACATTTTCCACCATCAAGAAAGGCAGTTCTGCTGCTTCTATCCCTATTTGGAATGATTTGGTTCACAATCATATTTGTGCTATCAACGTATAGTCATTCAGGTCTTATAGAAGAGAGTCTTGAAATTCAACAACACGAGAGTCGGATGGTGGTATACTCAAATTAGTTACATTGCAAACGACGATATAAGTGTATATATATAAAATTACAGCAATTAAGGTAAACAGTCCCTGAACATTCCATTGCTACTGGACAATAATCAGATTACATGGAATATCCAAAGTTGCAGTAATCTTGGTTAAAAATTAAATATACACACATTATCTGTAATCATTCTGTAAAAAATTTCTAGAAGATAATTCAAAGAGATCACTCGTCAGACGTCACACATAATGAATATCTCACTGAAACCAATTTGTCACGATCGCCAATAGTGAGTGCTCTTAACTCATATCCATATGTTCATCGTACAGATTTAACGCTACTCATTTTTTCCATCTTTGAAAAATTTCCAGTTACAATATCCAAAAAGCAAATTTTATTATACAGTATTCTTGGGATTTTAATAGGGTTATGTAGTAATTTCGGTTATTACTTGGGTTTAATAGTATAAAATAAATTATTATATATTAATCATCTATATTATATATGATTTTTATGTAAAACTACACGACGGAAATTATAATTGTAAAAAGGAAAAATTACACAACTAGGCTACACTTAGGGCAAAGTTAAATAAAAAAAATCTTGTAAATGCACAAGATCTTTAGATTTAGGTGTAAATCTTATATTGTACATAAATTTTTGACGAGTTTGGAATTTTTTAACAGAAATCCTACATTCAATAAGTTAAATGATTGTCTTAAAATCTTCAATGCACTCATGTGAGAAAATTAAGCAAAATCATGATTTTAAGATTTAATTATCATTAATCAAACTATTAAAAATTTTCTTTAAAAATCAGGCTTTTATTATAGACAATATGTAAGTTTAATATTTTTAAATCTATATTATCAAATAATATAGTCTAGTAAGTAATCTCGAATTTGAAAATTAATTTCCATCTTAAACGGATTTCAAAATCACATAATTTGGAGAGAGATAATTAGACTTTGAATAATTAAATTCAGCATTTGCATTCTCAAGTTCTAAATGAAGCCTTCAATCTTGAAATCATGTCAATATTATCGCACGCGAAGTCATAATTTTCAAAGAAACATATTTTAGGCCACATTTCGAAGAGAGAAATACAAAATAGTGTCACATATTTACATATTCCTATTACTGTCACATACACAATCTATTAAATCAATATCACATGACATTTTATAAATAATTTAAGTCACAATCACTGAACCTCATAAGTCACAACCATACAACATAACGATAATCTTCACACGAAATGATAATATTTCAATCACACGTCTACGGTCATAATCTTAAATTGTACATGCATACTTGCAACTATAGATTGTTACAATTTTGTGACTAGTCTGGTCACAGAACCTGTATGTCCCAATTACACAATATATTAGGTCAAAGTCATAATTTTCAAGCAAAATGATCGAAAAATATTGTAGGCATCAATGTGTGTGATTGGAACAATTGTTCACAAACAATAGTTTAACTTACGTGCCATACCAATAGATGCAAAATCAATGTAAAAAGAGTGATAAATTATTCTGGAAAAAAACTGCTCAAAAGAAGGAAACAATAATTCCACAGAAATCACATAGTGAATTTGTGAGAACATTGAACAAGAAGATAGCTGATTGTTTTTTTTAGTTAGTAAAAAGATAAAAAAGAATAATATCAATTACCCATTATCAATCCTCAATCCTCAATATAAGTTAATTTATTCTCTTACTTAAAATCATCTATTTATAATTTTAGGAAAGATAATACTAATTTATGACCTGATTTTTAAAAGAATTCTATAGATTTGATATTTTAATAGTTAAGATTTTTTCCCATCCTAATATCTCAGAAATTTCAGATTATGCACTTCCATCAAACGAAGTGCTTATTGCATGTAAAGAATATTACTATAACAAACAGAACATAAATATATGTCCAATTATTATTTAACATAATAATACAGAACAAGCCAGATACAGGAAAGCAGCGTGAACAAAAATTGTCCAGCAAACAGAAGTTCCCAAAAAGCCCCTTTCACCCTAATACCGCACTACATAAGTAGGATCGACATAATGACTTAAAAGAATACAGTATCTAATCGGTTTCCTCAAAAGAATATGAACGTCTTAATGCCTTGGCTTTTCTAGGGCTCATTGAGACTCGACTTTTATTATTAAAACCGGATAAAGAAAATCCACAAACTAAGAAAATTAATGTCACAGGGCATATCAAACAGAAATAGAGTAAAAAGATCGTCCCTTCTCATCAGTTAGATACATCCCGGCTGTAGTATTGATCGAGTGTCTTTGCTGGTATACGGTGGAGGAGTTCCCGTGGAAAGATCCGGAGAAGAGTCCATGCCAGATCAAGTGACTGGAAGATGTTGCGGGTGTCATAGGCCCCTTGGGCAACAAATTTCCTCTCAAACTTGTCGAGGAACTCGAGATATAGCTGTTAATTCAAGTGGGAGATGTATTAGTTATTGTAATTATTACTTTAAATAAAATTGAATCGACAAACTTATTCTATAACGGACCAGATCCTCCGACGAAAGTGCTTCTTCTCCAACCACGGCTTTCATTGCCTGGACATCTTTTCCAATGGCATAATTTGCATATAGCTGGAAAATCAGAAAGACGGTAATTAAACATGCAATAGAAAAATGCAAAATTTGAATTTATTACATTAAAACTAAAAACAATGCTATCTAGCACCAGTGCCGCTAGAGTACAAGTCTAGTTGTCTACATTTTATAGATTCAATTAAATGAGTCACATGACTTTGTATTTAAATAATTCTATCATTTAATGATGTATAATAGTCACCTAGACTGGTGCTTAACTCCGGTGGTGATTAATAGCATTACTTTTAAAACTAATCAACAGTGAAAACTGCCATGTGGGAGGAGGGTGGTGGTTCTTTAATCGATCTGTACCAATTGTATAACATGGAAGTCACAGCTGCAGCCTTTAGTTACATTGTCAAGTACTGAGGCAGAATATGTTGCCATAACTGAGGCGGCTAAAGAATGTACTTAGTTAAAAGGAATTTTAAAAGAATTGAACTTCATGCATGATACACCTGTTATGTTTACTGATAGTCAAAGTGCTTTATTGCTTTGTAAAAATCCTGTTTACCATGAAAGAACTAAACATATTGAGGTAAAGTATCATTTTATACGTGAGAAACTGTCTCAAGGTGAAGTTAATCTCGTTAAAATTCACACTGATAGGAATCCCTCTGACATGGGAACAAAAATTCTACCTGCAAGTAAATTTAGATTGTGCTTATCTTTATTACACATTGACACTGGTTAATTTTTCTTGCAGGTGGTGGGCGATGATGATAAACAGTTCTTCCATGTGCAAATTCGCAACCAAGAGAGAGTGTTAGGAGAACCAAGGTGAAGAATGTGAGGATATGGTTCACCTAACCCCACCCAATGTTGTGACTTGATAGTAGTGAGGTTGACACAATATATGGTCTTCCACGTTTTGGCAGAGGCATGGTCTTCCTACCTTCCCCTTCAGATGTACTCTCTATTATTTAAATGGAGGGGGCAGCTCTCGGTCCAAATAATCCCCAGCAGAAGGTGGAGCTCTCGGTTTTTCATAGAAGGGTGGTGGTTCTTCATTGGTTTTTCCCCCTCTCTCTTTGGAAGGCAATTGGCATAGCATGGGGCTGTTCCTGAGCCTGGAAAAACACCCATAAATCTAAGAAGAAGCTGCTGAAACGAAGAAGAAGAAGCTGGACAGAAATGGGCAGAATAAAGGGGTTGTATTCTTCCGATTTTATTTTCTTGTTTTTGACTTGAATCTTGTTTGTTGATTGTTGTTTTGGTTGTTTGAACTCCTAGGATCCCCAACAATATTTAATAAAAAAATAATATTATCCATAATGAGTCATTGCAGTAGTCATTTTATATAGCAAATTCTTATTTTAGCTATTGACATATTAAAAAATGTATAATATATGAAAATTAAGAAAGGAGTATTATTGAGATTTTGTACGAAAGAATTCTTTTCCTATCAAAATAATCTATATAATAATAATAATAATAAATAAATAAATAAATAAATAAACATATAAATAAAATTGTTGAAATGTTTAAAAATCATTACCCTTATTTTGCCCCCGGTCAACTAAGCAAGTATAATAAATTCCCCACATTAAAAACCCCCAAAAATGGGAATTCATTTAGAAAGATCCGCCGTCTCTAGCACACTGCACACCTTCTTCCATTCCTTAACGTTCCATGGTTAGTACCGCGCTTCTTGACATTGTAAATCCCCCAATTTCCATATCAGATCACCGTGCAGTGCAATACACGGGTAAAATATTTCAAACTAATAATATTATGGCTATTTAGTTAAAATTGGAACTCTACATCTTTTTCATGTTTCTGATATTGTTGATTCGGTGATTTTTCATGGTTTGTTGAGGGGGTCTGTGGATTATTATGAGGGATAAAATCAACGAAATTTTGGAAATCAGGATTAATGATTTTTTATTAATTGATAAAAGTTTATTCTTGTTTAGATTTACATGTCCTAGGTATCTATTGTTTTGATCTTTAAATTTCTTGAGGTGTATATGGCAACTGGATCTATTATTTTGAATTGGTTGCATTTCATGAGAGCTTAAGCTGCTATGCTTTATCTATAAATTATGCAATTTGATTTTCATGTTGACTTGCAGACATTCTGTCCACTCTCAAATATTTTGCTTCAATTGTTTGTTGAATGTGCTTGGATTATCTTGTTTCCAACTTTTTTTCTCTTGAGCAATTCAATATCTGTAAAAGTTCATCAATTGACTTTTTGGAGAGAGGCACAAATCGAAATGAACGAATTGAGAGAGCTCGTTACTATATTGCTTTCTTGATATTTTGCCCTGTCCCTTTCAGATATCTGCCTCTCCTTTTACTACCTACCATGAGTATATTCAATTTTGATATTGCACACAGAAACAAAGAGCTTCTTCTGCTAAGTTAACAACTATTCGGATGAGGGAAGACAATAATGTTGAGTACGTAGGTTTGGAGGATGGTGTTTCTCCCAAGTTACAAAACTTCAATAAGGTTTCAATTATACCTCTTGTTTTCCTGATATTTTATGAGGTCTCTGGTGGACCTTTTGGAGTTGAAGATAGTGTCCAGGCTGCTGGTCCTCTTTTAGCCTTGCTTGGCTTTCTACTTTTCCCATTGGTATGGAGTGTACCAGAAGCCCTAATAACTGCAGAATTGGGTACCATGTTCCCTGAGAATGGAGGTTACGTGGTTTGGGTTTCATCGGCATTGGGTCCTTACTGGGGATTCCAGCAAGGGTGGATGAAGTGGCTAAGTGGAGTTATTGACAATGCGCTTTATCCTGTTTTATTTCTAGATTATCTGAAATCTGGTATACCAATTCTAGCAGACGGTTTCCCTCGGATTATGGCAGTGCTTGTGCTGACATTAATGCTCACTTACATGAACTACCGGGGTATGACCATAGTTGGATGGGTTGCTATATTGTTAGGGGTGTTCTCTCTACTTCCTTTCTTGTTTATGGGAGTTATAGCAATTCCTGAATTGGAACCTTCAAGATGGTTTGTGCTGGATTTGAACAATGTGGATTGGGGATTATTCTTAAATACTCTGTTCTGGAATTTAAATTATTGGGATTCAATCAGTACTCTAGCTGGTGAGGTTGAAAATCCTGGTGGAACACTCCCCAAGGCTCTATTCTATGCCCTTATATTGGTTGTACTCGGATACTTTTTTCCCCTTCTCATTGGCACGGGAGCTGTCCCCCTTGATCGTGAGCTGTGGAGTGATGGGTATTTCTCCGACATAGCAAACATCCTTGGTGGGGTATGGTTGAGACTTTGGATTCAAGGGGCTTCTGCTCTATCAAACATGGGGATGTTTGTGGCTGAGATGAGCAGTGATTCATTTCAACTTCTCGGGATGGCTGAATGCGGGATGCTTCCTGAATGTTTTTCCAAGAGGTCTCGCTATGGAACTCCTCTTCTTGGGATTTTGTTTTCCGCATCTGGTGTGATATTGCTTTCGTGGCTTAGCTTTCAGGAGATTGTTGCCGCGGAGAACTTCCTTTACTGTTTTGGAATGATAATGGAATTCGTAGCTTTCATCAAGCTAAGAATTAAGCACCCTGCAGCATCTCGACCGTACAAGATTCCCGTAGGTACATTTGGATCAATTCTATTGTGTATTCCTCCTAGCCTCTTGATATTGGTGGTCCTGGCTATGGCATCTTTCAAAGTAATGGTTCTTAGCCTCTTGGCCATCGGTATAGGGCTTGTTCTGCAACCTTGTTTAAGTTACAGTGAGAAAAAAGGATGGTTCAGATTCTCCGCAAGTTCTGATCTCCCGGATTGGGATTACAATAATCACAGGCCCATTGAGCCATAGACTGAACAATGGAACTTCTATGTTGATGGTGCAAGTGAAACTTTTATTTGTTTCTAGCATTGTGATGGTGTTTTCCTTGGCAATTTAGATAATAACCATTGTTAATGGTGTAAGTGACGTATTTATTTTTTCTGGCATTCACTTAAAATTATTTTCTCTGACATTGTAGCATAAGTGTCTACTATTTCAAGTTTTATTCAATAACTACGTATTGAATTAGTATAAAATTATTCAGGAAACCAAATCTTTATCCTACTTAAGATAATTTAATGACAGATCATTAGATTAACAACAATTTTTTCTCATATAAAAAATACTGATTTTTAGATATTTCAATAGGTTTTACTTTTTACGGTAAAAACTAGCGTTAAGGTGATCTGTAAACCCAACTACTGTTACTGTTTATGCATGGCTAAGAGCTAGCATTTTACAACCAAATTTAAATAAAAATAAGTTAACTATAACAGTTACAGCTATAAAATTTGCATATTTTTCTTTAATCCACAGACACCACAGCAACAAGAACGGTTCATAAGGTGAACAGGTGCATTTAACAGGAATTACATGCAACCTGCTTTATCTTCACAAGAAGTTGAGGCACTTTGTTGATGCACGATAGAAATCACGAGGTCGTCCCGTCTCATAGAATTGCAATCACATGCCGAAACCAATATCCCTTTATAGTGAGGTTAAATGTTTTATTAGAAAGAGTAACAGACTCTTCTTCAAAATCGAAAAGATACTTCCTCTTCTTTAACACATTACTTTTGCCTCTGCGCAGCCTGTCATCATTAAAGAAAGGTTAGAAAACCAGTGACAAGTTAGTCAGGAAATGCTACAGTTAATAGTAAATGATCTTGGGAGACTGAAAAAATAAAAATTAAAAAAAAAAGTGAAAGCAAAGTGATAAATGGACACCAGACGAAGAAAGAAATTTTGATGGTGAGAATATGAAATGACAACGAACGGCCCACTGTTATCTTAGTTGTTTGAAATTTAAGGCAGACACGCTTATGCACAATAGTATACTTGTAAATAAGATTTGATTTCACTATAGGCAGGTCAATAGGAATCCAGCTATAGAGCTGAAATGATGCCCACAAAGAACATTAAGAATGTGCTTATTTTCGGGGAAGTAGAAGTCCAAAGTGGGCCATCTCATATCTAAGCAATAAAAGTCCAAAAATGGTTATATCAAAGTTCACAAATCATGCATTTAGATATACTCTTTCAAAAGCAACAGAGAAATAGGCAACTGAAATCATGTGTGAGAAAATCCCATAATCATCATTCAAGCACAATGTCTGTTCGGGTCTACTACTAAAATACTCTCCATTCACTAACTAGAATTTTTTGTCTTCTTCAAATTCTTTTGCTATCTCATATTCTGGCATCTACCAGACTTGATATGGGTTCGAGACACCTATATTATGTAGAAATGTAATTACTAAAAAAAATTATGCAACCATTATTCACATTAAATATCAAGCAAGGCCCAAACACAGGAATCGCAGCAATCAGTTGCACGATACCACAAGCACTGATGACATGCATCTATGGAGTGTCCAAAAGATATATTAGCGCAAAGAGAATACCAACTATTTCATTAGAATTACTGGCATCGTTAAAGAGGCCAAGCTTAGAAATATCTCCAAGTTCACAATTCATTTATCATGTCAACTGTCCGTAGATCTGAATTATGATTATAAATATCCTCTTATTCCATATCTGATCATAAATTGATCATAATTGCAACACGGACTGCATCGACATTTTAATTGGCCCAGTTAGTCCAGGAAACTACAATGACTCCTTGTTGGATCCTTCCCTTCACATCGCCTCCCAAATGTCACTCATCCCAACCCCTTATGAAATCCTAAACTGACTGTTTCTTTATTTGCTCATGTAAAAGTAACAAAGATCAATCCCACCTCCCTCAGAGACAATGGTAACAAACTCAACCAAACAAATATGTGGCAAACATGAAAATATGGCTTCCTATTTCGAGTGAGTGATGCCAAGATTTTACACAGTCAAATGCCAAGAAAAATGGAAAATAGCATGGTAAATGCATGTCCATAGAAAATAAATTTATATGCTATAAAGTGAGGACACAAGAATAACATGCTGAATGAAATAAATAACATTTTCAAGGCAGTAGCACCCACCTTTTTCAACTTGTCCAGTACTGATTCTTCAAAAGCCTGATATCCAGCACCAACAAGATTACTCAGTTTCGGAACATCGGATTCTGTATTAGCCTCTACACCAAAGTTAACTGGTGATGAAGCTGGTTGAAGAGGCAACACTAGAAGAGGATTTGAGAGATCCCCCAAGACATTCCCAATAGCAGCATCCTGTCAAAGAAAATGCCCCTTCAGAGACTAGATGATAAACTGCAAAAATCAATTTGGGTGGAAAGAAATTCATTAACGAAAAAAAGGTTTAAAAAAAAAAAAAAAACATACAGCTGCATCTTTAGACCCCATTACAACAAGGGCAGACCCTTTCTTCTTGGAACTCTTGATGACTACATCTTCCACCACACCAAACTCCTCAAAAATTTCCCTGAGTCTTTGAGCTGTATAGTCTTCGCCGGTCTTCTCCCATGAAACCTTAAGAACCTTTTCCTTGTCTAACCCGCTACCACCATCATCCATATTACTTTTTCCCCTTGCATTGGTATCTTTCGTTGAAGGAGTTGTAGTAGCAGATCCTTTGTTACTATGCATTGTACGAATTCTAGCAATCTCTTCCTTAAGCTTCCTAGCAATTCTCTCTTCCTCTTCTCGAGCTCTCGAGCTGGGGTCAGGAGCAAAAGCATATCGCTCTCTTTCTTCGAGATCTGACATCATCTTCCGGCGCTTGGAGTCCTGTTGTGACTGGCGTTGAAACTTTTCTCGTTTCACCCGAAGCAGATCATTGAACAACTTTCTAGCTTTTTCATCCTTTAGGATCGCATATGATGTTGTAAGCTTTTGAAAATTGTCATGCGCATTTGGGTCATCAGGTCTCTTATCTGGGTGCAATTCCAAGGCCTTCAGTCTGTAAGCTTTTGTAATTTCTTTCTCCGAAAGCTTGGCACCTTCTTCACCAGATGGCAAGCCCAAAACAACATAATGGTCGATTTCACCATCCATATCTTCAACTCTTTATAGTCTACACACACACACTGATATGAAAAACAGCAAATAAAAAAAATAATGTCAGGAACATTTAATGTAACACATGGTGTAAGACAACAGGCAATGTAACAGCATTTTATAAGAATTTATCATTCACAAATGCAAGGGAAAACCATAAACGGACATAAAAAATTCAATGGATACATTGTCGAGAAAATCTCTGTTGCGTAAGGAAGCCTACTATGAACAAACAACAATTTTGGAAAAAATAAAATTCTTTGGACCTGCTTTCCAATTTTTATCCACCCACTGTATATGAAAGGTTAGGAAAACAAGTTATTGTTAGTTTCTTGAAGCATAGGTAATCCTAGTGAAGTGTAATTTTTGTTGTATTTCTCAACCCAAAAAAATCAGTTAATTTTTGCCCATTTTCATATTTTCTTTCAATTTCACCCTTTCTAAAACAATTATTTCAAATTTACTCTAAAAAGAAATGAAAATTGGATAAAAAGAAAAGAAATTCCTCTTCAAATAAGCTTAAAAAAATTATCTTCACAAATATATTCGTTTTTAGTCATTAAATTGTAAAGAGTGATGTCCTCCATATTGTTCACACATATCTACCTTTCTTTTAAAAGAGATATATACATAATTTGATTCTTTTAAAAGAATTTCAGAACCGCTGAATAATAATTCTCAAGAATGAATTAGACAGTTTAAAAAATGGCTACTAAAAACCACCCAAAAGACTTTAAGAAACCCTATAACCGATAGCCAAAACTCCCAACCGATTTCTGAGGAGCTAAAAGATGAGAATGGCGATAAATAATTGTGTTGAAATTAAATTCTTCACAACAATAAAATCCAGTGCGAAATCAACAGATAAAGCCTGTTTTTACAAAAATCATACCTTCTGAATTTCGTGATGAAGAAGTTGAGTTATCGGAGTAGGAATCACACCAAAACAAGAGAAATTGGTGGCAAAAGCTAACCCCGCCGACTATGTCCTCCTGTTGCTCTACGAACAAGAAAAACCGGCCTGGAATTTGGATATGCTCTTACGAATTAATTGTCTTTTAATTGGGCTTCAGATTGCTTAAATACCTAAAAATTATACGTAAAGTGGAAATTACACCATATGCCTTATTTTTATAAAATATTCAAATTATATTATTAAATACTTTTTAAATAAAAAATACGTCTTAAAAAAGCAAAATTGCATCTCTCATCAATTAATTGATTCTCTGGCTATAATCATTTCACCAAACACGCCTCAACACTCCAAGTTATGTTGCCAAAAAAATCCCAAATTTTAGTCTTACTGATTACATCCAAATCTAGGTTTTATTTAGCACATTGTGCCATTATATCGATATCCATGACGCGATTTTGCATTTACCCATTTTGGCTATGGTTCTTGGTTATGGTTATAGAGGATGGGATATTTGGCTGTGAAATGTTTCCAAGAAATGCAAAGTTAGGGAATCAAGGGGGATTGCACCACATTTTCCACCATCAAGAAAGGCAGTTCTGCTGCTTCTATCCCTATTTGGAATGATTTGGTTCACAATCATATTTGTGCTA
>NC_036252.1:12214193-12217733 GCF_002742605.1 Olea europaea var. sylvestris
TGTTTGGAAGTCTCATATCCTTCCACACATGATTATTATCATACAACTCTTTGTAATAAAGAATTATGTGTTAACATCTATACGCTCGAGTGGCTTTTGTAACTCAGGTGATATAGTTGCAGGTATCACATACGTTGCAGTACTATTGTTATCACTGTGTTTATTATAGCAGCCACATTTTCCTTAATCGAGTCATCACCAGGTGTCTCTAGAAAATGGCTACTTAAGGACAACCAATTTTCTCACGCTTAAAAACAATTCTCAAATTGCAGTGCCAATCAAGAAGATTTAATTTGGTTGTTGGCAATATGTCTCTCAAATACACATGTTTACTCACGATTCGATAAATATAAATGACGAAAAGAAAAGAATAATACATAAAATGCATCAATTAATTTAACATGGACTTTTATTAAATTAATTATGCTTCCACTGTTTAATTCAAATATATGACCCTTTCACATAAATTTATGGAGTTCATACTCGACTCCCAGTGGGCTGGGATCCCATCTGTTATACGAAGACCTTGAGTGTACTCAACAAGCCTTAATTTAACATTTGGATAGATACTATTATCAATTGTATCTCCATACAACTCCCAGATCATTAATCTGACAACTCTTTGTCTTCACATATCTTATGTGTTGGCTTAACACGCCTCTAAAATTTATCTCCTTGAGTGTACTCAACAAAAGATAAATTTTAGTTAAGTCGAACTCATCATTCAGAAATATCCAATATTTCATAGTGTCAAATATATTCCTAATAGACTAGCCTTGAGTGTACTCAACAAGTTGAGACGATTTGGGACTATGATTTTTCACTATAATGATGGAAGGCAATTATAAATGTGACTTAATATTTTGTTGAGGGGTTTTTGTATTTAAAAGTCTCATCGTAACAATCATATATGTTATATTACACATCTACCATGCAAATAAACATATATAATATAATATAATAGTGTGGACGATTATAGACTTTACTATCTAGTTTTCTCAAGTCATAAGAAAGACTAGTTGGTCAATTTCTAGGGGTTATCACATTGATCAGTATCAATGTACCATCTTCATGATTTCCTACTCTTCGTGTGTCTTCAATTAATTCAGCTGCAACCTGTATCCTATATTAGTTGACACGCAGACCTAGATGAAATTGGACTCGCAGGCCCATAGTAACAATAACGAACTCGCAAGTCCAAAATAATAACAATGATAACGAGCTCGTAGGCTCAGAATAATTAAGAGCTCGCAGGCTCACAACACGACAAGAGTAAAATTAACCATTTAACACATCCACATGGTCGAATCCATAATCATCCACTAATAATACATTTATCACATAAATGTATGCCTATATAATATCTAATATTATATACAAACATATTTCAAGTTTTTAGCAATTAAGATCATCTAAACTCTTTTAGAGAAATGGATCGGAACAATTAAATAATTAATTAATCATATTAATCAATTATTTAATAAGCGACCATATTCAATTAAAATCCAATTTTAATTAAATATCGATTTAGAGTCAAACTCTAATTAGATAATTACAGGGCGAAACTATTTAATTAAAATCACATTTCAATTAAATATCAAATTAGAGTCTAACTCTAATTTCATAACTTAAGGCGGTTAAAATCAAATTTTAATCAAATAACAAAATTAGAGTCAAACTCTAACTCTAAGATTATAGGGCGAATTTATTTTAATTAAAAACAAATTTTAATTAAATAAGATATTAGGGCGAACCTGTTTAATTAACATCAAATTTTAATTAAACACCAAATTATAGTCTAACTCTAATCTTAAATAAAATTTTAGGGCGGGACAATTTAATTAAAATCAAATTTTAATTAAATGTCAAATTGGAATCCAATTCTAGCTTCAAGAACATGTTTGAGTGAATAATTAATTAAAATCACATTTTAATTAAATTAGAGTCCAACTCTAATTAAAATTGAATCAATTTTAAATCTAGGACAACACTCCTAAATAAAATAGAATTCAATTTAAGGTCAAATTTTAATATTTAAGTTAAAATCAAGTTTTAACTATAATATAAAAGACATCAATTTTAAGTAAAATTTTAATTTGGGTTAAAATTAAAATTCTAGTCAAAATAGGTCAAAACCCATTTAAATCAATTTTAAAAAATTTTAAAAAATTGCATTTAAAAAACCTAATTTTGAAAATTGCACTTTGACCCAATTGTAAAATTATAAGCAAACCCTTCCAATTTAACAAATTGCAAAATAGGTCCTTATTGTAACATTTGGAAATACACCCCTTTTTCATAATTGAACCAGGGGCCCGTAATTGCACTATTTGCAACCGAGGCCCCATCTCCAACAACCCATAGAATCCCTAAGATTCCACCCTCGATTTTTGAAACAACCCTAAAGTTGAATAGCCGACGCCACTTCTGCAATTAACAGCAAGAGACACCGCTCTCAGGCGACGGCAACTCGCTGCTGCTGCGGCACGTTGCTGTCGCTACAAGAGCGGCGTTTATCACCACTGCAGCAGCGCAACCTTTGCACTGCTGCAGTTGCAGCGGCAGCCGTCTCACAACGGCTGTCGCTACAGTCCAATGCGCCTATCATCGCTGCACTTTGCGACAGCGGTGAGCGCCAGCATGCTGCTACCCACTGCCAACACCACCCGTCCGGTTTTCAACCTTTTTTTATTTCGATCCAAAACTAATTTCTATTCAAAATAATTTTGAACATAAAATTAAATCTCTATTTGCTAGAAACAATTATAAGAACAAAATCATCTTCTGATTATTCCTATACGTAAAATAATTCCTAACAAACACAAAGTAGGCTCTGATTCCACTGTTGGGAATATACTTAACATACGCAGGGGAAATTAAAATAATTTCGATTCCTGCTAGGATTCATCTTTGTGTTTAGATAGAAATTGTGATAAAAGTAATACCTTTTTCACGATTTGCAAACTCCTTTGCCTTATCTTTGTTCTAACAACTTGGATCTATCTCCCACAGCTGTCCAACTGTCCAGCGTCCAACGGTGATCCACACAGAGAACAGATTGCAGCTACCAGGGTTTTCTCCTCTTGTGTTAGCAAGAAATTATGAGAAAACTATATGAATTGAAAATCCTAACCATGTATTTATATAAGCCCAAACGGGTTTGGTCCAGTCCGATCCAATATTTAATTAATCCATTTAATTAAATCGGGTCCGTGAATTAATTAATTCAGGCCTATAAATAACCAACACAATTAATTAATTTATCCAACGATTGTTAAATTAATTAACTGACAAATTGCAATCTTCCAATTCTCTTTTGTGAGACCTATCCGATTCCCGATTACGATGCCTAACGACGTGAAATATTATTTTGATCTAATCAAAATTGATAAATTAAAACACCCTTTTAATTCATCACCGATTCACACTCGTCGTCCCAGATTGACATTTAGCAATTTGTCAGGACAATACATGTGACGGGGAATGTCATGTGGTATGACAAAACCAAACTCGTTCGTTTACCGTGAAACTATAATCCCT
>NC_036252.1:12224596-12228703 GCF_002742605.1 Olea europaea var. sylvestris
GTTATTTTATTTTTTTTAATTTACAACTTACGTTCTAGTTAGACGGTGATGTGCTAATACAATATTTTGTAATTGTAGGGGTGGTTGCGACATGTTCGCCATCAAGTACATAGAATTTTTGAGTGTAGCACAGAAGGTTGATGCAATCAACCAGGCGTGGATACAAAATTGGAAAAATAAATTAGCATGTGATTTATTTGAATTTAATGGTGATCCGTAGATATTGGAGCCATGTTTTTTTAAAATAATTGTACATATAATAACATTTAAACATTGTATATTTCATTCATTCATTTGTAACTATGAAATAATTGTAAAATATATATTATTATTCTAATATTTAATTTTTATTTTGTAGTTTATGTGTTTATTTAAATGTTTCATGACGTACTTATAATGTTTGGGTATATTGTGAGGAACGCACTGTGTTTTAAAAAAAAACTTCAAATACTATGAAACTAATTAATGAAATATTGAAATAAAAAAACTAAATCTAATAATTAATAAAATAATTAACATTAAGAATATGAATAAATAATTAACATCAATGTTTTAAATAATATTACGTAAATTTCAATTGTACATCTATTACATTGTCATGCAGAGGGATCTTATTTGTATAAAATCTTCTAGTATGTCCTGTTGTACCACACTTGCTGCACTTACGAGGCCGGTGAAATTTCTTGGTCAATGGCATTTTAGACGTACTTCTACGTCCAGGAGTACGTCGGCTAACTGCTGGTGGCAACAAGTTATTCGATGAGAAAATGTGATTGGGGACTTCCCACTCGGCTTCATTCGGTACAGGAAATATGGTTTCGACATATGCTGCTCTCCAAGAACCAATCGTGCAATAAGCACTGCATAAGGTGTATGGTGAAACTCCTCTATACATAGCCACTACCACTGCATGTGTACACGAAAAACTCTCTAACTGAAACTGTCTACACGTGCACGTGTTATCATTCAAGTCAACGATGTATCCGAAATTACGTACACATCTCATGGAGAAGCGAAACTGATCCAGTGGTTCTACATATACCTTTCTTGCCACCTATCTTCCTAAGTCGGGGTTAACACACTTGTACTACTCTATGATTCCTCACAACGATCATGAAACCACTGTTGCAGCTTGTCAATGTTCTCAAGTATTGTAAGAATTGGTAACTCTCGATCCTTCTTGAATAAGGCATTGAGCGACTTCGCATTGTTTGACGCCCTGGAAAATGTGATCATGCCCAATGTTCGATCCCCATCTCTGTTAGATACTCCCATGTATCATAGGATTTACTTTCTATTTCGATCATAAACTTTTCAAACTCTTGAAAACTGTAAGCCTCTGCAGCTCTCCTAAATAACGTAACGATGCCCTTGCCTCGATACTTGATCTTCATATCTTCCTGTATATGATACATACAATAACCATGATGTACCTCAGGGAAGACTTCTACGATACCGTTAATTATTGGCTAACCTCGGTCGATTACGTATGCTAGATTCTCGACATCCCCAATTACTTCCCTCAACTTCGTGAAAAACCAACACATCGCCAGATCATTTTCTCCGTCGACTATGCCAAATGCAAGAAGGTAAATTTGGATGTTAGCATCTTGACATGTTGCAATAATCAACTTGTCCCTATATCTCACCTTAAGGTTTGTACCGTTGACTAGGATTAGGGGTCGCATTGCGTTTCGAAATCCTCGAACGCATTGTCTAAGAGTCATAAAGAAATACTTGAAGCGATTCTCGTCATCATTCTCAATAAAAATGTCGATCCAGTATTAATTATTCCCATGTTATAGCAAAACTTGACCAATTTAAATAAACAATAATCATAATTTAAATAATTAAATAAACAATATTAACTAAACTGAAAAATTAACAATTGAATTAAATAATTAATTAGACATTAAATAAAGAATCGATAAATAATTAAATAAATAATTGAAATTAATGATTGAATTAAATAATTAGTTAGACATTAAGTAAACAATTGATTAAATAATTAATTAAACAATTGAAATGAATAATTAACATTTAAAATAAATATTAAATAAACATTTAAACAAAGAAATACCTGGCCAATTTAGCATAACTCTCCTTGGTCGAACCCATCAAATCCTCTAATGCGCATTCTTTGTCCTTCAAAACATTCTAATAGCTCATGACCACCTCGTACTCTCGACGAAAGTCATTAATGATGCTCGGAGATCTGTAGATTGTTCGTGGGTCCTGAAATTTGTGCATTACTTCTCGACCAATTCATGTGCATCCCGTCATTAGGTTCTATACCAGGGTTTGAACAAGCAGTTCAGGCGTATGCAATTCATGTACTTTCACTGACTTACCAGAGGCTCAAGATTTCGAGATCTGTTCTTGCCGAGACCATCAACGTTGAAGGTCTGTCTCTTGACAAGTTCATCGACCACCATGTATCCAACTTAGATTGGGCTATAGAGAAGAGTCAGGCTAGAGAGAAGAGTCAAAATAAGGGCCAATTCATTATTCTCCCATGAAATGAATTCAAGCCGAATAATCGGCACGTGGATTGCCACTTTTTTGAATTGTGTAAAAAAGTCGCAATTTTTATTTAGAAAAAGTGACATTGTGTCACTCTTTGATTTTACACAAAATTTTTATTTGAAAAAACTTTTTTTTTTTTTTGGAGATTTTGTCATTTTTTTGAGTTTGTCACCTTTTAAACTTTTGTCATTTTTTTAATATTTCTCACTTTTTTATCTTGTTAAAAAAATGATATGATATGTGATATTTTTTTAACATAATCAGCATGTGGCCATGCTCGCCACTACACTCACACGTGTTGTTTTGAATATGCTGAATATGTTAAGAACATGATTACTGGTACTTCACAAATGGATGGTGCTATTTTGGTGTTTGTCACTTTTTTTTTTTAGTTTATTGTCACTTTTTTTGAATTTTGTAAAAAGTGACAATTTTTATAAAAGAAGTGACATTGTATCACTCTTTAATTTTACATAGTATTTTTTATTTTCGAAAAACTTTTTTTTAAAGATTTTGTCACTTTTTTTTAATAATTGTCATTTTTTTTTATATTCATAAAAAGGTGGCATGGTAGGTTATATTTTCCTAAAATAATCACATATGAATTGTCATAGACATGCTGGAAATGTTAAGACCATGATTTCTAGTGCTACACAAATGAATGGTATTATTTTGGCGTTTGTCACTTTTTTTGAGTTTGTATCATCTTTTTATTTTTCACTTTTTGAGTGTCACTTTTTTTTTTGAATTTTATCACTTTTTGAGTTTGTGTCACTTTTTTTTTTTTTAATTGTGAAAAAAAGTGATATTGTGTCACTTTTTAATTTTGCACAGTAATTTTTACTTTAAAAGAACTTTTCATATGATTTTTCAAAACACCTCTAATTTTAAGGGCATTTTTGTAAGTTGCCCTACTTTTTTCAGCCTGGCACCTCTAAATTTAAGTGGGCCTGGCACAACTTACTTCCTTGATCCGAAACATAAGGTAATAGCCTTGCATATTGGGAATTCCCAGGAGGTTTAGATCCTCTGGCCAACCCTCTTGTAGGATCCAGGTTTCCAGAATTACACAAGCAACAAACAAAATCACTTGCATCCCACTGTCTACAACTTGTTCACTGTGCATGTGCTTACCCAGAAACCATTTCTATCTGTACTTAAAGAGATCTTCTCAATTATTATGTACGTGTTATAAATCAACGTCGTCAACTTAGAAAATAAAATTCATGATGCCACCGTTCTTGACCTAGTCTTGCTTCAATATGGGTGCTAGTGGAAAGACGAAGACAGAGATCTTTTAAAGATGCATGTGCGACCAGCTTCATATAGAAGCATCTAATAGTCAAATTCGTGCAACCTAAGATGACTTGTCAACTGATTACGAGTATCCGATATGTATCCAAGCTTGGATACTCTTCGACACACTCCGATATGTATTCCCATATCGTAATTTTTTTTTAAAAAGTAGTGTCGGCATACCCATATCATATTGTATTCAAATTATGTATCCAAATCTGTGCTTCTTAAATGCGATCATGAAATATTGATTATTAAACATTTTTATAAGTTGTCATCAAGACA
>NC_036252.1:12235670-12238691 GCF_002742605.1 Olea europaea var. sylvestris
CCCCCCCCCCCCCCCCGCAAACTCAACATTCTCAAAGAACCTATCATTTCCTATCTCGAAAATTCCTTTAGTTGTGGGATCATAAAACTTGTAACCCCTGGACCTTTCAGAATATCCAATAAAGTAGCAACCGATGGTCCTTGCGTCCAATTCTTTTTCATTTGGCTTATAGGGCCTTGCCTCAACTGGATATCCCCAAATGTGTATATGCTTCAAACCAGGCTTCTTGTCCATCCAAAACTCATAGGGTTTTATCTGTGACCTTTGTTGGAATTCTATTAAGTATATACGTTGTGGTCTTTAATGCTTCACTCCAGAGAGATTCTAGTAAGGTAGAATGACTAATCATACTCCTCACCATGTCCTTAAACGTTTTGTTTCGTCTCTCAGCAACACCATTCATAGTGGATAAACCCGACATAGTGTATTGTGGGATGATACTGTATTCCTCTAGAAATTTAGCAAATGGTCCTGGATGTTGTTTACCTAAACCGTCATATCTACTATAATATTCATCCCCACAGTCAGATCTGATGCTTTTAATCCTTTTGTCGAGTTGGTTTTCAACTTCAACTTTATAGTTTTTTTTTAACACATTTAGAGACTGTGATTTTTCATGAATAAGATATATGTAGTCATATCTTGAGGTCTATGAACGTTATAAAATATTGTTGACCGTTCCAAGAACCCGTAGGGAATGATCTACAAGTATCTGTACGTATAAGTTCTAAGACATACGAAATCTTGTTGGCTTGAAATTTCCCTTTATTGATTTGTTTTCCCTTTATACAGTTGACACACAAGTCATAATCCGTGAAGTCAAGAGGGTCGAGAACCCTGTCAGACACAAGTCTTTCAATTCTTTTCTTGAAGATGTGACCTAATCTCTTGTGCTATAACGAGGTAGAATTCTCGTCAGTTAATTTTTGCTTCACACCTTGAGTACTTATATGCAAGGATTTATTAAAAGAAGCAATTTTATCAATTAAATAAAGATTATCATAACCTGATAAAGAATCAGAACTAACCAATTTTGAATCATGAAACAAACTGAATTTTCCATTCCTAAATGAACAAGAATAACTGAATTTGTTTAAAGTAGAAATAGGAATCAAATTTTGTCTAAAAGACGGTACAATAAATGTTTTATCAAGATCCAAATAAAATTCAGTCTTTAACAATAATCTAAATTTTCCTATTGCCTCTACTTCCACTATCTTGCCGTCATCAACATAGATGTATCTTTCACGATGACTTGATTTTGGCAACGCAGGAGCCTTGCATAGACACACTGATGTGAGTTATTGCACCAAAATCTATCCACCATGTATGTCTAGATATCGAAGTTAAATTAATCTCAAAATAAACCAAAAGAAGATGAATGCCTTCCTTCATGTGCCATGCGTGATAGTTGGTACAATTCTTCTTTTTATGACCTGCAGCTCCACAGAAGAAATAACCACCTTCAATTTGTTCCTTATGTTGTTTCTTTTGTGATGGTGTACCCGCAGCTTCCTTATCAATTTTCCTTTTCTTTTATACCTTATTAAAGGTTTGCCAAAAATGTAATAGTTTCAGTCTTCTTCATTCTTGGCAAACATCTTCTCAAGATACCTAAGTAAATCTTTAGCCATGTTTTCTTCATTAGACATAGTGCTCCGAAATGGTTTTGGAACAGCACGTTTCATGACCATTAAGTTTATACGGTTCGATCGTTCCCACTTTTCATCTCACTCTTGTCATCAGAGATACTCTCATCAGTAAGTTTAGTCGGTTGATCGACTTGTAAAGTAAGGTCCAAGTCCATGACTCCGAAAGTAATCAATACATTCTCTCGCCATGCCATGAAGTTCGTATCATTAAGCATTGGAATTGAATTGATGCTAGTAGAGATATTAGCAGCAGAAGTTGAAACTGAATTAGAGAACAACTATTACCAATGGCTCACATGAATACTCTTAATATGCAAATAATATTATTCTCAAATAATGGTATATCCCATCACAAGATACCTAACACAACATCAATATCTAGTGTTTGGACAGAAATATTGATTTGTAAGTGGTACTCTTGGTGTAATGATCAAATACTGACAATAAATAAATGTCAATCAATAAATCTTTCTTTGGATCGATTTATTGATTATACGTTAAACCAAATAATCATCACATGTTTATCACCACGGGTGCATGTGAAATTCGGCCAAATATTGAACTTCTTTTGGGCCGATTAATATTAGCATGAATAACACACACACACACACACACACACACACACACACACACACCTTTTAATGATCTAAGTTAATCAATTACCGCAAGAGATGTTGCTTTAGTAACATGTTACTTCAATTAATTAACTTTCAAATATTATATCTTTTAAAAGAGTCATTAGTACCAAATATTGAGAGAGAAAACCACCAAATTCGCATATTTTGTTTAGTTTCAAACTTTAAGGACCTTAGGGGTTAATAATTCAAAGCTTTGGGGGCAAAATTAATTAATTCAAAACTTTATGGGCCAATATTAATAAATTTAAAACTTTAGGGACTGAAACTTTAGGGGCTTTAAATATAAAATTCAGAACTTCATTGACCCAAATTAATTAAATTTTAAACCTTAGGAACTGAATTATTAAACCCACAACTAAAAGGCCCAATTTGAATGAACTTTCAAATGTTAGGGACTAGAACCTTAAATTTGTAACCCTAACCTTATTTGCAAGTAGGGGCCTTAAGTAATCTAATTTACAAGACAAGCCCCCATCCCCAAATCGTCCAAACCGAATCTGAAACCTTAAAAAAATATTTCTTTTCCTCTTTCTCCTTGGCACCAACCGCTGCCTGTTGGAGCAACGCGAGACAACCTCGCTGCTGCCTTGTGCCAGCGTTGCTACGTGCAGCAACGCATTTAATTAACTAATTTTCAAACATTATATCTTTTAAAAGAGTCCTTAGTACCAAAATTTGATAGAGAAAACAACAAAATTTGCATATTTTTGTTTAGTTTCAAGCTTTAGGGG
>NC_036252.1:12246165-12376284 GCF_002742605.1 Olea europaea var. sylvestris
ATATCCATAATTTGCCATTTCTATTCCTCTAGTCTTCACATCTTTCCTTCAATGTTACAAATCACTACTCTGTCTTCCGTTGGAATCACACAATGAGGACAACAAGTTTATTTAAAAACTTAAATGATTATCAACTAATTCCATTTATAGCCCCAATTAATGATGTTATGACTGATCCTAAAAATAGCCAGGACATTGAAGTGGTTCAACTAGAAGATTTGATAAAAGAAATCACAATTCACATTAACACAAAACTTTTATAAACTGAATTGAACTGGAGATAACAAAATCTATTAATGACAAAAAAAGATTATACTAAAACATTTTCAGTTTCCACCAACAAAGAACTGCAAGCAAAAGGGAGAAAAGATTAGATTTCGAATAGATGAAGCCATAATGCATTAAACTTGAAAACTGAGAAAAAAAAAACAGAAAAAACATAATATCTCATAACGAATGGGCTTTTCGGAGAAGTACATTTATAGAAGTACTGAAACAACATTGTACACTGAAGAAATAATCGACGTAACAAAAACATTAAAACATTCACAAAACCGAGCTAGATTATCCTAATGATTACATAATAGTATCAAACTGATAAATGTACGACCAAAAATAGTAGTTCAGTTCATTATTTCTAAACACTAGATCTGAAAGTAACTAACTACAAATTGAAATAACCTTGTTGGAGCCTGCCATAGTGACGATGGCTCGGCATCCTTTCCTAGAAGACGAAAGGTGGAGGTGAGAATCCACATTCTGAAAGAAAGACTAAGTTGAATTGGAGTTGGAGTTGTCGAGCTTGAGAAAAGACTTGCGCAGGCCGGAGGAGTGGCAGGAGAGTTGAGATCCAGCACTGGTGAGCAACGTGGACACAACTGCCATGCGTATATACTGCTGTTAGAAGCGGCTGGCACCTATCTACTTCTTTACCGAAGTAAGCCCTTGAACCTCATGATTTGATATCATTTTAACCACATATTTTTTATTAAAATAATATTACGAGCAAATCCAATATTTTTGTTTATTTTTTAGCCACATATTCTCCATTATTACACTATTTCAAAATACATTTTTTGAGAAAAATAGGGCTCAAACAACCCTGAAACAAAAACACCCAAATCACACGTGTCGACATAATTGAACAATATAAAAAATTATAACAAAATCACTCAATCATTTTCTGACATATCAACCTATCTCTTCCCTACCTATTTCTATATTTGGACAAGTAATATTATTCATTTCTCTACCCGGTGGTACCATGGTGTTCAGGCTTTTTGGTTTCAAGCCTATCCTAAATACATGATTTTTTTTTTTTTTGCGTTACGCCAATGAAGTATCCTACGCGCTGTTTAGAGGCGTGGAATCCACTATTTCCTTCTTTATAAATAAAAAATTTACAATGATAATTTCTTCGATCATTGTATATGTACATTTTGTTTTACATTTACTTACATTGCGGCACGTGTTAGCACATGATTGGACAATTTTAAAAAATACACCTTTTTGCCAACATTTTTTGAATTTTTGCACAATGTCAAAAAAAGGTGTGCACTATGAAATGCACACTTAACATAATTCTAATTCTTAAGGGTGAAGAAAAAATTTGGCAACCCATCAAATCGAACTAAAATTATAATTGAAAATTATTTATTTAGGTTTATGTGAACTAATCAATATTTCGATTTGAAATCAAACAAAATCAGTTGAAAATATTCCAATTTAAATTCTCCTATCCTACGTATATAAAAGAATGAAAGAAAGGTTGGACACATGTCGCAATTTCCTGTCGTCACCTTTTTCTTTCTTTCTTTTTTTTTCCCACCTTCACCCAACATCACCTCATCTCCATTTTCACATGCTATTTTCCTTACATACACAGCCATCACCTCATCCATTTACACACTCAAACTCAAACTCAAATCGTTCACATCTTCTCACTCTTCTTAATCAATTACCATACTCCCCTACCCACCACCGTCCTCTCACACAAAAGAAAATATATGGTGACGGAGCATCTATTATGGCGGTGATTAGGGTGGCACCGCCTTCCGGAATCCTAGCAATATCTCAGGTGGACAAGATCCCACAGCCTTTGAGAATGATAACACTCCATTCTGTTTTGTTGGTGAGATTTTTTTTTTTTAAGTTAAAATATAGTGGCGTGGAATTGGACTTTGAGTTGGAGCGTGAAAACCTAATTTGAAATTGAAAACACCATATTTAAAGTTTAATTCTGTGATTTTCCAATGAAGTTGTTTGCTTTTGCGCATGTGAATTTGGTTAACTATCCATCATCAGTTTCTTGAATATCCACTTGCATTGTATTTATTTTTGTTCTATTCTTTTAGGTATAATCTAAAATAAAAATAGATTGTTTTTATTTATTTTTTCTTTTTGTGAATTTATTTTTTTGAATTAATGAAATTTTGGAGAATTTAATAATTTAGTTTGATTTAAATTGACAGATAAGCTAGCTAATTTAGATAGATATATACAAATAGAAAAATGCAGGGGTCTTACTGACCCCTCACTATAAGGATGGCCCCACATATTATAAAAAAAAAAAAATAGGGAGTTTTACGTCGAAGCTTGCCACGTGTGTTGTTTGGCAAGAGCCTGTTTCACAGGCCCACGTACATGTAGCACAGTTAATACAAATATTAAAAACAATGAATTTAACTCATGCATGCTCCACACATGACAGAGCTACTCCGTCTAGAACTGCACGTCTGCACGGAGCTATCTTGCTTTTGTACTGCACGGAGAGCTCCGTGTATCTCTCCATGATGCGCCGAGAGTCTCTTCGCGCAGCCTAGTGAGGATATCATGCACATAAACGGCATCGTATCCCACTTCTTAGTCCTGACAATTCCACCCAACCGTGTACTCAGAAAAACAAATTGACCGCAGAATCCCATCGCGAACCTAAAAAATTGTCGGACGGCTTTTCCGGGTAAGAATCTCCTTTAATTTGTTTGTGCAGGTTTCATGAATTTAGATCTTCCTACTATTGGAACCTGATTTTGTTGTAGTTTTAATTTCAATTAGGGCATGTCGGCCAGTTCTCAAACAATAAAGCGAAACTGCTCAAAGCAGAGTTTTTTCTTCTTGATGGTCACACCTGGTTAGTCTTTTTATTTGATCTGAGAGTTTTTTGAACCCACATTTTTCAATTTTTTCGAATTTTAGGATATAATGGTGTTTTTTTGTTTGATTTCAATAAGTTTGACACAATGGGTTTATCTTTACAATTTTTTTAGTTTAATTGTGTTTATGTCATTAATATGTTTGGAGCTAATTTCCCTTTTTTTCATATTTATATAGCTAAAAACTGAATTCGCATTCATTTGATTTATTTCGAATATAGTTTTTTGTATTCAATTTGAAATAGAATAGATCTGAATCTTTATTCGCTTTACTTTTCGATTTGTGATTTGATTTGAACTCAATTCAATTGGCGTTAATGGAAGACGCAAGTCAACAGAACCTCGATGGATTCGCCTCCGTCCCATCTCCTGGTTCGTTCACATCTTGATATGCTTGTCTGTGTTTATACTTGTAATTATATTGATTGGGATTTCCTTGTTTTTTTTTTTTTTTACCAAGGAATGTTGCATTCTTATTGGAAGGTTATGCCTTTATTGTATAATTAGGATTTTGGATTTTTTAGTTGCTTCCGATCTGGGTTTTGACTTTTGAGATTAGATTCAAAAGGAGCCTTCTCTGTGGGATTTTGTACGAGACAGTTTCGGAATTGAATTTGGATGTTTTTGTCAAATCTTCATTTTTTAACTTTCATGGGAGGAATTTTGTACTTTTGGACTTGACTGTGACAATAGCTGGAAATTATTGTGCTATTTATGGAGTAGACTTTTAATTTCTCTGGGATTACTATTGGTCAAAATGAAGACAAAAATCATATAAATACAGTTCTTTCTTTCATGCAATATTATAAATCTAAGAAATATATATATATATATATATATATATATANTAAGTTTCAACGTGAAAGGCCTTGGTTCCTTTCCCCCTTTATATTATTCCATTGATGGTTTTTTCCTTCATTATGGTTTTGACCATCAGATTTGGCTAGAAAACCCCACGCCCTAATTTACATGCATTTGTTTATGCATTGTGTTAATTTGATTGGGGAACTATTATTACGTAGGTTGAATTTTTTAATCGTGTTATGTTTCTCTTTCTCGTCCCTTCACCCCATCCAGCTAAACAAAGCGAAAAGTTAGGGTATTCCAAGTTCTACACCATGGCTAAGGGTTGCTGAATTTATTTTTATGATATTCAGCATTCTTTTGATTTTTCTTGCTCTGCATTTTGACAAGCTGTTGATTGCTTTGGTGAAGCAGGTGACAGGGCTGCTGATCTGCATAACTTGGCAGATAAGGTATGCAATAAACTCATCCTTGCATTATTGAGTTTTTCTCCATCTATCTATATGTCTTGGTTAGATTAGTAATGTCTTTCATTGGTACATTCTTTTGAATATGTTGCCAGTCACTTTTCGCCGAAAGATGAAAGGTTGTTTCTGCAAATCCTTCTCCAGACACAGCCATGTCTAGGGCTCCAGAAAGAACTAAAAATCAGCCTGCAACCTCAGGAACAACTGGGGCGATTAGCACTATGTATCCTTTCAATGCTTATACTCTGCAGGACCAGGGCATTTATTATGGAGGTTTGTTCCTAAATTTATGCTAATCTCATTGCTTTATAATGGCAATATGGATCTGTAAGGTGACTTATTTTTCCTCTGTTTTTACTGTTTTGAAGATAAAAAATTGATTCTATTGCTGAGTTTTTTTAAATGAAGGAAAAAATGTGTTTAGAACGAAGGCTCTAGAATATTGCTTGGAGCTGTTCTTTGAGCATTTTAATTTTTTTTCTTTAGTCTTGATTGGTTCAAGTTAAATTTCTATTTTAAATTTTTTGGTATGTTTTCAGGTAAGGGTAAGGTGTTATACTTGAGTATTTTAAGATGTGCTTAAGTTTGGTCTCTCTTTTAAATTGTTTAAAGTTTTAATTTTGGTTGGGTTTCTGAAGAAGGGTGAAAATACATGAATGGATGGTGCTTGTCGACACCGTCTGCTACAGTTGAACGAGGGACACATGAATGCTGTAGGTTTAATTAGTGGTAATGAATTGTGTTCTGTGGTTTCTTTATATTTTGTTTTTCCTTTCCTTTCCCAGCAATGAGCAAGTATAGAAAAGAGAATAATGTACATGTAGCGTAAAACATGTCTAGAAATGCATTTGTTATTGTATTACAATGTGTCGAGTAAACCACATAAGCCAAATTCACGAATTACCTCACATTTTCTTTTAAATGAGATCTGACTCATTGTATGCGTGAGAAACATCAGCATGTTCTTTGAAGTCCAAGAGTTCATGGCATATTTAATCCTCAGCATTTCCATGTAGAATATAGAATGTAGATTTTCAGTTCTCTTTTATACTTTTTTTCCTTCTGTTCTTGCCCTTTATCTATTGCTTGTGGACTGTCTTTGACTCCTTCTGTCTATATATTCCAGTTTCCGCTGTTGTCCCAGAGCAGGTAAGTAATCTTCATATATGAATTGGGTTTTTGATTTGAGAGTCAGCTATGAGTTGTCAGTAAATTAATATACACTTCTGGAATTTTCTGGAATTTTTTTGTACTTTTTGAAAATGTGGTGATGCTATTCGTCGGAGGACTGTTGAATGGAAGAAAGTGAATTCTAATGACCTTGGAATTAGTAATTCGAAGATTTCAAGATCCATAAGAGTGGTTCTTAATGGTCTCAAAGGAAAAGATACTTACTTTGATCATTTTGTGTTTATTTATATATTTTGACTCTGTATTTTCCATAGTTTTCAATTTATATATGTTACTAATAAATAATATTAATGTGGTGATGATTATTGTCAACTAATGAAATTTATGTTGATGATATTTTGTGGAAATCTGAATTCTTTGTTAGATGTTCTTGGCTTTTGAGTTCATAGCTCATGTAAAGTGTAGACGCAAATCTTTTGTAAAAATTGTGTATATGTGGAGACGGAGACTTATTAATGGGGAAATAATGAGTGACATGTTTGGAACTGCTTTTGTTACATAATTGAGAGTTTGGTTTTGATGGAAAATGGGATGACTTGGATTTTGGTGGAAGTGGGAGTTAAGTCGTTCATTTATTTGATTTTCTCCCTCATTATCAAGGTAACATTGTCACCCATTTATATAAAAGAGCATGAACTTAAATTTTACAAGTAAAACAGTGACTTTCTAAATGAATAATTTTGTAAGGGTCAAAATTGGAGAATAGTTTGTAATCTCGAGGCATATGCCTTAGACAAGGCTTTAAAATAATTATTCTAATCTCAATGTTTTGAGAGGCTTATGATTTTTTCTTTAGATTTTATTTAGACAAAATAATGTAAGTTGTTTGTCTTTTCTTTTTCTTGTGTCGATATTCATTTTCATCGCTTGCTTTAATATAGAATCAATTTTGGGTCCATGTTAAAAATTGACCATTGCATATACAATATGTCTGCTGTCTCTGCTTACCTGTTCCAGGGCTTGAAAAATCAAAGAACTTGATTTTTCTAAAGTCCATGACATTTAAAGATAAAGACATCTTAGAGAAAATCAATAATTGCTAAAAGTTTTGAATGGAACTGCACATAATCTGTTAATATGGTAAATAGGCTTAGTACCCATTTGTACCACAGATGTTGATAACAACCTAAAGCCCTAACTTTCTGAGCCAAGTCTGTCAAGGTTCCGTGTTTTAGCCTTATTCTCAAATGCTCAACTATGTTCACTAGAATTTAAGTTAGATGTGTGTAGGGCCAAATTCCAGCAAGCACCAAGGTAAACCAGGCTTAGTTTCACCAAGAAAGTCGACACCACCAACGGGTTGAGACAACTCCAAACCACCACCACCAAGTTCCCACTTCCGGTTGCAATTAGTTGGACAAGATGAAGAACAATAATATGCCCACTAGAAAAGAACCATAAAGGTCACATAGAAGAGGAGAAACCGAAAGGAGAGTATCACAGAGAGAGGTTGGGCATTCTTCATATGGAGGCCGAGAGGAAGGCCAAGAATATAAGCCAAGCAAATAATCAAACAAGGTAAGTTAGGTTAGGATTATTTAGTAGACCAAACAAGGCTCGACTCAAAAAACAATGGGTTTCAAATTAATAAAATAGCCAACTGTGAGCAATACGATTAACAATAGGTTGCTTCTAACGATTCATAGGAATGTGGATTAGGTTGTTTCGATAATTGTGTCGATATACTAATCAATTATATGGCCAAGGTTGATTGATAATAGAACCAGGGTTACATTATAGCTCGGGGGGTCGTTTGACAACAAATTGCCTAACAATGTGTAATATGCATAATTTTCCTCCAATTTCGAAAGGATATGTTCCTTGTTTTTATCTTAAAACATTTATATAAATATCTAAACCTTATCTTCAATAAACTTGGCGTCAAGTGTATGAATCATGCTTTTTTAAATAAATCCTTGAAGTGCCTCGTGAATAGACCTTCATTACCTTTTCTCTCATTTGGTTCTTGATGTATATGTTCTTAATATTTTGTATGATCTTTTAACTTGATAGATATATTTTCCTCACATTAAAGTAAATGTAAATGTAAATTTTTATGTTGTATGAATAGGGTTCATCTATTTCATTTGATACGTTTTGTGATCGGTATTTGAGGATGCTTTCAAGTCAACACTAAGCATAATTATCCTTGGTGATATTGAAAGATACTACTATTGACTCTAGATGAATAATTTATTGAAAGACTTGGGAAAGCTCACCCCAGTAAGCTAATTCACATCACCCGAATTGTATGACGCTCAAAAGTATCATGTCCAGGATTTTGAAAGAACTCTTCAACAACTACAATCTTGGATGTCCAAGTATTGGTAAAATTTTTAACTTTTTTTTAATATATGCCTTCCCACTTACTTAGTGTACCACTTTATTAAACATCCATAATTACTATTCTAAGGCATAATTAGGTTGCAAAGGTCAAATTTTTTCTTTTCAAATTATGAACAACCTTTTGGATGTCACAAATAATCTTTTTGCCTAATTTGGCAAACACTCCACCATATGTACATTTTCAATGTTGGACCTTGCTTGAAGAAAGCTCTTTTGCCTGCCGCTCAAGAACTTTTTTGACGCAAAAACTCTTGGGTGAAAAGGATGAGTCTGACAACAAATAATCTTTTTTGATGGGTCCGTCTTCCTATCCTCTGATGAAAAGGATGAGCCTGACGACTACTAGGAAGTGCCAACTGTAACATTTACAAACTCCAACCAGCAGAGTGTTCTGAAATCAATCTTTTGCGTTGATTATAACCAACTTATGAATATCTTCTACGTTTAGAAATGAATTTCTCTAAAATTTACATTTACTTATATTTTTAACATTAACAAATTAATATGCAATGCCATTGACCCACTAGTAATAGTTAAAAATCGCTTGAAACCGAATCCAACCACTCTCTTCATTATATAAAAAAAGATGGGTTAAGTTAATCAATGGTCACCCAACTTTATATTTGGCGTCACCATAGCCACTCAATTTGATTTTGTTTCATCATGGTCACCCAACTTTATACTTAGTGTTACTGTGGTCACCTAATTAGATTTTATTTCACTATAGCCACTCAATTTCATATAACGTTTCACCATAATTATCCAATTTTATGTAACGTTTCACCATAATCAATCAATTTTTTTCACCATTATCATAATTTGGAAACTGGTAAAATGGTAACTTTTAATTATATATAAAAAATATATTTTAAAAAATATTAAAAAAAACATAATTCTAAAAAATGAAATAAAAACTTATTTAAAAAAGTTTTTAAAAAAATTACTCGGAAAAATAATATAACATAAAAAGTTATTTAAAAAAAAACGTTTCTTTAAAAAATAATAGTAAAGGCTCATTTTAAAAAAGGTTTCTGAGAAAAATAAAATAAATAAAAAATTATTTTAAAATTTAAAAAAACTTTTATTATTTTTTAAATTTAATTTGTATATATAATACAAAATTACCATTTTATCCCTTTTAAAATTCATGAAAATTTGTGAAAATAAATTGGGTGACCATGGTGAAATGTTATACGAAATTCATTGGCATGGTGAAACATTATATGAAATTGGGTGATCATGGTGAAGAAACAAAATCAAATTGGATGACCATGGTAAAACTAGGCATAAAATTTGGTGGTCATTGATACATTGGACCAAAAAAAAATAATAATAAATAAATAATAATAATAATAATAATAATAATAATAATAATAATAATAATATCTTGTTTTACTTGAGATATATCATTTATTAGTCCAATTTGTGCTTCGGCAAATTTACTTGATAGGTGCCTTTTGAATTAAGTGATGTGTTTAGATCTCAAACATTATTTTTCACTTGTTTGAAAAATATTATAGCTAAAATCATGGTTTGATATCCAAAAATTGGTTTGATTTGGTTTAGTTCGAATTTTATTTTTTTCAAATCATTTATAATTTTGAAAAATATATATATAGTTTTCTCATTTTTTTGAGTTTCCTCGTTCATCTTCTCCATCCTTTTGTCAACCATTGATGTTAGATAGCATTATTCTTTTTCATATAAATTTATAACCTAAAACAAACAAAATAAACACAAAATAATAAGAATCAATCTCACAAACTTGACAGTTATGTAAATTCAAGACCCAGAATAAGTGTAAAAATATATACTTACAAAGACCTTTTTAAATAAATTGAGTATAGGTCGATTTGAGGATTAGGCTTGAGATTCCAACAAGGTAAAGTACTTTGGTAGCTTGTAAGACGCTTGGGTGGCTGAATAGCTTTGTGGATTTTAAGAGATTATTTTTCTCTATCTCCAAAATATATGGATTAATACAATATGGATTTCTTGCTAAAAATTGGAAGAATCGGGTTTCGATCTGGTTGACGGTTAACACTCGGTGGTTGGCTTAGGATGAGGAAATACATGGTTATTTGGAATTAAAAATAAAGGTAACTCTTGGTTATTTTGATGTATATATCTTGTTCTCTTTGTCTCTGTAATTGATTTTCTTTTATGTTCTACCAATTTTTACCCCCTGAAGTTGTCTTTTGTCATATGTACGTATAAGTGTACGCAGTTTGCCGTTGCTTATGTAAATAATAAATCATAGTTTTTAAAGATGTCAGAGGGTGTATTCAATTGAGACTTTTAATGACTTTTTGATATTTAAAAAGTTCAGGGGTGTCCAATTGAGATTTTTTGAAACTCTCTAAAAGTCACAATGTATTCAATTGAGACTTCTAGAAACTTTAAAAAGTCTCTAAAAGTTACGGTGTATTTAATTAAAAATTTTTAGAAATCTCTACAAGTCTTTAAGCAAAAAGTACTCATAAAATTTTAAAATTTGTCTCTCATTAATCACGAGATTTTGGGAAACTTTCACAAAAAATTAAAAAAAAAATCGAATTTTCTTTCTTTTAACATTCTGTGGACAAGTATGATTAAAATTTATTTTTTATTGATTATATTTCATTTATCTTTTTTTATCTCTCTCTTATTATTTATCTCTATTTTCTGTGAAAAATTTTGGATTCTTGTAACTTTTTTTTTCTTTTTTCAATCATTTTTTTTTTGAAAAAAATATCTATTTTTTAATTAAATTATAAATTATAAAAGTTTATATGAAAAATTTATAATTAAATTTAAATATATTGATTTTTATTTATTTTTAAAAGTTACTATACTAATAATATTGAATCGTGTGTGAGAGTGAGAGTGTGAGTGTGAGTGTGAGTGTGAGTGTGTGTATGTATGTGTATAATTTTTTTTTATTATATGGGATGTGTATGTATGTGTATAATTTTTTTTTATTATATGGGAAGAAGAATGGGAATTGTGGGAACTAACATCCCATATGTGAGAATTTCACACCAAGTCTACGTGAATTCTATTTCAAAGAAAGTTTTCAAAAGTCTTTTGAATTCCCCGAAAGTCTATAAAAGTTTTAAAATGAAAATCCATAGAAGTCTATGAAAGACTTTTACTAATTCCATACAAATCTATAAAAGATCCATGAAATCCACAAAAGTCATTACTTAAAAAAAGTCTATCAAAGTCTTCAAAAATCCCAATTGAATACACCGTGTATTCTATAAAATACAAGGATAGACGATTTTACCTGCCTCTTTTTTGGATGATAAGAACGGGGAATCATATTAGAATTTCATTGCAATCCAGGCCACCATCCATCTTCCTTTTAACCACCAATATTTGGTTCAAATTAAATCTTTCTTCCGAGGTATCTTTTATGTACTTGGTTTTTTCTTCATGATATGTTCCCTTCCCTTGGAGAGTAGTTCAAAAATTTATTCCAAGATGTGTATTCTGTGGCTGGAGATATGTCACAGAGTATTGGCAATTATTGACGGACGAATATATTAAGAGTGGTGAGCAATTGGGACATGTTATTTTACTGGATAATTGAAACCATTTATTTCAGGGCTTTGAACGACTGAATAATGTGACTTGCCACATCGATGTGTGCATATGTCATTTTTCCAAGCAAGCAAGATTATATACACATTTGCCAAATTTTGTTTGTAAGACTGTATTTCTAAGGCATTGGATATGAGTCTTGACTGAGTGTAAGTGCAGGGGCAGCTGTGATGATAGAGGAAATGTGAACTCGATTTAGTTCACGAGGCACTGTTAGAACAATGACCCACTTCTTAGAATCTGGCTAGTAGAGCCCAGTCTTCAGAGAAATATGGATTGTTGGTTTTTGGATGATCTGATCCTCTTTGTCCAGCTGTCTTTCCCTCTGAAGTTGGTGTACTTCGAAAATTACATAATTCTTTGTGGTTCTTGTCATCTGTGGTTTGCTTTTGAATTTTAAATGTCACATATATGTGTAGGTCACTGATGTCTCTGTCTACAGAACTAGATATTTTACACTTATCACAAATTTGGTCGACAGGAATGAATAGTAATGAACACTATGAAGAAGATAAAGAAGTTAAAATCTTGTACATTGAACTCTTGTCCATAATTGCATAACAAACATGAATTATCGTGTAACTCTGGACTTGTGACTACTGTAACGAGGATGTTATTTGAGTTGAAGAGCAAGGAAATGAATTGGTTCTCTGTCGATTGATTTAACATTGAATTTATAGCACCTATATTTTATTTTGTAAAAATTGTCTTGACACCTTGTCTTTCTCATCAGAGAACCAAGAGGTCATACTGGAACAACAAGATCCCTCAATAGAGTTGTTGCAAGTTTTTAACTCTTGCATTTTGACCCTCTATAGCTTTTCGATCTGTGATTCTCTTACGTTCATGCATGTATTGTACCATTTGAAGGAGTTGCTGGGAGAATACAGTCTTTCTAAAACCATTGATCCTGAAATCAGTTATTCTTGATATTAAATGTAATAATTGACTTATTTTCCCTAACTGACCAGGGAACTACATATACTCAATCTGCGAAGAGCAAATCAAAGAAGAAAAAGTGGAAAAATAGCATGTTCGGATGGTTAACCCTACGAGCAGTAAAACAAGGTAACAGTCCTTGTAACATAACTTAAGGATCCATATTTGCGGAAGCTAGGAAGGTGAAGTAATTTCCAAAAAAGAACTGTCTTCAAAGGGCCTACCTCGCTTGTAGCACGAGGGAGAAACTTCACGTATATTTTTTTGGGTGACAGTTTTGAGAGTTGAGCAATTTAAATGCCTGATTAACTGAAAGTTAACTTCCAAAACTCAAGTTTTCGTTGGGAAATAGGAGATTTTTGTTAAATTATATGCTTATCATGTCAATTGAGTTAATTATTCTCAGTTTACTTTTGGATAATGTGAGATAAGAACTTCAATGAGGTTTTGTGAAATTTCTTATAGATAAGGGCTATCAGGTTGCTTCTGGAATTGCATCACTAGATTTTACTAGGAAAATGTACTATCGGGTCCGAAGTAATTGTCTAAATAGCAAGTTAGGTTGACTTTTAAAAAGGATCGAGTGTATTCTTAACCTTTTAATATAGTTGCATATCTAGTCTTGAATGCATTCACAACGGCCAAATCTCTTTAAATTGTAATGTGGCTATCATGAAAATATGAGTCACTTGAAGTTTATATGCACCTGCTTGAGTTAAGAAGCTAGTTTCTGCTTCATACAATTGGACATCAGAGGACCAAGTGATGACAAACAAAGATTTAAATGATTTTGTCATTGGGATTTGGGATGTTCACTTAATGCAGTGATTTGTAATGAAAGTTGGGAACGAAATTTGGGGTTCTTGAACGCCGTTCAAGGTATATTTTCGTGTTTTTACGTCCATGTTGCACACATGAATTGCTAGAGCTCTACTCTTGCGGTAATAAATGTTACGACTTAATATATACTTTATTTAAGAATAATTTGTGCAATAATGTGTATAGCATATAGTAATGACTTAACATGTGCTCATAATCAATAACTTTTGGCTGTGATAATTTTGTGGGGGCTATATTTGGAGTATTTTTTTTGGTTTTCTACGAGTTCTCGCTCGAGCGACAGGACTGTCGCTCATTTACTGCTAGCTGGCGCTCGAGTGACATAGGCATCCGAGTTTTTCGCTTTATGTCTGTTGTCACGCATATTTTTAACTATTTACTTGTAGGTTTTTGACACGTCCCCAATAAATGGTAGGCTCTTCATTTAGTTTATTAAGATTGTTGAAATTGTATTTTTATCTTCATTAGTTGTAAATTAATAAAATTACACGATCCTTCTGTCAATCTCTCTTCTTGCTTTAATCTTGCAATACTTCATATTTTGTCATATAGCCTCCCCACTTTGTAACAATCTTATTGGTGAGTCTTTGCCCAGTGAGTGTTTTCAGAAAGAAAACAGTATTGTACATTATTTTTTTTTAATTTCAATAGCGCAATCATCAAAATTAAAGGAAAAGGATGATTGTACATACGGTTACTAAGTCATACAGAATGACCCATGTGGAAGCCTAATATCCATACATATGACAAGCATGCAAAAGGGATCAACATCCGAAGTTATCACATTGAACGTTGAGTTTGTTTCACTAAGAATAGCTAAAGTGGTCTTGTCCTTCCTTTTGAGGTGGTTTAGCTTCTGCTATCGAACTCCTGGAGTATCCGAGGTCCTTAGCAGGTTTAGTTGGGATGTTTCCAAAATTGATTGATGCGATGTGCCCATTTAATAAGTGTCAAACGTCTATCGGTATAGATTTGTAGAGTGGCAAAACTTCCTGTCAAAAGTATATCAGTATAATTAATGTAGAATAGAGTTGATATGACACTAAGAGTCGACGGATCAGGCCACGTGGATCCAATCCAATGGTAACCACATCGGCCTGATCACTATAAATAGACAATTCTTGTATTGTAGAAAAGAGAACATACCATATTGTCTCTATCTTCTTCTTCCTTCACAACTTGTTTAGTCCCTATTTGGCCCCCATTACGTAGAAAAATTAATATGTGGAATAGTATTTTTTTGAAAAATGAGTGGTTGAAAAAGAAGGAAAAATTTTCGATTTACATGTAATATTATTTTATGAAAAATTGTGTAGTTGAAAATAGGAGAGAAAAAAATAAAATATAATATAATGAAAATTAATAAGGCTCAAACGGGGGCAGTAGAAATATTACTAAATAGGTCCACATGTATACAATCTCTTAACGACACATGTTGGCTATGTTCGGAGGTCAACACATACATTGGATTTGCTAACTCAATTGATCTTGTCTAGATCAAGGTTCCTGTCTAAGAAAGTTGTATTAGCATCGTATAGGTTCCCATCTTACTTAACGGGTCACTTAGTTGAATAACGATCCAAATTTTGTAAAAAAAATTAACATTTCCAATGGAGAAATATTGGTTATGTTAAATACCGCAAAAGGTCATCATTTAACTAAGGAACGAAAGATATGGTCGTGAAGGTTGATTAAATCAGTTTACCTTCTAATAAGCTTTTGGCGATATTCTTAACTCGTAAGAAAAAATTGAATGGATAAACTTTCTTTGTAGGACGGAAGCTAATGGTCCAAAAAGAGGAATAGTGGCCTTATTATAATTTTGCTCTCTTTTTTCAACCCTTCTACATGTACAAAATTATTTTTGCCAGAATACATACAGAATACTCACAATTCTGGGGTCCACACACATTTTTGACATTTTTTATACAACATGGGACTCACACACTTGTCTCTATTCTATACACAATCTGTGAAAATATAATCTGTAAACCCAAATTTTTTCCTCTCCCCCCCCCCCCCCCCCCCCAACGGGGAAAAATTTTATATCTGTATGAACCTTAAAACATGTTAATTTGATAGTTCATTACTTCTGTTATCTTTACCAGGTATTGGCAGGAGTTCAATAACTTTCAGTTTCAATTGATCTCACATCAGGTCTGGTTCTGCTATTATGGGGGCGTTTGTTTACAAAAATGAGAATAAAAAATATAACCGATATGTGCCCTACACGAGAGAGAAATTCAAATTTGGTGGCTTGATGTGATAGATAACGGTCACATTTTTTATTTTAATGAGAAAAGAATGGGAAACAAACGGAGGCTATATCGTGTACATATTCCTTCTGCCCCTTCCCTTCCCAAAGGGTACCTGAATCTCTAACCTATCATCACTGGAAAGATAGGGGAAGGGGGATTCCTACTGTTGATGCCTTGGAACCCAAAATAGTGTTGATGTTCTCTTTATGAAAATTTTGTAAATTTTACAATTCCAATATTTGGTCAACAGGAGGAGACGGATGCAGTTTGGGCCAAGATAGAAGTTTCACAAGCTCATTTAGAGCTGTTGAAACATACGAATGTGCTCAATGATGCCTTCCCTATCTGGTATGATGGAGACTTTGGAACAATAAACAACTTCCGCCTGGGGAGACTTCCTAAGATTCCGGTATGCACGAGTAATGTGCATTTTATTTGATAATATTTTCTTGATAAGCCAACATAATGTCTTCTTTGTCTGTTGCACATGTCTAATTACAGACAAGTTGAAATGTGTAGTGAAATATATATTTCTTCCATAATCTATATGATTAAAGCTTATTTCAAATCCTGCTTTCTCTTTAAACAAACACAGATTCAAGGGGGTTGAACCATTGAAGAACTTCGCTGCATTTATGTTATTGCACATTTATGAAGAATTGGTTTTAATTAAGATCCTCACTTTTTTATGCTTATTCTCAGGTTGAATGGGATGAGATAAATGCTGCATGGGGCCAAGCTTGCCTTCTCCTCCATACAATGTCTCAATATTTCAGGCCAAAGTTTCAGTATCCTTTTATAAATTTCACTTTGAAGCCAGTTAAAAAAATTTAAAAAGAAAAAAAAATCCTTTTTATCGTGCCTTGAAAAAGACCAAAGTACCTTGAAATAAAAAAAAGGACAAGAATGGACAGTGATTTACAAATTGCGACCAGCCCGTGAATTTTTTTTTTTTTTTTTTTTTTATTGCGATTGGACCGCAGTTTGCAAACCGCAATCATCCCTACAACTATCAACATCTTAAAATTTGACCCTTGCATGGTAGAGTCAGGAATTTTGTCTAGTGCAAGCAAAATTTAATCAAAGTCGTACTTTTCAATTATGGATTTAATGATATTATGACAATGCTAAAAATAACATAACGACAACACTAATAAGATAATTATCTTCTTTCTTATTCTAGGATCTATAGCAAGTTGTGCAACATCAAAATTCATTTTATTCGATATCTTCACATCAACATTTTCTACGAAATATTTTCTTTTAAAGAACTCTACATTGACACTTCACACTAAAATAAACAACAAGTGACAATTAAGTACTAATTGATAAGAAAAGAACTACTAATTTTTACAAATTGGTATAACACCATAAAATCATTACTAATTGTTTAAATAATTGACAAAAATCAAAATTTCAAGAATCGATCACAAATATTACCAATATTCAACATTCACATAATCAAATTCCTTAATATTAAACAGAAAAATCACATGATCAAGAAAATTTTTGCTGCAAATTTGAGGGACCAAAAACATGTAGGTTTTAGAAAAGAAATGAACTTTGAAAATATTTCAAAACGAGAGCAGATTTAAAGAAATTTTTTTAATTTCTTGTTGAGGGAAGAGATTCAGAAAATGTCGTCGTGCACTTGGAGTTGGGGCAAATTAGTGTATGGGTTGAACTTTAAAAAAATGAAAAACATTCCTTAAAAAAAAAATGACCTTGGGCTTGGGCCAAAAGTCCAGTGCGAGCATTTGCCTGCACTGGACTGTGCATGGCTCCGCCCATGCTTGCATCAAGTTCTTCTGTATGATTTTCGTCCCTTTTACTCCAAATGTTATATATTTATTTTGCAACTTCCAAAAGCTTTCCACATTGATCCCCTGTAACGCCCTGGAATTCTTTTTCATATTTATTATTTTATTCTTTTATAAAAATAGGCACAAGGTGTTATCAGAATCTTTCTTTTATAGTTTAAGCAGAATTTAACACTAATGTATAATTTTATGTATGTGATCGATAAATCAATAATGTGAATTCAACAACTCAAAATAAAAATTTGAATTTTATCTCGCTTAAAATACTACGAATTAAATTGCCAATTTAACATGTTGAATGACTTAAATGTTAGAGCTACTAAAATAACATGCACGGAATTAAACATAAAACTATTCTTGAAATAAAAATTGGCAATAATCCTTTCTAAAACTTTTACTTGCCAACCCCATAAGCATCAATCGGTCAATCTGCCACACGTCCACACCACCCATTCTAATTTGAAAAAAGTTATTGTAAAAGTGAGTATTAAAAAAAATACTCAGTAAGAAATACATGCATATTCTTATCAACATGACATAATCATAAAATGGCATAACATTCCGACTTTTCTTAGATATAGAGGAAACTAGTCGTAATTCCAATAGCTCAAGGAATTTCTTAAGAATTCCTGTATCCCGTAGGATTTAACATAGTCGGCCTAACAGGCTATCTCGAAGGATTTAACATATTTGACACGATTGTCCATCCCGAAGGATTTTACATTGAAATCGACCATAAGACCTTAAAGTATTTCATGCCAAGTCTATAAAAATATTAAGAAAATAAGAATTTATTACTTGCACAATGTACTCTTACCTCAATTGACACCAATATAATGTGAAAATATGAGTTGTAGGATGATATAAAACATAAATTTCTCAAACAGTAGGGTGTAAATTGTAAAAGAATGGATTTGTTAACTTTTTAAAGTAACACTCAATCACTTATATAGTATTCAATGACACAGAACGTCAGTAAGTATAATGCCTTTCAGTTTAAGAAAATATAATCATGAGGTAAGTTAATTTTTTATCATACGTTAATGGTTAATATTAAGTTTAATTACATTGATTACATTAAGTCATTTAATTCATTTCGTATTATAAATGCGCACACCTTTTGCATTTTATATTATGTTACGTGCTGACACACTTAACCGACTCTACGAGGCCCATGGCCCACCTATGCCGAACCACGTGGCATATTGGCCGAGGCCCTTAGGCCCACCAAGAGTGAGGAACCACTCAAAACAAGCCTATTATGTGGCCCAGATTCTGGAATGCCAAAGTGCTATAGCCTAAGTAGTTCATATTTTCGAGGATGTTCATACCAATGCTCATCATGTCGAAGCCCTGAAGCACCTCTTGCATCACTTCTCCCCAGAGATCCGACCTTACACAAGAATCCTCTTTAAATTATTGATGGGATACATATCATAGAGTGCCAGTGCCTTGTCTTGTCAAAATAGAGGCGGCTCTACCAACTAATAAATGTATAGCAGGCTAGGTGGTCAAATTTGATACCTACAATTTAACATGTAAATTAACGAGATGAGGCTACATGTACTCCTAACCTAAGGCCACGATCTAACTTGTAACACTATAAATATTCTCCCATATACCCCATACAAAGCTAATGCAAGATTCAATACAAGAACCAAGATTATACATTATTTACTCTCTTAATACACTTTATTCAACAACCTTTTTACCATCTTGCAATACAATACAATACGAATTCATACGCGCATTCTATGAACATCGATTGGTAATTATTGTACAATCACTATGCAAACATCTCGCCGAATTCTGAACATTCTTGTCTCGCGCTGTTGAGCCGCTCCCACGCCCTTGATATGTCCATTTGAGACCTTCCACATGTTTTAGCGTGTTGGACTAGGTTTACGTGTGCGCGGGTGGGTCCAGTATCTGTTGGCAACATTTTTTGGGTCAACAGATTGGCGCCGTCTGTGGGAAACCATACCATAACCACAAGTAACCATGTGGAAAAGCTTAAGAAGAACATTTGGGCATCCCTCTTGAAAAATGATTGGTTCTTGGAAAAGAACAAGTAGAACCCCCATAACTTGCAACAATTTGAAGTTGGAACATGAAAGAATGAGTTTAGACAAGGACGTACCCCTAGGAGGGTAAGGGAAAATGTGGAATGTCCCCATCGGTAGCTGTTCCTGAAGCTCGACATCGACCTCATCACCACCACAGAAGAGGTGGCATGCGAATGGCCGCTTAGTTGTCGAGAGAGATGGCCACCATGGCCGCAAACATGAGAGATATTGCTAACCAAAATATGGCCATGAGGGAACTTATGGCCTAAATGCAGAGCTAGGGAGGCTTCCCTATTCCTCCCTATGCACCACAAGGACATTACCAACAAGAAGAGGAAGTCTAAAGCTAATGGGCTGTATCACCAGAATACAGCTGAGGCTGAAGCCCTATGGAGAGGGAAATAGACGTTGATGTTTCCTCCAATTATGCTGCAGTTCAACCCATCAAGGCCCAGTATAATCAAGACAACTTTCCACCCGTATATGAGCCAGAGCAAAGACCTAGGAGGTCTAACAGCATATTTGACAGAATCATCCCTACAGAACCGAGGCGCAGGCAACAGTAACAGCCACGCGAACCTCGGACTAGGCCACAACCCCTACCTCTAATGACTCATCAGCCGGAGGAAAGGCATGAAAATGCCCCCCGTGCTGCCCCGCCTAGAAATAGGTACCAAAGGAGGAAAGAGGAGGCTAAGACCCAAGCTGGACCCTCTCATTAGCCACCCAGGTATGAGGCCAATGAGAACAATGACTCAAATGAGCAGTAGAGGTCATGTGACTTGCACGACGACGATGACAATCTGCCATTTTCAAGGGAGCTAAGGAGTGACCAGGTTCTGAGCCACTATATGATGTCCAAAATACCAAAGTACAACGACAGAGGCGACCTAGAGAAACATCTAAGCACTTATAAAACTCATATGAGCCTTAGAAACGCCACCCCAGCCGTGAAGTGCAGGGCTTTCCACTCAAAACTTAGTGGAGCGGCTGAAGTCTGGTATAGTAGGCGGCCACCCTGGAGCATAAGGAGTTGGCCAGAATTCAAAAACACTTTCCTAAAAAGATTTGCGGTGAGCAAAGAGGAAGAGGCCCCTATCCAGCGCCTTCATGACATGAGACAGGCGTATGGGAAATCCTCGAAGAGCTTTTTATCACGCTTTACTGATGAAATGACATATTGTGTGCAAGTCACCGATCGTGATGCTTTATCAGCACTAAGGAGAGGTCTGAATGTGAACACCCTATTTTGGAGGGATGTACAAAACCAAGATCCCACCATCTATGGTGCTTTCCTGGAGATGATGAGGCAGGAGATAGTCAATGAGGAATTGATTAAACATTGAAACTCGGCCAGCAGAGGCCTCCCACCTCAACAAAGAAAACGCGTCAGGGTACCGATCTCCCACCTGATGGACTACCAGATGAACCCACCTGGTAATGGAAATTCGGGGCAGCACTTGCCACAACCACTTTGAACGCAGTTCCAACTTTAGCATATGAAGATGTCAACCCAATAACCATCGACCCGCAAGCTAGAACTTCACAACGGGCCCCCCACAAAGGAAGAAGCCGAGGACGCGGTTTAGGGCCTAGGAGTAGGCCTAATCAGAACCCCCTCGAATATTGTACATACCACCGCTCCTATGGTTATGACACATCCGATTGTCGAAAGTATACATACCGTAACTGATGAAAACACCCTAAGGGCAGGAGAAATGAATCACCCTAGACGAACAAGCCCCCACTAGAGACGACCAACGACCTAGGCGTGAGGAGACCGCTCCCTGCCAATGGGATGTGTCTCCTCGCCGAAGGGAGCATGATGCGGAGAGACACAGGGAAGGATACAGGCATCGTAGAAACCATCACGCACAAGAGAAGGCCCCTATTCACGAGGTGGATAACATATTTGGAGGCCCTTACATAGGTGATGAAACAAGAAATGCAAAATGAAACTATGCCCATTACATCATGGATAGTAACTCCCGAAGAAGTCAAATACAGTCCATCGTCTTCACTCAAGAAGATTTCAAAGGGGTTCACTACCCCCACTATGATGCACTTGTAGTAAGGATCGTTGTGGCCCAGAATGGGCTCAAGCGAATGCTAGTGGACAATGGCAGCTCCGTTAATATCCTATTTGGGTCCACCTTTGACAAGATGATCTTGGACCACGAGTTGACGCCCAATACCACTCCGTTGTATAGATTTACCGGAGATAGCATCACTCCGAGGAGAAAAATAACACTTGTGGTAGAGAAGGGATAGTCATCCCAAACCACAATGAACTTCATGAAATTCTTAATCATTGCCAGTCGATCGGCTTACCATGGAGTCTTGGGTGGACCAGCCCTGAAAGAATTAGGAGTCGTCACCTCCATCCACCACTTGTACACGAAATTCCCAACTGAGAATGGGATGATGACAGTGAGAGGTGACCAAAGAGGATCTAGGGAATGCTACCTAAGCTCCATCAGAAAGGCTGATCCTCGGGATGTACATGCTATCCTGACTGACGTAGACATGGCAGACGTCCTAGGCGAGGCCCTCCAAACGAGAAGTGTTGACATGATCGATGCACCTCCTGAGCAGAAAGAACTATCCATGACCGACGAGATCGATCCCTATGTGACTGAACACGAACCCCAAATAACTTCAGTTAAGGAGCTCGAAAGCTTTTCGATTGACCCCCAGGACCCTACGAAGATGTTGAAAGTAGGCAAAGGTTTGTACAACGATATGAAAGAGAAATTAAAAGACTTTTTCTGTAAGAACCTTGACCTCTTTACTTGGAGGCATGAGGATATGGTGGGCATAGACCTCAAGGTCCGTTTCCACCACCTAAAAATAGATTCTAAGGTTACCCCACATAGATAAAAGAGAAGAGCCCTCAACCCAGAGAGGTATGAGGCCTTGAAGGAAGAAGTGCAGAAGCTAATCAAAAATAGCTTCATCAGGGAGGCCATCTACCCGAAGTGAATCTCCACCGGTGCTTATCAAGAAGCACAATGATAAATGGATGGTATGTATTGACTTTACGAATCTTAAGGCATGCCCCAAAAAATAGCTACTCATTTCCAAGGATCGATCAATTGGTAGACGATAAGATTACCCCAGAAACCAAAGGAAGTCCAAAGCTTAACTGGATGGGTGGCAGCTCTCAGCCGCTTTCTCTCCAAAGCCACTAACAAATGTCTCCCATTCTTCAAAGTATTGAAAGTCGGGAAGAAGTTTGAATGGACGGAGGAGTCTGAAGAGGCCTTCCAAGGCCTTAAAAGGCATCTAGGGCAGGCCCCCCTCCTCTCCAAGCCAAAGCCCGACGATACTCTTCAATTATACTTGGCCGTCTCCATTGAGGCCATCAGTGCAGTCGTAATCTAAGAGGAAGGAACAACCCAACTTCTCGTGTATTACACTAGTAAGGCACATCTATCTCCGAAAACTCACTAACCCGATATGGAGAAGCTAGTCTTGGCCTTGATTACAACTTCTAGGAAGCTGAGGCCCTATTTCCAGGCACACACCATTTACGTGCTGACCAACTTCCCATTAAGGCAAGTGGTGCAAAAGCTCGATGCCTTAGGGAGACTAGTGAAATGGGCAGTGGAACTAGGTGAATTTGACATTGTATTCAAGATAAGGGCAGCCATTAACGGCCAAGCCTTAGCTGATTTTGTGGCAAAGTTCAACAATGTACCCGAGATAGAAGAGGTTATGGAACCTGTTGAGTCCCCCACGTGGAACTTGTTCGTGGATGGTTCGGTCGGAGACACAGGTTCGGGAGCTGGGCTGGTCTTGGTTAGCCCAGAAGGTCACAAGCTGAACTCAGCTGTGAGGTTCGGATTTGAGGCCACCAACGACGTTGCCGAGTATAAGGCACTCCTTGTAGGCCTTAGATTAGCGAAAGAAATACAAGTATGGAGGCTACATATCAACAGTGACTCCCAGCTGGTGGTAAGCCAAGTAAATGGCAGTTTCTCAGCTTGGGACAAAACCATGGCTTCCTACTTGAAGATGGTGATGAACCTCCTCCCATCTTTTGAGAAGTTTGAATTGATCCAGATTCCTTGTGTCGAAAATGTACACGCAGATGCACTCTCCAAACTTGCGAATAGCAGGGACTATGAGCTGCTCGCTATGGTACCAATTGAATACCTCCTCAAACTATCTACCAAGGTCCTCGAAGTGATGTAGGTCAAAAGAACTCCAACTTGGATGTAACCTATCATAACCTACCTACAGGACCAGGTCACGCCCGCTAATAAGGATGAGGCCTACAAATTGAGAAGGAGATCAGCTCATTTCCTCTTCGTCGATGATGTGCTTTACAAGAGAAACTTCTCCTCCCAACTTCTTTAGTGCGTAGGTTGGGAAGAGGCCACCTACATCTTAAGGGAAGTCCACGAAGGAGTTTGCGGTAACCATTCAGGGGACTAGCTTTAGCACAAAAGATACTGAGGCAAGGGTACTACTGGCCCACCTTGAAAAAGGACGCCCTTTTCATGCGTAAATGTGACAAGTGCCAACATTTCTCTCCTATTCAGAGGCAACTATCGCAGGAGTTGACCGCCACCTCCAGCCCATGGTCCTTCTCCAAGTGGGGTGTAAATCTCATAGGTCCCCTACCTAAAGGTAGAGGGAGCGTGAACTTCGCCATTATGGCTATTGATTACTTCATAAAGTGGGTCGAGGCTGAACCACTGGCGAAAATCATTGAAGCAAACACTTCCAAGTTCTTGTGGAAGAACATCATATGCCGGTTCAGAATTTTCCACTCCATAGTCTCAGACAACGGAAGACAGTTCAAAAATAAAAAGGCCAGGAACTTATGCGAAGAACTCGGTAACAAGAAGCACTTCTCCACGCCTCATCATCCCCAAGCGAATGGTTAAGTTGAGGCTGTGAACAAGACAATCAAGCATATCCTCATAAGGAAACTAGATGCGTCAAAGGGAGCCTAGGTTGATGAGCTACCACAAGTGCTTTGGGCAATCCGAACTACCACCACGATTCCCACGGGGTAAACTCCTTTCATCATAACTTATGGCATCGAGGCCATGAGCCCCGTCGAGGTCAACTTACCATCACCAAATCGGCTACACTTCAGCGAAATAACCAATGACGAGCTATGGAGGTGCGACCTCGACTTCATTGATGAAAAAAGAGTTGACTTCTACCTCAGGCTCGCCACTTATCAAAGAAAGATGACAAAATACTTCAAATCCAAGGTAAAGAAGAAGTCCTTCCGAATCAATGACTTGGTTCTTAAGAGGGTCTTCCTCTCCTCCAGAGAACCAGGCATAGGTACCTTGGGTTCGAACTGGGACGGCCCCTACAAAATCAGAGAGGATATCCTACCTGGTACCTACTGGATTGAAGACTTGGACGACAAGGCACAGTCTCATCCATGGAACATTGAGGATCTTCGAATTTATTATCAATGATTAAACTGTCTAACTGGACGATTTTTTCCCAGCTCATGTATCAAATTTCAAATTTCAACAGATTTATCATTCACTCAAGTCCAACAAATTTCAATAAGTTTCTCAAGCGTCCGAGGTGTACGCCACATGCCTCCCCTAGGCGAGGCTGAACGCCAAGGGGAGAAGTCCCTACATGGCCACCAAATACTATGTAGAGAAGCGTGGGCGCCTCGAAAGAGAGGTCAAATCCCAACTCTAGGTCACCTCGTGTGAACTCCGAAGCCTATGCCACATGCTTTCCTTTAGCAAAGTTGAACACCAAGGGGAGAAGCCCCTACATGACTGCACCATCCACCATGTAGAAAAGCTGGGGCACCTCAGAGGAGAGGTCAGATTCCAACTCTGGGCCACCTCGCCTAAACTCCGAGGCATACGCCACATGCTTCCTTTGATGAGGCCGAACGCTAAAAGAAAAAAGCATCTACTCAGATTCTGCACAATGAGGCTCGTACATTATCATTCAAGTTATGAAATTATCAAATTTGCTTAAGTAATGACGCATAAGTTCAACCTTAATTAAAACATCAATCATATGGCTTGAGTCATTTCAAGTGATGGAAGTTAGGATGTCAAGTCCGAATTCTTAACTCCTCCTTAAGTTCGATTATTTAGCAAGGTCGATTTACTTGATATTGGAAAATGAACAGAACATTGCAAAACATGGCATTCATTGATATTGAATATATTACAAGAGGTAGGCCCGAGGCCAGTATATCAGAATAAATTGAAAAGTAAACTACACTATGCTTAAATAGATGGCAGGGGTGCCTCGACAGTAGGCACCTCCACAGCTTGAGCTTCAGAATTGTCTTCATCCTCTTCAGCCACTTCGCCTCCAACTGCTTCCTCAGCAGGGGTTTGAGGAACTTCCTCCACAAACTCCGACCTCAGTTGAGATAGGTCATTATCTGGGTAGAGCTCCTCAGCCCTCTCCATCATCTCAGCATAAGCGAAGTTGCTCCAATATAAGCCGAAGCGCTGGTACTCCTAAGACAGATGGAAGTTTGCAATGTAATCCTTAATTACCTCTTCCCTGGCTACCTCGGCCTCTCTTCAAGCCTTCTATAGCTCATCTATGTGCTATTTTATTTGGCCCTCCAAAAATTGGTATGCATCATTGGCCTCGGTTAGCTCTAAATTGGCCTACTCCAGGGCCTTAGCCATCACCTTCTGGTGATTATTATAGATCTCCACTTTCTTAGTGAGGGAGGCCACCTCACATTGAGACTTGTACACCTCTTTCTTTAAAGCCTCAATTTGGGCCAATGTCGATTCCAATTCTGCAGCATCTTCAATCTTTTGTACCATCGTCTCTTCCGCCTCAGCCCTATGCTTCTTCATCTCCTCCTCAGTGGAGGCCAGCTTCTCCAAGGAAGATTTATTTCTTGATTAGAAATCAGTGAAGGCCTCCCTGCACTCCAAAACAATGCCAAATGTCCGCACGCTTTGGCTCATGAGGGCCTTCGTAAGGTCCGTAGCATCGCAGGATGAGCTGTGCAACTGCCAACGATCCGTCCAAAACTTGTAAAAGGCCTCTATATCTCCTTGGACTTCGATCGACAATGCCTCAAGCAACGCAGGAGCCAGTTCCTCCTATCGGCTCACCAAGAAATCGAGGACTTTCCTTGTATCCTCGAGGGCCGCTGCTCCTCAGCTGCAAGCCTCGTAGCCTTTTCCCTCGCCTCTTCCTCTTCAGCCCTCCTCACCATCTTTACTTTTACCACCTTCATGGTAGAGGCCATCAACTTAGGAGGAGAAGGAGGATTGTTCTTGCCCGAATGAGACACCGAGGTCCCAAATTTCCTCGAGGAGCTGGAGATATGCACCAACTTCCTCTTCTTCTGATGCTTCTCAGGGACCTTTTCCTTGCCTCTAGACTCCCGAGGCTTCTCCTTCGAAGGGACATCTACCTCACCTCCCTTGGAGGTGTGCTCCTTGGAGAGGCGTTCTGGCCTCCCCCTCACCTCTTTCGCAGTACTGGAGCTTGACTTCAAAGCCTTACCTCCCCACCATAAGCCTCTACCAAGTACAAGCACCTCTTACCCTTTGAAGCCATTAGTCCAAAGTCGATGAAGTATCTGCTTCAGTCGATAAGATGATCAAAGTGACGAAGCTTTAAGGGTCGCTTGTAGATGTCTTCTATCATGTCGAAGTCACCTTCGTGAAGCTCATATCTCGTGCTACAATCTGCAATACAGATGGGTTGGGCACTCATAAGCTTTATACTACTGGGTCAGTACTGTGCAAGCCAAGACCTTGTCCCCCTCAACTGCCTGCCACTTTCCCCGAATCCAGAACCACGACTCCTTCCATCCCTTGATGGAAGAAAGTGGCCCACCACAAACGGTGCGTGAGCTCCCCAGAGGGTGATGTAATACCACCCATTTGACTCATCTTTACCTAAGAAGCGAGGCTGAAAAAGGGTCTGAAAGACATGCAGAGCATATCCTCCCCTAACGACACTTCTTTCCACAAGATGTACGACTCCACTAGCTGACTCCATCCATTCGACAAAACTTGGGTCGGCAATAACATAAAATTCCTAAGCACGACCCTAAAGAAGGGGTGCAGAGAAAGACGCATACTTGCTTTGAACAGGTACTCACTTACGGCCACACATCCAGGCCTTGGAAAATAAGCCCCTTCGTCAGCCTCGGGGACTAACGTCTCACGTAATGAGAAACGCAGTACTCCTCCCTGAACTCCTCAAATTTCTTCGAGGTCATGCTTAACGCTATCCTAGCAGCCCCACATTCCCCCTCGTAATCTACAGGCTCTTCGACATGGCATAATGTTCTACCTCGGAGTCCCCAATTAGAATAGCCCCTGCACCTAACCTAGCTATGGTGACCAAATCCCTACTCGAAGTGGATTCCATCCCAGATATCAAGAAGCAAAGATGATAAACAAATTCAAATTTCAAAAGCGAATACCTACACTGGACGACTAAGGAAACCAATAGATACCGAAAAATGGAATCAGAGCAAACTATTGGACACCGAAAGACTTGCAAAATTTCAAAAGAAAAACGCAGAAGTCAGAGGATGAAGAAAAGTTCAAAATGGGGGTCTGTTATTTAGGGTTAAAAAATTCTTTCAATTTTTACCCAACAAATTGACTTTACTTCATCAAAGTCCATGCATCACATAAATGACTATACTTGAACTTGGGGGACTATTGTTACGTGCTAACACACTTAGCCGACCCTATGAGGCCCATGGCCCACCTATGCCAAATCACGTAGCATATTGGCCGAGGCCCTTAGGCCCACCAAGAGTCAGGAACCACTCGAAACAAGTCTATAATGTGGCCCAGATTCTTGAATGCCAAAGTGTTGTAGCCTAAGTGGTTCATATTTTCGAGGTCATTCATACAGAGGCCCATCATGTCGAAGCTCTGAAGCACCTGTTGCATCACTTCTCCCTAGAGATCCAGCCTTACACAAGAATCCTCTTTGAATGATTGATGGGACACCCATCATAGAGTGCCAGTGCCTTGTCTTGTCAAAGTAGAGGCGGCTCTGTCAACTAATAAATGTATAGTAGGCTAGGTGGTCAAAGTTGATACCTATAATTTGACATGTAAATTAACGAGATGAGGCCACGTGTACTCCTAACCGAAGGTCATGATCTAACTTATTTCCCCATATACCCCATACAAAGCTAATGCAAGATTCAATACAAGAACCAAGATTACACATTCTTTACTCTCTTAATACACTTTATTAAACTAACTGTTTACCATATTGCAATACAATACAATACGAATTCATACGCGCATTTTATGAACATCGATTGGTAAATATTATACAATCGCAATGCAAAAATCTCGCCGAATTCCGAACATTCTCGTCCCGTGCTGTTGAGCCGCTCACACGCCCTTGATATGTCCATTTGAGACCGTCCACGTGTCTTAGCGTGTTGGACTAGGCTTACGAGTGCGCGGATGAGTCCGATATCTGTTGGCAACATTTTTTTGGGTCAACATATTTTATATATAAATAAAATATTAAAGAAAATCATTTTGCTTCTATGAGAATAACTCGAGTATGACAAGTCCAAAATTATTTTTCTTCAGCCAATTTATGTTATTTAGTACGAGCTATAAAATGAGTATAATATTTGTTATATTTCATCAATTTTTATAAATACTTAAATATTCGACCCAAAATAACTTACGATAAATTTTTTAAATGTACCCATAAGCAAGGTAAATCTTTTATGCGAATAAGTGGGTTAAGATTGTCTTTTAACATTTGACCTTAGTGCGACGACAAGACTAGACATGGACCATTCATTTGCTAAAATGACCAATATTAAGTTTAGGTACCATATGAAAAATAGTAAGAAAAATTCCGAGTGTTACATCCCTTTCCCATTAAATTAATTTCGTCCTCGAAATTACCTTACTTGACTTTTATTTCCTCTTCTTTCTAGTGGTTTGATAAGTTCTAACCAAATCTGTCACCTAAATATTCGATTGTGCTTTATCTTTATTAGTCAATTTATACATTATGCTCTTGTACTTTTAATAAATGACTAATCATCATATCTTCTTCTTCTCTATATTAACAAAATAATAACATGCATAGCATATTTCATTCTTAATATCATAAGCATTTCTTGAATTCACACTTAAATAATACATAAATTATGCTTGAAATTAAAATGAAATAGATAATATTTCATCTATACCTTGGGTTCATCGGACGGTAGTAGCTTAACGCGCGCTAAGTGCCATGGGTCTTATTTTAATATTTGTTAAAAATTCAATTAAAATCTCATCATTTATAGAACTAATTTTATTTTCTATTTTTTATTTTTTGCACAAAATTAGAGTTTTTTTTTCACAAAAATAAAATAGATATACTAGAGCAACACATGAGTCTAAGTCGATTTTTGTAAGTTTCAAAAATTTTGGTAGGGAACAATTTGCTTGTGATAAAAGGGCAAGAGCTCCCAAAGGAGTTATATAATACCAACACTTAGACTCTCCTTTCCCAAGTATTCGAGACTGGAAAAGAGATTGGAATACATGTAGGGGCATATCCTTGCCAAGTGAGGTCTTCTTCTAAAGGAAGTATGCCTCAACCAAATAGCTACAACCATTTGGCAAAAATTTGGTGGAAGCCACCCGTAGGACCTCAAAACTACCCTAAAAAATGAGTGCAGAGGTAAAAGCATACCCGTCCTTAACAAATACTCGTCAATCGCCACACAATCGGCTTCGGATAACAAGTTGGGTTTTGGGTTCTAAAAGTTCTATAGAGCTTGGGATCCTATATTTTTCCCTAAATTAATCTAGGTATAGCAGAAGGAATTTTTACAGCTCTCCAACCCGCCTCTAGGGGGATTATTTTTGTGCTTTGCCACCTGGCATCCCACATGGCCAAACCACTGAAGCCCTTTTTTCCAAAGCTCTAAATCTAGAGCCTCATTGCAGCCCCACGTGGTCGAACCGTCAAAACCCTTCGACATTGCCCCCTTGTCGAAGCAGTGAGGTCCAATGACTAAACCCGAACCCCCCATAGTGCCGCCTCCCAGCTGAAGCTCCCGAATTCACAATATCTTGTTGGAATATATAATTTAACTTTTGTAATATGTGATTTGTCAAAGTCTTGTCAGCATAGGTTGTAGGGTGGTTACTCCTTTTAAGAAAATTAAATGGGCACACAGGCTAGTGAATTCAAATTGCTACCTAGGATAGGATGTTCCAGCTAAGAAGATGAAGACACGTGCCCCATCATCCAAAAGACACTATTTCATGTGCAACACTATAAATATCCCCTTCTTATATCATTTTAAGGTAAATTCAACTCTAAATACTTAAAGCTATTCTTTGTCTTCTCATTTGATTTTCGACGCTCCTGTTTGTTGGAATTTAGATTATCTTGATTTAATTGAGTTGTTAGTGATTGATAATTATTATGCAATCGCCCCTAAATATGTTGTCAATGTCTGAACATTTTTGTCTCGTGTCATAGAGCATTTTCCATGTCCATATATGATAACCTCCTTGACCAAGTTCCCGATCAAAAAGTGTTTGAATTTGCTTGCGTGGACTCGAGTGGACTAGACATTGTTGTCCACGTCACCGTTACAAAAAACGAGGTCAGCAATTTTTCTATTTAAAGTGTTCGAAATGATGATGTGGATCAGGACTAACTTGATCAAACCACTCTTGATAACTTAGATTCGCATTTTCATGTGCGAATTAAGCCTTCAACGCTTCTTTGGCCACCCTTGTTGGCTTATTAGGGCAAGCTATGACTATTGTTGACAAAAGCAAGAGCAGAATAAGGAACATCAAGAACGTGAAGCTAGTCATTCTCTTGCTAAATTTCTTTTTAGCAAAAATAGAAATGTTTATTAGTTATTATACAGTAAAATCTATCTATAGTCATACTGTTGGGATCAAAGTAATTACATTACTATGGGGATGTTATAACTTAATAGAGGTGTAGTCGCAAAAATTCTTATTTTAAATTGATTGTTTTAAGCACTATAAAATTATGACCTTCATGTCGATGAATTGCAAGTTACAATGGAATTGGATGAGAAAGTCAGAGTCATGCATAATTGAGTAAATAGATTCAACAACTTTACTATACTAATCGAATGGATATAATCTTTTACTTAATCATCCAAATGAGTAACGAGTCATGCATGCTCTAACATGCTCGAAAGCTAGAAATATTTCCGCTTTAAAAAGAAGGTGTTCATGCTAATAAGTTATTACGTACCCACAAGTTCAAATCATTGTGCCAAACTAACTTCAAATCTCAAACACTTAAGACCTGTTTTAGCCCCCATTATTTCTCAAGAATGAATTTTGAAATAGTAGATTGATAAGAATGTGTGATTAAAAAATAAGGAAACGTTCTGAATTTGCGTGTAATAATATTTTATTGAATAATGTGCGGTTAAAAAAAAAAGAAATAGAAAAATGTATTGTGGAAATAATATGAATTAAATAAGCTCTTAATTTAACATAGCATATATTATATATACATATATAATTATTACTATATTGGGGCAAGTTTTCTTGAGACGCGAATGTGGAGTTTATTCTTATTTACAACTGGCTCAAGTTTGATCACAAAATTTTTTATGAACTATAGAAATGATTTGCTGTATCTTCAACAAAAGTCAACATTTTTTTTTTTATTCAAGTACCCATTTCTCAGTCTCTGAGCCTCTTCTACTATCAATTAATCTTAAGCATATAAAATCGTTATTTTTAATTTATACTTAATTATTTTGAATACTCAATTAATTTAAACTATGTTGAAAACTTTAATATCGTGCTTCGCTGCAGTATAATAGATAATTTTCAAATTGACTTAATGTAATGTGGATTCTACAATAAGAAAAATGCTTGTTGCACACTACCATTCACATAATATTTTACAGATTGATGATATGTTCATTGAATGAAAACTGAAAATGATCCATTAAAGTAATTTTTTTAGATTACATGTTATTTTGTAACTAAATTTAATTTTATTAATTTTGTATTGGAATAATTTACAACTTAAAAAAAATGTAAAAATATTTGTGTAATTTTGTTGGTTGCAGATGGATTTTTTTTTTTTTTGAATCTTTTCTGAGAGAAAACTTCACACAAGAGAATATTAAATTCAGTTTAATGATAATTATGCAGGACTAGATGAATGAGAAAGAAAAAATAATTTTTTAGATGAAAATGAAATAGTAAATGAACTTTTGGAAGAATAAAAAATTGAATAATAATACTTGTATATAAAGAGTTATATAATGATTTACATACAGAGATAAGGTGTCAAAAAGAAAGTGTGAAAGTTTTTTTTTTATTATTATTTAGTTGAAGAAATTCTAATCCAATAATTGTCATGTAAAGTGTTACGTAATATAGTACAAAAGGCATGATTGATTATTTTAAATTAAGGATATTGGTGCATTTAGCTACTTTTAATGACAAAAATTTGTAAAATTTATAGCAAAACTTTCTATTTGTTAATATTATACCGTAATTACATTCAAAGACATTTTTTTATTATTTGCATCAATTTTATTGCAACAAATGCCTTCAAGTCACAAATCTATATAATTTGTTCACAAATTATCGAATTAATTAGTTACAAATTATTTCTCGAGCACAAATTAAAAATTCTGTGGATCACAAATTATTCATCAGTCTCAAAATCAAAACTTTTATTGCTCACAATTCATTTATCAATTACAAATTATCAAACTACTTGGTAACAATTAATTTCACGGACACAACTTAATAAATTGGGGGTCACAACTACATTTTTTAGGTCACAAATTAACCAATTTATTGGTCACAATCAACTAAATAATTGGTCACAAACACCTCCATCCCATCCCATCACCCACGACCACCATCACCACTATTGCTGCCACGATGACCGTTGCCTCACCAAACCTTGTAAAACCACCACAACAACCATTACATGCCACATCAATGCAAACCCACCACCACCACAGTAACCACACATTAAACTCCAACACCAGCATCGTTGCTAGATCAAAGAAATGAGTTAGGTCTAGTGAGACAATCAAAGTCATATAATTGTAATGGAACGTTACTAGAAGAATAATGAATGGTGTCAACATAATTTCTGGATGAAAGATTACTGTATTGACAATAAGACATGTTATGCACACTATCACGATAAGGAGTAATGGGTGTGTTATAGTTGTTAAAGGTATGATACGACATTTGTTTTTGGAAATGTGATATTTAACTGACCACAAACACCAAAATAAAAAGTAAAGCTTTCGAAATGCAAAATTAATATACCTTACGAGATACAAATCGAGCCAGCTAGTGGTGCACAAAGTCCAGTCCCAAAAATTTGGTCTAAACTAGTATCCAAAAGCTTTTCTCAATTGCTACTGGCCAAGAAAATACAAATCTAATTCAAATGACAAGTGGATTGCTTGATAATGTTCCAAAAATTCAACACAGTAAATTGCATCCCAAAAATCTATGCAAACAAGGATAGAGAAACTCCAGTAGTATCACTGCGCAAAATAAATAGGCACAAGAGTAATAGTTTGTGATTTTCTAGCTTTATAATAGTGGTGGCTCTACTGTTGCAGTGTGGAAGAGTGGTTGACGAGAACTGAAGGTAATTTGAGCTTCAATAGCGTTATAGTGGTGATGGTGAAGGTGATGATTGGTGGTTGGGTCCTGTGTAGGTTTGATAAGTGATGGGTTGGTGGTGGTTAGATTGAATTTACAGTAGCGACAGGAGGGTGGTATGGTAGCAGTGGATGGAGGCAAAGACAGATGGTGATGGATTGAGTAGGCTACGGTGCTATGGTGGGAAGTGATCGTTGGTGGCTACTGGTGGTGTTTATATGGTTGAGATGGTCGGGAAATAAATAAGTGTGATGCAAGGCAAGGGCGGACCCAGTGAAGGCTTAGTACAGGCACATGCCTGAGCTGAACTTTGGGCAGCCCCAGGCCAAGTTTTAAAAAAAATAAAATAAAAAAGGGTGGTGAATGGTGAAGAAGGCGATGAATGCTTCTGCCGATTTTCACCCTCATAAGGAGATTTGTCGTTTCATTTTTTTCTCTGAAAAAATAGACAAACCCCCTAGTATTCTTGGATTGAACTTTTTCCTACCAAAGGGGGAATAGGAGAGAGGAAAGGAAGAGAGAAATTGGGGAAGAAATTCAATTTAGTTTATAATCAAATATTATTTTCTTACATCGCATAGCCGTTTATATAGAGTTCAAAAAATCATAACTACGAAAATAAATGTTATGCAAGTTATTAAATCACACTCTGATCATGTTTCCTAAAATAAAAATCAAAACAGGAAACTAAATAAATAATTATCTCCTGTAATATTACATCAAAATCAAATAAATATTGTAGTCTATAGGTGTGACATAATAATTTTAAGAAAAATCATCTAATCTACTAATAGTAAAATCAAAGGGAGGCATAATTTCCCAATTGGCTATCTAAAGTGATTCCTCAATCCTCAGTGTGAAATTATCTGTATTCTTCCACATTGAAGCACAGAATTGGCTTCTTTTGCATTTTTTATTTACTTGAGAAATCAAACTAGTGCGGAAACAATGATCATATGAAAGTTGATTTGACTGTAGAGAATTTATAAATACTGGGGAGAGCAGATTTATGATATCCTCTAATGGTGCACTAACTTTCTTTTCGTATTTGCGGAAAATGTAGAAACTTCACTCATTGTATTTTGTGAAGAATTCGAGATGTTCTCATTGTCAATGTTTAGGCAAGGAGAAAGGGTTGCCATTTTAGAGAGAGATGATTGAGTGCAAGGAAGGAGCACTTGTAGGAGATTAGATGTGGGAAGCATAGTTGTCGGACTCGGCCCGGACATTGACCCGGACAATACAACGGGTCAATGGGTTAGTGGTTCAACCGGCGGGTCAATACCTATCAAATATATTATTAAATATTTTCATTGAACAATAAAATTTTGTTAACTAAAGATCAATATGTATCCCAAATAGCACAAACTCTAAATCATGTCTAATCAAATATGCAGTTAAAACGATTAAAATAACAAAAAAAAAATACTTTATCTAACAAAATTAAACAAGAGAACTTCATATGTTATACGAATATGCTTGCCAAAATAAAACCATCATTTAAAAGTCATTTGTGGATAAAGAACATGTCGACAAATTAAATTATTTGAGATAAATCAATATTTTCTTAATTAAGAAGAGTTGGAGCGCATTCATGCTGAGGTCTCGGACATAAATTCTTCAATTCCTTCGCCTTGTATAAATGACGAAGTCTCGGTCATGCTAAAATCCTCATTTCCATTGTTTGTATCACTTGTATTTTCATTGCCGTTGCCAAAATTTTCACAATCATCAAGATCAAGATCATCAAAATACAATTCATCTGGAAAAAAGTTTTAAAATTCAATGTTACATCATATATACTTTCATATGAAGAAGAAACATTCGCATTAATCGAACAATTACCGTCATTTTTGTCACTTTGTATAGTACATTCACCCAATTCACGACGAAATACCTCCAACTCATCTTCTACCAAAGTTGGTGGCTCTTCCTCTCACACCCAATTACCATAGATGCCAAACTTTTCAAAGTCGATAGGATCATAATTTCGACTCTTGAAATAATTCCTGTACAAAGTGTATAATCCATTTTATAAATAATCAAATATTATTCTAGCAGAAGAATGCAAAATCTTAAAATCAAATAAATCACAATATGATGAAAACAATTATTGACATAATATTACCGTTGTTGCAATCGTAAATTGTAGTGAACATAAACAAGATCATTAAGCCGTTGATGCTCGAGTCTATTTCTCTTTTTTGAATGAATGTGTTCGAACATACTCCAATTTCTCTCGCATCCTGAAGAACTACATGTTTGACTTAATACTCGAATTGCAAGCGTTTGCAGGTTTGGTGCACTACTACCATAACACATCCACCATTCATCTGTATTAAAAAAATAAAAATAAAATAAATGTACGTTATATAAACTAAAAATTTGAGTTATATAATATAACAAAGTACATAATATGAGGATAAAATTTTACCAGGAGCCATTTTATGGCGATCAGCTACAGCAGATAAACGTCCAAAATCACCTTGTGCTTGCCTAAATAGTCTCATTTCACCCGTCAATTTACTTCTTAAATCGGGTTGATCGTAAGCGTATCTCTCAATTACATCTAAAAGTCCCGAAATAGTTTGTTTATGATTTTCCATATCAAGATTATCATATTGAAAAGAAGGATTTAACCAATGTCCAGCAGCATGAAGATTCTTACGCAATTGACTATCCCATCGGTTCTGAATAATTTGTAAATAAGGAGCAATTCTATTTTTCCTTCTTTGAAATCTGCGTTCCATCTCACTTTTTGCCACATGAATAGCTTCATACAAGTAGCCCATTGAAGGCTTTTCGTCACTATCAACAATGCGTAGAACACGAACAAGGGGCTCAGTAAGTTGCACAATAGTAGCACACTCTTTCCAAAATACTGGATCAAGTACATCATCAACGAATCTTTTTCCTTTACTTTCTTTTGCATATGCTGATAATGTCCACTCTCTAGATGTTACCATTGCTCTTAATGGATCCTTTTGGATCAAAATGCTTTGTAAAGCAATAAAATTGGTGGCAAAACGAGTAGGAGCAGGTCGAAGTATTTCTTTTCCTCCAGTAAACTTTCTCATCAAATGCAATGGGTAGCAATGATTGTATATGTATTTTGTGATTTTTGATGCCTGAGATACGATATTACTAACTTCATCAAGCTTACCAATATCATGAAACATTAGATTAATGCAATGAGCTGCACATGGAGACCAAAATAATGTTTGAAACTCTTGTTCCAATAACCTACCAGCGGCAGCATAATTTGCAGCGTTGTCTGTCACCATATGGACCACATATTCCGAACCTACAAATAACACAACATCTCGAAATAATTTGTACAACATGTTAGCAGATTTTGATTCATTTGAAGCATCTACGGATTTTAAGAATATTGTTCCTTTTGGACAATAAACTAAAAAATTGATGAGAGTTCTTCTACATTGATCTGTCCAACCGTCTGCCATAATTGTACAACCTGTAGTCTTCCATGTTGAACGATAGCTTTCAACGTAATTCTGTACCTCCTTGACATTTTTAGCCAACAAATAACCTCGAAGACTATGAAAGTTTGGACCTTTATAGCCAGGGCCCATGCTAGCTATGGCATCTATACTTTGTTGATAATACACAGAATTTACAGCATTGAAAGGAATACATGAATCAATCATCCACTTCGATAGAGTAAGATCACACTTTTCTATGGCTTCTTTGCTCTGAAGAACGCTTTTGATAGTAGGTTGGTTACCAAGACCTGTTCTTGGCATGAAGTAAGAACCAATTCCATTTTGTTGCTTTAAGGGTTTTATTCCCCTTTCCTTTCTTTCATTTTTCCCAACAACTGTACCCTTTCCTTTAGAATTAGGAGGGATGATTTCTTGAACATCATCATCATCACCCAAATCTCTATACATTTGCTCTTCTTTTTCCCGATAGTAAGAACTATGTGGGTTACACTCATCAAGAATTTCTTGAGTTTTACGCTTCTTTGCAACAAAGACGTCCAAGTTTTCTTTCATTTTGAATCTAACATCCGGAGGTACTTTACAACATGAATCAACGTCACCTTTCATTCCCGCTAAGTGTTGTTTGACTCGATTAATACCACCTCCAGCGAAAGTCTTTCCACAATACAAGCAAACGAGTTTTTTTTTTGTTTTTATTTCCATTATTACTAGCTTCTAATATCTCTTTACAATGACCCCATGCAATATCTGTTTTTCCTCTAGCACGAATCTTTAGTGGAGATGAACTATGCGGTGTACTATTGTCACCAGTGAACTATACAAAGGAAAAAAAAAACTATATATCATGCTTGTTCACCATTGAAAAATTAATGAACATAGGCAACTCAAGCAATTTCTTATTAACATCAAGGAAATGCTTGTTCTTGTATCACTTCCATTAACATTTCCGTTGTCATCGTTTCTATCACAATCCAGGTCAAGATCATCAAAATGTAATTCTTCTGAAAAGAGTTTTAAATTTGAACGTTACAGCACATGTACTTAAAAAAAAGGGAAACATTAAGAAATTGCTTTTTGGTAGAGAAGCATGTGGTATACTATCATCACCATGAATTATATATCCGTCTTTCCTCTAGCATTACTTTTTGGTAGAGAAGAATGTAGTATACTATCATCACCAGTGAACTATACAAAGACACAAACTCATATTGAATTATATATCATTAGGAGAACCACAAACAATGGGAAACATTAAGAAATTGCAACACCAAATGATTCAACCGAATATTAAAACTTCTCCATCTCACCTTTCTACTCTCTAACCCTCTATAAATTGTGTGGAGAAAGATAAACTTTCTGATAATTCTGCAAATTCTATTTACAGTCAACTACTCAAAAGCACTACAAATTCTGCACTCATAGCCAAATAAATGATGCATTTTTAATGACCAATTGTAGGAAATGGACGTGAGAGGAAGACCCGAACAGATATTGAAGCAGACTTACAAAGCTAATCAGCTATAACTGAGTTACTGAATAACAACAATTGATCAACATACGATTAATGGAATTTTACAAAAATAAAATCGAAAAACAAAAATACTAAAACAAATTAAATACAGAAACTGATGGAGAACTTGAAAGTTGAAACCAGTAGTTATTTGAGAATAATCATCCTCTCGAGTATAAGAACAAAATTTAATTAGAGCTAATATAATTCAATTCTGCAGTTAAGTTAAATTCAGTAGGATGGCTTTTCACTTTCTTCAATTGGTAAATAATATTATCCCTCACAATATATATGCACGAAAATATTTGTCAAATGTCATGACATGAATAATAAGACAAAATCAGAATTAAAAAAAAATTGAGAAGGTACAGTCACAATCTGTACATTGCTACAAACATTGTTTCTACTTTCATTGGTAAAATTTCTACAGAATGTACATAGGCAATTAAAAAAATGTTTGAGAAGGTGCAGTCGCACCAAACTACAAAACGTGATTACTTGGAAACTTCCTGTTTCCAGAAATCAATAAATTTTACTTCCACCTATCTATTTATTTGAGAATAATCGTCCAACCATTTACTGAGTTTCCATAATTTGAGGACAAAAAACTGAAATTTACAAAGAAAATCATAAAATTTAAACTTACATCTTCTTCTTCCATCTAATAACAACTTGAAATTTGATGCTTTTGGATTTTTGGGAGTGAAATTGATGGTTGCGAAGGACGGCTACCGGGCTGCTCTGCTTAGGGCTCTCGATTTTGAATCTGAATGAGATTTGAGAATGAGAATTTGGTGTCAGGTTTTAATATATATGGACCGGGCGGTTTCTTTTGTAATTGGGCCAGCGGTTCAATTGAAAACCGGCGGTTCATCAGGGTTTTTCTTGGGGCAGCAACATAGTTAAAATTTGAGCTGATTCGGACCGGACCATGGTCCGGTTCAACGGTTTCCGGTTAGAACCGGCCGGTCTGGTCCGGGTTTAATAACTATGGTGGGAAGTGAAGTGATTTTCATTTGAAACTAGAAAGATGGGGAAGAGATGGAGATTCAATTTGGATTAGGGTTTTGGAATTGGGGAATTGAGATTGAATTCTAACTATTTTTAAGTTGGTTTAGGAGTTTCATTTTGGTTTCAATTCGATTTCATGGAGGCTATAGTTGGCGATGCCATTTATGCCAAAAACAAAGGTCAATCTTTCTCAAGTTAGATTGGACTGCACTCAAAAAAAATTAAAATAAATTAAATTAAATTAAAATTAAAATTAAACAAGAAAAGCGAAAAATGTAATTTTATTTAGACAATTTTACAAAATACACCTCCATTAGGCTATACTAAACTTTATAAACTGTATTTTTAATTTACATTTCACATATTACATTGAGTAATTATATCACATATTTTGTTAACTACATTAAATTTTAATTGCAATGAAATCCTCGATTTTTGTTAATTTTTACACTTATATCTCTTATTTTTCCATCACATTCTCATCATCAATCTTTTATTAGGTTTCATGTCTTGTCTATGATTATATTTTCATCCAAAAAATTGCTAAGCTAGCATAAAGACTTATTTAATTCGCGCATTTTTAAATGTGCAAAATAAATATCAAAATACAAAAGCTTTAAAAAAATATTTGTCCCTCAATTCAATGCACATTGATAGAAAATCTGGAAAAATAAAATTGTCATCAGAAATGAAATGAAGCAAAAATAAATAAATAAATAAATAAATAAATAATAATAATAATAATAATAATAATAATAATAATAATAATAATAATAATAATAATAATAATAATAATAATAAAAGAGTTAAGAATATAACTGGAAAAAAAATTTTGAAGACATTCATTACAATTAAAATATGGTGCAAATAATAAAAAATGTGATTTGTACAAAAGTTACAAAATTTTGTCATTTAAAATAGCTAAATGGACCGAAATTTTCATAATTGAAAATAACAAATCATGCCTTTTGTATTATATTACATAACACTTTATATACCAATTATTGAATTAGAAATTCTTCAACCAAATAATAATAATAATAATAATAATAATAATAATAATAATAATAATAATAATAAAACTTTCACTTTCTCACTTTTTGACACATCATCTCCTTATGTAAATCATTATATAATTACTCCTTATATACAATTAGCATTATTCAATTTTTATTCCTCCAAAAGTTCAATTACTATTTCATTTTCATCTAAGAAATTATTTTTTTCTTTCTCATTCATCTAGTCTTGCCTAATTATCATTAAATTGAATTCATTATTCTCTTTTGTGAAGTTCTCTCAAAAAAGAAAAAAATCCATCCACAACCAACAAAATTACACAAGTATTTTTAAAACTTTTTAAGTTGTAAATTATTCCAATACAAAACTAATAAAATTAAATTTAGCTACAATATAACATCCAATCTCAAAAATTACTTTAATGGATTATTTTCAATTTTCATCCATTGAACATATCATTAATCTATAAAATATTATGTGAATGGTAATGTGCAACAAGCATTTTTCTTATTGTAAAATCCACATTACATTTAGACAAATTGAAAATTGTCAATTGTACTGCAGCGAAACACGATATTAAAGTTTTCAACATAGTCTAAATTGATTGAATATTCAAAATAATTAAGTTTAAACTAAAAATAACGATTTATATGCTTAAGATTAATTGATAGTAGACGAGGCTGAGAGACCGAGAAATGGGTACGTGAATACAAAAAAATAAAAATAAAAATAATTGTTGATTTTTGTTGAAGATTCATCAAATCATTTCTATAGTTATATTCTATATAGAGGAATAATTTCTTCGTAGTCATAAAAATTTTTGTAATCAAACTTGAGGCCATTGTAAATAAGAATAAACTCCACATTAGCGTCTCAAGAAAACTTGCCCCAATATAGTAATAATTATATATGCTATGTTAAATTAAGAGATTGTTTGATTCATATTATTACCAAAAAAATATTGTTTATTCATTATTTTCAATCGCACATTTTTCAATAAAATATTATTATACGCAAATTCAAAACTTTTCCTTATTTTTTAATCACACATTATCTATCAATCTACTATTTCAAAATACATTCTTGGGAAATAATGGGGGCTCAAACAGGTATTAAATTTTTGAGATCTAAAGTTTGTTTGGCATAATGATTTGAACTTGCGGGTACATAACAACTTATTAACATGAACACCTTCTTTTTAAAGCCAAAATATTTCTAGAATTCTAGCATGTTAGAGCATATATGACTTGTTACTCATTTGGATGATTAAGACATTATATCCATTCGATTAGTATGGTGAGGTTGTTGAATCTATTTACTCAATTCTGCATGACTGACTCTTTGACTTTCTCATACACTTCCATTCTAACTTGCTATTCATCGACATGAAGGTCCTTAATTTTATAGTGCTTAAAACGATCAGTTTAAAATAAGAATTTTTGTGACTACACCTTTATTATGTTATAACATCCCCATAGCGATGTAGCTACTTTGATCTCAATAGTATAGATAGCTTTTATTGTGTAAGTATTAATAAACATTTATAATTTTACTGAAAAGTTTAAGTTCATTAAATAAGGTAACTGGAAACGTATTGAAGCAAACGAATATTTCACAATCATTTATTAATATAAAATTTTATGTACTGAGATGGTCATCGAGAATTAAGTACGTGAAGAATATATAAGTATAAATAAATAGATTTACGATAGATATTTCAATTGCTCTAATTTATCACCTTGTCAATGTCGTAATGAATGAAATTTATTTACAACTACATATTGTCTTGCACATATATAGCACATGTTTCCTTCTACCAGCGATGTGAAATTCAAAAGAATATGCTTCACTTCCACTCAAAAGAGGCCTCGAAAATAGTTTGCACAAGTATTGCATATGTAATAGCACATGATGTTTCCTTCTACTAGAGATTTGGGATTTTACTAATTTGACATGTAATTCATATTCGATATTGCTAGGTTTCATATCCTGAAATGACCCGACCATGTTCGCTTCCACACTAATAAGGAATCAATAGTAGTTTGCAAAGTCTTACGTTCCTTCTAGTTGCAATGTTGGATTCTACTAAAAGAATAGGTTTCACTATAAAGACAAAAGATTATCCCTTTTAAATCAACTTCCTTTTCAGGGAACTCGAAAAGTAATAACATCAGCATTTCAGCAAGCTATATAAATATCAGGACATGTATTCTCAAATCACCCAAGAGCAGATAGCAAAAGAAATTTAGCAGGAGAATGACTAGCTTCAAGTTCTTAATGTTCCTTGTTCTGCTCTTGTTTTCGTCAGCAATAGTCATAACTTGCCCTGATAAGCCGATAAGGGTGGCCAAAGAAGTTGGTGGCTCAATTTGCACATGAAGAGGCGAATCGAAATTATCAAGAGTGGCTCGAGCGAGTCAGTCCTGAAGGTCCTGATCCACATCATCATTTCGAACACTTTTAATATGAAAACTATGGAATTGATTTTGAAATATCCAGGCAGAGAAATAGTATTGTCCTAGTCTCATCGCATTTTTCAACAAAAGTCAATTTTATTTGCAGAAAAAGTAAGTTTCAAAATCAGACCACATAAGTAACTTAAAAGTTTGATTTTATTTTAAGCATTTTTAGCATCTGTCAACATGTCCTTTGACATTTTCTATACATACTAGAGGTAAACCGAAACGAAGTTATCTATGCTGGAGTTATTTCAATCATCTATTTCTCTTTAAATCATGGACACAACTTGATTTACATAATTCTTAACGTTTATTGGAAGGCCTACTTATTATCCGCTGTGAATTGCTTGCATTAATCCATGAATTAACTAGAAAATGAGAATTATAAATTACATCAGTGAAATTACGATGAAATAATTGTCTCCGGAAGGAGGATATATAAGTTTCAATTAAAATAACCTTGAAGCTATTTTTTATTTACCACACTATTTATTAGTACTAATTCCTACAACTTGCCACACTGTTACAAGCTCTAATTGACTCGTGATTGCAAGTTACAACTGATTTAAGCTTTTAGTTTTTACTTAACTCTAACAGAATAAAAATTTGTCGAGTCAAATATGTTGGGTCATGTGCCCATACAGTATAGTTTCACTGATGTGAAAATAACAATATTCTTGTATCAAATAGAATTGTTTATTTTTTTTAATTTATTACATTTATTTATTATTGAGCATACGAATAAAAGTACTTATGACCACTTATGATAGTATAAATTAGGTGCTTGCATTGAGAAGTACAGTGTGACACAACTTATATTTTGATCATAAAAAATTTGTTCACAACCAATGTATAAGGGTTGATACCTTGTATTGGAAAGTTGTAATGTTGATCGATTCACTGTTCAGATTTGTGATTTGTCCTTATCACAGGAATAGTTAAAGGTGACATTAGTACACTTGAAGTGTATTTAACGGATTGTAATTTCAATAGTTCTTTGAGTCATCAATTGATGAGATTAATTTAATTGATCAAATAACTTGTTGAGTTTGGAACTTGAGAATTAGCGAAGTAGAGAACATGAATAATGTTGGGAACCGTCACACTTAAAAATGGGTAGAGTAACTACTTAAATATTTTCTATTGAACGATTAAAATTTGAACTCAGTGTTTAACGTAGCTAAACTTCGACACCTGTCATTAGTTCATAGGACTATTGAAGAAAATAATACTTAAGTTGGTGGGCAAAACGGTCATTCATGCGTATACTTAATTATCGGATTTCAGATGGAGATAAGATACATATACATTAGGCCAAAGTAAAGTATTACAGAACTATTGGCTTCTGTGATATTATATCTTTCAAAAGTTTAGTCTTTTGCCTATAGTGGACAAAGCAAAAACTAATAATTAGATTAGGTGGTTTAGGGTCGACTAGACAAACTCTAATTTTTGAACTTGGACAATATATGTCAAATCATGTCCATGTGATAGCTTCATAAAGTTTTATGAAGCTATCACATTATGGGTAATTATATTAGTTTTGAGCTTAATTGTAATTATAATCAAGTTTTGTACTTAGTTGTTATTACTATGAAAGTTGTAAAATTAATTATAATTGTACTTGAAGTTTTAGGACCCACATGTAATTAAATGTAAATTAATTGGATTTGGACTTTAAATTTTAACTCTTACTTGAATTTTAATTAGAACTCTTATTAGAATGTGAAATTATTATTGTACAAGGATTAAAACTATTCTATCTCTAAAAATAGAGACTAGATAGAATATGAAATTCTTACAACAGTCATAATACATAATTTTATAGTTTTCAAATTTGTAGAGATAAAAAGAAAGAAAATTATTTCTCATGCTTTTATCAATTGTTCAGTTCAAGAATTTGTTTTTTAATTTACTTAAAAAAAAGGTGCTCACCTATCTGTGTAGTCTTGATTTTGAAGAATACTATAGAAAATTTGGAGGTTTGAAATATCAAGTTCTTGCAATCAAAAGTTGGAAATTCGTGAATCGGAATTAATTAAAGAATTGATTATCGAATTTAGGTAAAAACTTGAATCATTTATTCTTGTTATAACAAATGCATGAACATCTAGACGATTTTATTTATTGAATTAAAAAAATTTTAATTTCTGAATAATTTCGCTTTCGTATTCCAACAACTGGTAACAAAGTAATCTGGATCGTTCGCGTGCTTGTTATTTCTAAATCTTGATTGCATATTCTAGTCTAGCGATGTCCAGGAATATTTTATGATGTGATGATTAAATGATTGAATTATTTTAAATTGTGATCCAATTATTTGTGGTCAGTTCTTGATTGTAATTCGCTATTTCGAGTTTATAACAAGATAGGTGGATTACAACTCCATCATCTTGATTTAATTTTTATTTCAATTGGATTTAAAATTGTGAGCCCACAGAACATAGGAATCATGTAATTCTTGTAATTTTATGTCTTGTAAATTGACTGAAAATTGAAGATTGAAGACCGAGACAATCGAGAAGAAATCAAGAAGTGTAAAAAAATTATTTTTTTCTCCAGACATTAAAAATTGCCTGCCCATGCAAACAAGTTTTTTATCTGTACGTGCAAGCAGAGTTTGGTCTGTAAAGTTATTCTTTTATTATTAAAAAAAATTGAAATTAATTTTTTGTAAATACTGCGGCAAAGTCCTTTGGTATTTTTGGAGTGCTACTATTGGATCCTTGAAGATTTTGGACTGAATATTTAGATTAAATATTAGGATTTGGTCTAATTAGTTTTTAATTTAATTCTTGAATCATTTTGGGCCATAAATAATTGTTAATTTTTATCGCTTTATGGATGCTTTAAATTATTGTTTTGAAATATTGTCATTCTTGATATCATGGCATATATATTATTTCTGACGTCGCTCGTAATACTGTGAATATGATGCATATTCATTATACACCAATTTTTCCTCTATTCATTTAATTTTTTCTTTTGATGGAAAAATTGTAATAATTAAATTGTATGTTAATAGATTAATGTGAACAATTGGTAGTTTAAATAAAATCATTTATCTTAAAATGTTAAGTGGGAGAGGATGTTTATTTAAATAAAAGTCACGTATTTCTGACGTCGCTCGTAATACTGTGAATATGATGCATATTCATTATACACCAATTTTTCCTCTATTCATTTAATTTTTTCTTTTGATGGAAAAATTGTAATAATTAAATTGTATGTTAATAGATTAATGTGAACAATTGGTAGTTTAAATAAAATCATTTATCTTAAAATGTTAAGTGGGAGAGGATGTTTATTTAAATAAAAGTCACGATCTCCTTTTGTTAATCCATAAGTAAAGTAACATATTTGCCTTGTGCTGGTAATGCAATGGACTCCTTATAGAAGGCCCGCGTGGTTCAAGTTGTTGATTAGATTTCTTTATGATAAAATTGTCTAGATAAAATATAATTTGTGATCATCTATAGATGACGAAATTATTTTCTGGTATTTAGAGATTGAAACAAAGGTTATACACTCAAATCGAAATTATCTACGAACCTCTTTTAGATGCTCCTGTTTATAATTTTGGTGACCAAACAAAATGATGCTAGGCTTAATATAGACAGTCCTTATCAGATATAATTTGTCTAGTGAGAGGGTCGCAGGTTGATCAGTGGACATATTGACATTTCCTATAGAGAGGCATGTTGGATCATAAGGATCAAGTCATCATTGCATTATTGTAGTTAGATGGATCTACATATGCATTCATGCATCATATGCTAAATTATTATTCGCTGCTCAATTTTAATATGCAATAAATGGTTATTTTTCAGCAAAATGTCTCTCAGCTCATTTTTCGATATTCTAAAACAAAACCAACTTATCGAAGATAATTATGTAAATTGAAAACATAATTTGATGTTTGTGTTTATTGCCTAAAAACTTGATTTTGTGCTCGAAGAATATCCCGAGGAACCTACTGAGACAACAGGAAAGTCCAAGAAGGCTGCGTATAATAAGTGGATTGCAGCTGACAAAATGGCTCGTTACAATTTGGCATCCATGTTAAACGTGTTACAGCAAAGCTTGAAAATCATGAGACCTCTTATGACATACTAGAAAGTCTAAATGGCATGTTTGAAAATCAAAGTAGGAGGACTCGTTTTGAGGCCATTAATACCTTACTGAACATCCGCATGAAACCCGAAACGCTTGTAAATGATCATATGTTGACTATGATTGCACAATTCAACGTGGCGGAGAATCTGGGTGCAACTATTAATCAGAACACTCAAGTTGATATGGTATTGAACTCTTTATCTGATATGTTTTCATGGTTTATTATGGACTATCACTTGTACACGATGAATATGCCATTGAATGAGTTGATAGTAAGTTGCAAAATGTGGAAAGTGGTCTTAAGGGCAAGGATAGATATGCTTATGCGGCAATCGCTAGCTCCTCTCGTTCCAAGCCAACGGGACAAAATTGGAAAGAAGATGAAGAGTTTTAACAAGAAGCCAAGAAGTAACAAGAAGTCTAAATCAGAGCCTGTTTGGGAGTGATTTTGAGAATTGATTTTTTGACCGTTAGAAGAAAAGTGGGGTCCACCTATGAGAGAAGAAGTCAAATATGACGGCTGAAATAGTTAAATAATGGTCAAAAAATCGCTCCCAAACAAGCTATCAATTGGAACGCTGAAAGGTATATGTTTCCACTGTGGTCGAAAAGGACACTGGAATGAAGATTATCGTGGTGTACTGGCTAAAAAGTAAAGTGCCGGTGAGTTTTTTATTGATGGGTCGTGTTTGTTAGTCGATTCTACAAATTCATGGGTTGTAGACTCTGGAGCTACTAATCATATATGCATGTCTATGCATGTGCTTCAAGAGAGCAGAGGACTTAGTGAGGGCCGATTTAAAATTACTATCGGCATAGGAGCTGTAGTTTTGTTGATACAAAAATAACAATATTTTTATATCAAGTAAAATTGTTTTTCTTTATTTATTATTAAGCATGCAAATTAAAGTGTCTGTGATCACTTATGATAATATAAGTTGGGTATTTACGTTGAGAAGTATAGTGTGAAACAACTTATATTTTGATCATAAATAATTTGTTCACAATCAATGTATAAAGGTTAGTATATTGTACTTAAAAGTTATAGCGTTGACCAAGTCACTATTCAAGTTTGTGATTCGTCCTTATCACATGAATAGTTAAAGTAGTACACTTAGAGTGTATTAAACGGATCACGTGTCGAGTTTAATTCTATAGCATGACCGTGCGGAGAATTAAATTCCACTTAACTGCTGTGTATTTCACCTAAATCTTTTGACAAGGTTATGTATATATTTTCATGATTTCAATGGTTCTTTAATTCATCAATAGGTGAGATTAATTTGATTGATCAAATATCTTGATGAGTTGGAAACTAGAGAATAAGCGAAGTAGATAACATGAATTCGTGTCGGGAATCGTCATCTTGAAAAATGGGTAGAGTGACTACTTAAATTTTTCTATTGAACGATTAAAATCTGAGTTCAGTGTTTAACTATGACTAAACTTCGACACTTGTTATTCATTCACATGACCGTTGAAGAAAATGATACTTAAGTTGGTGTAAATAATTAGAAGGACAAAATTGTCATTTATGCTCGTACCTAATTATTGAATCTTGGATGGGGATAAAATACATATACGACAGGTCAGAGAAAAATATTATAGATTTATTGGCTTCTGTAATCTTATATGTACCAAGAGCTCAGTTTTTTGCCTTTAGTGTAAAAAATAAAGACTAATAATTAGATTTGGTGATCTAGAGTTGACTTGATAATATCTAATTATTGAAGCTTAGACAGTGTGTCCGATCAGGTCCATGTGGTAGACCATAAAGCATTGGAACTTAATTATGGTAATTATAATAGTTTTGGACTTAATTGTTTACAATAAAGTTTTGTACTTAGTTGTAATTACTATGAAAATTATAAACTTAATTATAATTGTAATTAAAGTTCTAGAACTATTCATGTAATTAAATGTAAACTAATTGGATTTGAACTTTAATTAAAACTTTTACTTGAATTTTAATTAAAACTCTTATTTGAATGTAGAATTATTATTATACAAGAATTATAACTATTCTAACTATATAAGTAGAGACTAGATAGAATCTAAAATTCCTACTACAATCATAATAATTAATTCCATAGTGTTCAAATTTGGAGAGAGAAAAATATTTTTTTAACTTTTATCAATTGTCCAATTCAAGAATTAGTTTCTTGATTTAATTAAAAGAAGGTGTTGACCCATCGGTGTAGTCTTGATTTTGGAGAATACCATAGAAGATTTGGAGGTTTGAAATATCAAGTTTTTGCAATTAAAAGATAGAAGTTCGTGATTCAAAAAATTGAAAGTTCGTGAATCAGAATTAATTAAAGAATTGATTATTGAGTTTCAGTAAAAATTTGAATCCTTTATTACACATGATTGTTTATTGAATTAAAGAAATTCTTTTAATTTCTGGATAATTTCGCTTCCGCATTCCAACAACTGGCATCAAAACAATCTAGATCATTTACGTGCTTATTATTTCTGAATCTTGATTGCATGTTATTGTCGAGCGATGCCTAAGAATATTTTATGATGTGATGATTGAATTATTTTAAACTGTGATCCAATTACTTGTGGTCAGTTCTTAATTGTAATTCGTCATTTCGAGTCTATAACAAGATAGGTAGATTATGACTTCATCATCTTGATTTAATTTTCTTTTCAATTAGATTCAAAATTGTGAGCCCAGGAATTATGTAATTCTTATAATTTTGTATTTTGTAAATTGATTGAAGATTGAAGACCGAGATAATGGAGAAGAAATCAAGAAGTGCAAAAAAATTATTTTTTTCTACAGACAGTAAAAATCGTCTGCCTGTGCAAACAAGTTTTCTGTCTACACAGTTATTCTTTATTATTAAAAAATCGAAATTAATTTTTTACAGGTACGGTGGCAAAGTCCTTTGGTATTTTTAGAGTCTAGTGTTAGATCCTCAAAGATTTTGGGTTGAAGGTATTGGTATTACAATCTACCCTCCTAACAATTAATTTTGATTGAATGATCGTGCCATTGTGCTTTTAATAAGGGGATCACCTTATTCCTGAGTACTTGAAATTTATTATTAATAATTCTTATTTACACTTCCTTGTGGCTCAAACACTATTGTAACTTAATGGATTGATGGTTGACCACGTGACTTAGATAATGGATGTACTTTCGAAGCATTGACATATGAAAGACGTCATGCACAGTTGATACACGACATTCCCAATTCATTACGAGACTTTAAATGAACCAATGAACCTTGATCGTAACTTACCCTTGTTACCAAAACGAAACATTCCTTTCATTGGTGCAATTGATATGTATGTTTTGGCACACTTATTTAATATATAAATATACTTATTATCGATGAAAAAGGATAGATATCGACTCACAATTGGGTAATTTTGACTTTTATATGTCATAAACTCCAAATTGAAAAAGAATAAGGCAAAAAGAAGAGAAAATGAACCAAAAGCGTACAAAAACATGAAGTTGGGACCAAATTGCACAAGGACGAGTAGTTGGAGGACTTGGGAAGCAATTTATGATGGGCAAAATTGATATAAAACTCAAAATTGAGGACAAAATTTTACAAAATCAAAGTTGAGGGACCTAGTGTGCAAATAATGGAGGATATGAGATACAAATTGCTGAAAAATGGGTTAGCCTAGGCACTCACTTAATGCCCTTTTATAGATCTTGGGGCCTCATTTCGGCCTAGGTCCATTTTAAAAGTTTTTCCAAATTTTGAGGACTTAGGATGTAATTTTCAAATGGTTTTGAGGGTTTTTGAAGACGGAATAAACGCGTCCAGGGGAAAATTCTTCTCCTTCCTTCTTTATTTCTTTTTGTTTTTCATTTTCTTTTCTCTTAATTTCGTTGTTTTTTCTTTTTATGTTCTTTTTCTTTTGATATTTTCTAGTTAAAACCTAAAACCCAACGAGGAGATATCAAAGTTTTGGAGAAATCAAGAGCAAGTAATTTTCGTCTTAAAAAATCTAACGAAAAGGGATTTTATCTATAAACTTGTAGTTTTTCCGTTGTTTTATCATACTTGTAATTTATTATTAAAAATATTCTCCTTTATATCATTTATATAACATGAGATTTATGGAAAAGTTTGAGTTTGCGTTAATTAATTTCAATATTTACTTTTTAATATTAAAATACTTATTTCTATGTGTATCTACTATTGTATTTCTTTCATTTTCATTTATGTGGCCAATGAATGATTATATTTAGTGATTTGTAAATCGTTCTAGAAAATATTTTACATTTTAAATCAAATAGTAGGAACCCTAAATTTGTGTAGGGATAGAGATATACTCCTAACCCTAGATAATTCATTGAGCTATTTTCACAAAAGTTCAATGCGATTATTTGGTTTTAATCGACATACAGATAAAATAGATTAAATCAATGAATTAGGGTTATTTTTGCTCGAGAGATGTAATCAACTAAAATTGGAAAATTAGGTCTGACATAGTAAACGAGTAATTTGTAAATTGGTTTGTGGAGAAATTAATTATGTGACAGTTAAATGAAACATTGAATCACAACCACGTTCTCTTCCAAAATTTCCAAGATTTTTAGTTAATTTTCATTATTTTCCAAAATTAAATCTTTATTGTGTGTTTGTTTTCTTTGTTAGGATTAAATTAATTAAAGTTATGTAATCAAAAGTAAACATTCATAGAAAGATCGACAACCTAGACTCAAAAAGTCAACTTTATTATTTAAACACGACCCGTGCACTTGCAGTATATAATTTTAACGAACAACAACCTTGAGAAGTACTTTGTCACCTATTTAAAATTCAATTCATTTCTCCTTTTGTCTATCCAGGGCAATTTTCTTAATAGCCTGCGTTATTTGTTCAATGATCTCTGGACCCAAAATCCTTCGCTCGCCAACCTCATCGCAATGAATTGGTGATCTACACCTCCTCCCATACAATGCTTCATATGGTACTATGCCAATAGAAACGTGATAGCTGTTGTTGTATACAAACTCAATCAAGGGTAAATGTTTCTCTCAATATCCTCCAAACTCAAGGACACATGTTCGAAGCATATTTTCCAATGTTTGAATCGTTCGCTCAGACGGAAGGTGAAAAGTCGTACTAAATTTTAGCTTAGTTCTCATAGCTCGTTGTAACATTTTCAAAAGTTCGATGTGAACCTTGAATTTTTATCTAATACAATCGCAATGAATTGGTGATCTACACCTCCTCCCATACAATGCTTCATATGGTACTATGCCAATAGAAACGTGATAGCTGTTGTTGTATACAAACTCAATCAAGGGTAAATGTTTCTCTCAATATCCTCCAAACTCAAGGACACATGTTCGAAGCATATTTTCCAATGTTTGAATCGTTCGCTCAGACGGAAGGTGAAAAGCCGTACTAAATTTTAGCTTAGTTCTCATAGCTCGTTGTAACATTTTCAAAAGTTCGATGTGAACCTTGAATTTTTATCTAATACAATTGAAATGGGCATACCATGCAAGCTTATTATCTCATTTACATATAACTGTGCCAATTGGCCCAGTGAAAAATGTCATCGAAACCAGCAAGAAATGAGCTGATTTGGTGAGTTGATCGGCAATGACCCAAGGAGTCTCATTACACCTTGTTAAATTGGGGAAACCGACAATGAAGTCCAGTGTTGCATGCTTCTACTTCCACTCCAGAACTTCTAATAGTTCAAGTAACCTTGACGGATGTTGATGTTCAGCCTTCATTTGTTGACATACTAAACAACTTTCGACATAATTAGCTATATCCCCTCTTCATGCATTTCCACCAAAATATCGCCTTAAGGTCTTGATACATCTTTGTATCTCCGTTGTACTAAATAAGGAATGGAGTGTGCCTTTTCTAATATTTCCTTTTTCAACTCCTCAAGTCCAGTACGCACAAGCGTTATTGATAATACAGGAATTTGTCCTTATCCATGGTGAAATTCTTTCGCTTCTCTGTATCAATCTCTGACATAATGAATTCAAATGACCGATCATCTTTCTAAAGGTCTTTAATTATGTCACTGAATGTTGACCGAATCGAAGTGCTACCATCCAAGCAACAGCACTTGGCTGTGTTGTGACCACTTTGAGACTAACTCTCTCGAGCTCCTTCCATAATGGCTTTTGTAGTCAAATTCGCCACTTCACTTGTCACTTTACGACTCAAATCACTGCTACAACATTCGCCTTCATTGGGTGATAGTGAATGTTGCAATCGTAACTTTTTACCAACTTAAGCTATCTTCTCTATCTTGTGTTCAACTTATTCTAAGTAAAATGTATGTGAGATTCTTGTGGTCTATTAAATGTCATATTTACCTCCATAGAGGAAGTGCCTCCAAACGAATTTTTTTTTTATTTTTTTTTTTTTTTTTTTTTGTTTTTGGGAAGGGTTTTGCCGCTCGTCGGAGAACAAAAGTTTACCAGTGTAACACAAAATGAAGTTAAATCCCCCTCTGATACCATGTTAAAATATTTAAATTTTATATAATAAACTTATGTTTCTATTCAAAATTTGAAGACCCTATTTATAAAGTTATAAATAACTCCAAAATGAAAGATTGTGTGATTATCACACAATCAACCATTAGGGAAAAATAATCACACACAATTGAAAAAAATATCATAGAAATTATTCTTTACAATTTTCCATAACTTCAACACCCTTCCTCAAATTCAATATGGTATGGTGACAATCAAAATTGAGTTTGAAAATTAAATTGATCCAATCGAATCTTTCTCTTCCAAGAATCGAACAATCAATGATACTTTAAAGTTGCTTGTATGCCAACGAAGCCAAATAAAGAAGTCAAAGTTGGTAAGAATGAAAAGTTATTATCCACCAATTTAACTATATCATCACCGAAAATTGAAGAAAACCCCACAAATATAATGAACAAGGTCAAAACAAAAATGTCAAATGATTTTAATAAGGAGATGGGGAAAAATAGAACATGTTTAATAGTAGCACTCTGAAAATTCATGGGTATACCTTTATAGATGAAGGAAATACTGATGAAACAGACCCTGACACATGATGAAGCTAAAATAATAGTGACCGGAATGAATTCGATGAAAAATAAGATGATATTCTTGATTTTCTTGAAAATCAAGTATCGAAGAAGGAAACAACAAGAATAATCAAACATCTAACAGGATTTGAATTAATCTAAATCCAAATTCATATCAGATTAAATCAAGAACAAAAAAAGTTTTGGCTAGGTAGAATATGGATAGAATAAAGAGAGAATTTGACTAGACATGGATATTTAATCAAATAAGGAAACTTGACCAAACAAGCAACACGAGGCTGCCACCGAGAATAAAAGCTTACAAGCTTAACTCAAAATGAAGTTAATCCCCTCCCCCATACCAGACTCGGTCCTAAGGCGAGGCGGATGAGGCCTACGCCTCAGGCCCAAAATCCAAGGGGGCCTCATATTGTTGGCCATTTTTTTTTTTTTTTTTTTTTGGATTTTGGAGATGGGTTTGGAATTTCATTTTTATATTCAATTGAAAGGGTTTAGATGAAGAAATAAATCTACTTTTCCAATTAAACACAATTTTTCGTCATTTAGTTATGATATGAAATTATATTTTCTTTGGCTTTTTATTTTTGTGTAATCATAGTGTATTTCATATGGGTTCAGTTGATTTGTACATGGTCGTGACTAAATTACCATGAAGAATTATTTAGGATTTGGGGAAATATTGCATTGTAAAAGGGTATATTGTCAAAATCTATTTTAGCCCTTGTTTGGTACCCATTTTTCTCAAAATACATTTTTCTCTCTCTTATTTTTAACCATACACTCTTCAATAAAATAATATTACACGCAAAACTAAAACTTTTCCTTATTTTTTAACCACATATTTTTTAACAATCACTATTACAAAATGCATTTTTCCCATGAAAATGAGAAACAAACATGCTCTTAGTTTGATCCCTTCTGCTTGAGTTTTACCCTTATGTAAGGGTCTGATCTATTTACCCCATTCAGTTTTGTGAACATTTATGAAGCTAAGATATGAAGTAGTTAATGACACTCGTGTAGAAGATCATGATTTCTTGAAGCTTTGCTAAATTCCATTAGAATAATAATCTTTGAGTGATGTATGGTGTTTATAAATTGCTATAGTTGGATATGAATTGAACGACCACAAGGAGTCAACAATTACATATGAAATGCAAAATAGAGTGACATATGACTTTATGTATATAACATTGACAACTATTGAATTCGTGTTTCTAGTAATCTCTTACCTCCATCTCTCCCTCACCGCGTGCTTGGCAAGTGTATAAATATATCCCTTAAAATGACTCACATAAAAATATAACCATGAGCAAATTAGCCGTTTAATTATCCATCCAATTGAAACTTAGTTCAAGTCTACTTAAACTTAACCACATGGTTTACCATTTGTAGTAATACTTGCAGCTTTTTAACATTTAGGCTAAAATAAATAAATATTCACCATAACAAAAATAGCCTTACAACGTTCAAAAACCGTTGCAAAAGATCTTTTGCAACATTCGAACGTATGTTGCAAATTTCAATGTTGCTATCAATAAAAGGAAATGGAAAAGTTTTTTGAATGTTACTAATAATCTTTTTGTAACTTTTTAATTGTTGCTAATGACCTTTTTACACTGTTTTTTGAATGTGATCTATGTTTATATCCTTATATTTATTGTTAAATTTATATATATTATTCTACATATGTCAAACTCATTTCACTATAGTCTTTAAATTTATTTATACAATAACAATAAATAATAAATCCGACATCACAAATAATAAATATCACATGCTCACTGTTAGAGAAAAAGAAAAACCTTAAAATTATAGTACTTTTCAAGTGTCCAACCAACAAAAACAAATATTGTTGGACAATTTGAGCTTGTTTGGAGTAGCTATTAATCCAATTAAAATCAATTTTTTGACCGTTATTTCACTATTCCAACCGTCATTTTTATATTCTTCTCTCACAAATAAGACCTACTTTATCTCAAAAAATCAATTATCAAAAAATCTCTACCAAACAAGCACTGTCTTTTCTAAAAAAATTCTTTTAGAAAAGCACAATTAAGAGTCGATTTCACTATCAAAATTCAAGAAAAGTTCTACATGCAATTGTGATCATATAAAAATGGAAAAGAAATCAGAAGTCAGAAATGTAAAATATATTGTGAACCCTCATGAGAATCAACGACATAAGTCATAAACAAAGAAGAAACAACAATCACCTTGTTTATAATAATATGGAGTCGAATAAATACATAGCGGAATGATTAAAAAAGAAAAAAAAATAGATACAATATCTGTGTCAGTTTGTCTACCTCGTGGTCCACCAAGAGGCCGATGGACCATTATCCTCGAGTTTGGAAGGCTATACCTTTTTCCTTCAGTAATTATCAGAGAGAGAATTGTATAGAAACTTCAGCTAGTAAAATAACCACCAATAGAATGTTAAACATCTTAAGGTAAAATGCCTTAGCATGCATGTCTTTGAGCATGCTGGATACAATAGTAAGATGATGAAACACCAAATATGCACATCAGAAGAACTAAAGAAACAACAATCTTTGCCAATTACTATGAAAATATGTTGGTATTATAATATTAGAGATGAACTGACTACTAATAAAGCTTCAATTTTTATTTCTTTTCTGTTTTCAGCAAAGAAAGAGGTTTCAAATATCTCATAACAAATCTTAAAGAAAGAAAACAGTTGATTGCCTAACAGAGGTTCATTTTATACTTGGTTACTCTCTCTACCACAAAGGAAAGTTAGCAATACAATATTAGTAGAAACTACACCAAATTGTAATTAAATAGCAGTAATATATCATAACCAGGCCACTAATCCAACACATACAGTAGAAAGTCTGGTCTACTATGCCTCATTGTGTCAATAATGACCATACCTACCACAATAATGGAAAGCAAATAAGACAAATAAATGGTCAAAAGCTATAAAGATGGAGTGGAAAAGGAAAAAAGAAATGTTACAAGCTGTAACTGATCTCTCTTTTCCACAGCTTCAAAATCTTAAATGCTGAGAAGGGTCACCAACATATACTGCTTTATATAAATTATTTTAACACATAATCCCCAATATTTAACACTTAAATTGGTTTTCATACTAAAAATCCAAGAAAATCAAAAGACTACCAAAACCTGCATTGTATTTCCAGACTATTGAAATGTGGTACCAGTTTCTGCATATTGGAAAGCATCACCGAAATCACTGACAAAAAATAGCACTTTCTAGGAAGAATTTTAAAAGTACCTTGCTCGAAAATAACCTAAAATTTCTTGAATAACTGAGAAATTAAACCTTAAATCCTTAATCAACTGATTGATATCATATAACTACAACAATTTTAAAGATTCAATCTATAATTTACAATGACTTCAACATGAATCTTCCAATATACAGTTGTCCTTGCATTAATATTCTTGAATAACTTAAATACATCTTAATAACCTTTAATTCTTTCTAAACTTTGAAAATAAACCAATTTTTCATGAACCCTAAAATCAAATTGAAGCAAATCTGTTGCTTTACCCCTAAAAGGAAGAAATTGAACACCCTACATCATTAATGTTGCCATCCTTTTCTTTCTCCTCATTTTTTTCTCCCTTCTTTCTTTTCATCTCCTCATTTCTTCTCTTTCTCTTGATTCTTCCCTGCTTGTTTCTTTTCATTCTCCAAATGAAAATAATGGGTCCAATGAGAGTTAAGTGGATAACTGTCACAAATTTGCAAAAGAAGTCCCTTACCTTATGGGCTGGGTGAATTTTAATTAGGTCGTGGGCTACTATTCACAGCATTTAACGACCGTTACAAAAAGTGAATTTTTTTTGAACGCTTTCGCAATAGTTAATGAATATTGCAAAAAATGAAACTTTTCCCAACATTCAATAAACGTTATAAAAATGACGTTGCAAAAAGTTCACTTTGCATTAGTTAATAAACATTGCAAAAGGCCATATATTACGAGTTTCAACAATGTGCACTGAACGTTGGTGTAAAGCCAGATTTTAACAGCATTCAATAAACATTGAAAAAAATGAAACTTTTCGCAGCATTCAATGAATGTTACAAAAAAGTTAACTTTTTGTTAAAGCCAATAAACATTTCAACAGGCTATATATTAAGAGTTTCAGCAACATGCACCAAATGTTGATGTAAAGTTCAAATTTTAACAGCGTTCAATAAACATTGCAAAAAATAAAACTTTTCACAACATTCAATAAATGTTGCAAAAAAGTTCACTTTTTGCAACAATTAGTAAACGTTGCAAAATGCTATATATTAGAACTTTTAGCAACATTCACTGAACGTTGTTGTAAAGCCAGATTTTAACAATATTCAATAAACACTACAAAAAATGAAACTTTTCATAACATTCAATAAACGTTGCAAAATATGACATTAGTAACATACATTTAAAAAATGTTGCCAAAACTCAATTATGTTAACCAATGGCAACATTCACTTATTAAAATTATACAATAGACTCTCTTTAACAACACTCAATTAACAAATGTTGCCTCTTTCGTGTTCCCAAAAATGATTTTTGTTGTTGTGATTCTCATAGTCTATCCACTAGAACATTACTTCATTCGTGTTTCGATTGAAAATTGGAATATTTTCCACCTTACACCATAATGAGCTTGTATTTTTTTATTATTTATTCCTAAAGTTACATATTTGACATGTCGACTTTGTTTCAGTATGTTTACATCAACGATGGTGCAGATATCGTTGCATTAGCTAGAGACTATATCAAGTTTCTGTTTGGAGGACAGAAGAGCTAACATCTAAGGCATGCCATCTATTAGTGAAAGATGTTCTTCAAGATGCTGACATAGAAGAAAGATGAAGATGATCGATATTGGCTTTAACGCAAAATATTTAGTACCTCCACATGGTATGATAGCCCTGTTAAGTCTATAAACTGTGATACCGGAGAGCATGTACCTTATTCATCCTTGAGAAAGGGTATATAAAGCATAAGGTTTAAGACTCTTAATGAAAACCTTGCACAAAGCTTGCTTCTCAAAAGATTTGGTTTCGTAGTGTTTTCATGTCTTCATTTATGCCTTTACCTTGTGAAATACATTTATGATAAAAGTTCATTAAGGAATGGCAAGAAGGAATTTGCAATAGATTTACTCTGGATGATTGTACAGGCTTGAGCATAAGGATATCACTTTTTCTTCTTCTTTTGATTTCATGTTTAGCGATTGAATGCCACCATCAGGGGTTCGTGGTCTACTATGTACGTGTGAGGTGTGGTGGAAGGAAGAGGCCAAATCCCAAGAGTATTTTGTATAGTTAGAAGAATTATTAAGTTATCGAGTACCTGAGTTAACGGGATCCATGGACAAAAACTATAACCTTTCGTCATGTAAAGTTGTGAAAATAATTGGAACCTATTTATTCTTGTTTTTATTTTTGTTTTTGTTTTGGTTCGTGAAAGGAGCTACTTTGTTTGCTAACTCCAATTGGATTTTCAAGGTTTGTGCTTTTTGAAGCTAAATTAATTAGGGTGTTGAGTTTATTGCACAAGTTTTGAAGGGAATTGCGATTTGGAATTTACATTTAGAGTCCGAAGTTTAAATTTTGGTTCGGCTTAATTAGAATATTAATGAAGATGAATCAAAGAGAAGCTGTCAAAACCAGCAACGCTCCGGATCCCAATTAATTACTTTTAACTCTCCCGCTTTATATGTTGATGCATTTTTTTCTACTTGTCTAAATGGTGTCTTTAGTCTCGATGATAGCTGGTTTTGCCTCCGCAAGTTTGGAGTCAACTGAAGATACAATCGTCCTGAAAAAGTACTAAGATATTTTTGTATTTTTTTTAGTATTTTTGCATTTTTTAGGAAGGGCGGTTAACATTACGATATAGAGAACTATTATACACGTTCAAGGGCATTTAATATTAATACTTCCTGCTAAAGCTTGCTTTCGGAAGGTTTTATTGTTTCCTTTTGCGTTTCTCAGTTTTTGAAATTTGAATTTATTCTGCAATTAAGGGTAAAATGTATATTGCTAATTTGTTCCTCATAATCTTTCATTTGTCAATATACCCTTTTTACAATGTTGTCTGCCTCGAAACATTTAGCAACATATGCTTAAATTTGATATAACTAATGCTCAACACATAATATTTTCTTATACATACATTATTACATAACTCAACTATATCGTGTAACAGGCCTTGCACGTGTGTCTTACTTGGTTGAGCCAATTGTATATGGGTAAGGGTTAGTTAATGATGAGTTCAGATAGTGGATTTGGCTTTAGGAAAAAATTCATATCTAAGAGTTTAACTTTGACCGATTTCAAAACTAATAAAAAATGTTTAAAATTTAATATTATTAAATTTTGTTTATGAAATAATTGAATAAAAAATATTTTATTAATTAAACATATTAAGGTCACAAATCTATATAATTTCATCACAAATTATCAAATTAATTGGTTACAAATTATTTCTCGAGCACAAATTAAAAATTCTATAGGACATTATTCATCGGTCACAAAATCAAAACTTTTATTGACCACAATTCATTTATCAATTACATATTATCAAATTAATTGCCAAATTAATTTTGTTGTCACAACTTAATAATTGTGAGTCACAATTACATTTTTTAGGTCACAAATTACCCAATTTATTGGTCACAATCAACCAAATAATTGGTCACAAATAGCTCATATCCCGTCCCATCTACCCATGACCACCGTCGCCTCACCAGACTGTGCAAAATCACCACCACAACAACCACTACATCACATCAATGCAAACCTACCACCACCATAGTAACCACACACCAAACTCCTACACTATCATCATTGCTAGATCGCAACATAACCAAACTCCTACAAATCAACCACAAAACCATCACAAACCCATCGTGACAACCAGAGTGTACACCACTGTGCGCAACACTCTGAGTTCGTTGCTGCTCGGGACGAGATCTGAATGTCGTACACGACGGGATCTGATCGTCATTGTATGCAACGAACTCAAGCTCCGTTTCGCAACAACGCCTAAGGCAATACACTCGCCACTCACAACGGCTGATCAGTGGCACTGGATTCGCCTCCTCGTCGGTACCTACTGGTGAAAGGAGTGAAAGAAAAAAAAATGAAATAGGTCTTCCTACCAAGAGTTCCTTGGGGATATGCAAGAACTGGCTAACACTGCATACGCTATATCCGGATGTGTGTGACGGATACATAGGTTCCTACAAGCACTGGTACATTTCCATGTCTACTGCAGCATCTTCCTCTACCTTTCCAAGTCTAACATTCGAATCTAATGGAGTACTTGCTGGTTTGCAAGATATCTTCTCCTTATCATCAATCCCGATCACTATTGTGTCATCAACATATTCTAAGAAAACTGTGACTCCCTTGAAGGTGAGTGTTTAATGTACAGCATATGATCCCTTTAGCTTTGTCTATATATATCTCTGGTGATTGCTCAAGTCCATAGAGGCTTTCTTCAACTTACACACAATATAACCAGCCAAATTATTCCCATAACCTAATACGACCTCTATATAAATTTCTTCCTTTAGTTCTCCATGCAAACAATGCAATCTTAAGATCAAAATGCTGCAATTCCCAACCATAATTAGTTGTTAATGACAACAAGATTCTAACAGCAGTTATCTTTGCAATTGGAGCAAAAGTCTCTAGGTAATCGATTCCATATGATCAAGTATAACCTTTAGCCACCAACTTTGCCTCGTATCTTTCTATCGATCCATCTGCCCTATACTTCACTACATAAACCCATTTTATATCCCACTAATCTCTTTCTTGTTGGCAACTTTACCAATTCCCAAGTTTTTTTAAGGACCTCTATCTCTACATTCATAGCTTGTTTCTATTTCTCATTGGACAAAGCCTTCGATAAGGTGGTAGGAATGACAATGGTGTTTAAGCTAACAAGGAAGGCTCTATGAGATGGTAAAGAATGTTTAAAAGACAAGAAATGTGCAAGAGGATATAAATGTCGGTTTGTGAGCAATGGGAAGGTCCTGTCATTACTGCTCACATTAGATTCAGTTTTAGCTTGCAATGAAGGGTTAGAAATTGTTGCCGCATTCTCAAGATCTGGGTTCGAGTCTTGTACTTGCACAGATTCAAGGACAACCATCTTCCTTGAAAACACCTTGCCCTTACCAAATATTTACATTTTCAAAAGTAGAGTCCATCTTTTCTTGAGGATTTTCGAGCACAGGTTCAAACAAGGAGACACGGAATTCAACATAGTGGAATGAGGAACTGATCTGGAATTCTCCCCCTGAAGATAAGGAGCTGTGAAATACGACTCTAATTCATTGAAAGTAACACCACCGAGACATAGAATTTCTTTAATGGAGGGTGGTAACACTTACACCCTTTCTGAATTGACAAATAACCACAAAGACACATCTTAACACCCTAGGATCCAAGTTTCCCCTATTTTGACTATGGTCATGGACAAATGATATACACCCAAATATCCTAGGGACAAGATTATTTGTAGTGAGGTTAGGATAGAATGTCGATAGTATTTCCATTTGCCTCTTGAATCCCAAGATTCTGGAAGGTAAACGATTTATTAAATGTGTGGCTGTAAGAACTGCTTCTCCCCAAAAGGATTTAGGTACATCTCTCTGGAACATGAAGGCTCAGGTTGATTTAAGGTGTCTATTTTACATTTTTGCTACTCTATTTTGCTGTAGAGTACTAACATAAGATGACTCGTGTACTATCCCTTAATTCTTCTTAAAGTACGGAGATAGGACTTGATTGAACCAACCCAAACCTTTTGATATTGACCTTAAATTGATTCTTAATCATGGAACAAAAATTTGGATGAACAGTACTAACATCAGATTTATGTTTGAGCCAAAAAATCCAAGTAACATGAGAATTATGTTTAATAACCCTAAATGACACATGTCCAAGTCAACAATGGTGAAGCCACTCTCTATATTGGATGAAAAAACTCAAACAAAAGAATGAGGTAATTTGCCCTTGATGATACTTGATTGCCTCGGTGATTCGAGTTAGGAAAGCCCATCCCATTCTCTAGCATGTCCAATCATCTTCCCCGAATCCTTGTCCTGAAATACACTAACTATAATGAAAAACCACATTGCAATGTAAATCATGAGTGAGTTTTTGTATAGAGACAATATTTGTGGACAGTCTAGAGACATGGAGAACATTTTACGGTCAGTGATGGGCTTATTTTGAAATCTCCTGCACCTGCTACCTTGGTCAAAGAACCATAAGTTGTGACTATTTTCCTATTGCTTGGACATGGGAAATATGTGAAAAAAATATTTTGTGAGTTGGTCATATGTTCAGTAGCTCCTAAGTCCATGACGCAAGAGTTTGGCAAAGGTTTAACCCAATAGAGAAAGAAAACTCACCTAAATACGCAATGAACAAATACCTGAAGGTTTGTCAAGGTTGCCAATAAGAGATCTCACCTTCTTGACCTCTTTTTGGAGTATAGTGTGGCAGAAGAAACAGCTTTTTACCTTTTCAAAACAAGTAGTGCGAAACAAGGTGGAGGCAACTCATTTGTTGGTGAAGGATTTACATATCAAAAAATTAAGAAGAGACTTGCTACTCACGTTGGAAAGCATAAAAGTTCACATAATCAAGCTCGCATTAAATGTGAAGCCTTGATGAATCAAGAGCAACACGGTCAATCAATTTTCTTCAAGCAGTCCAAACAAATGCGACATGATTATTATGTCTATTTTATTGCATCAATTGACTGTGTTCAAGTTTTGTTGCAACAAGGGCTTTCATTTCAGGGTAATGATGAATTTAAAAATTCTCTCAATTAAGGTAACTTCCTAATTCAATTACAATTCCTAGCTGATCATAATCATGAGGTTAAGGCTGTGACGTTGGAAAATGCTCCTCAAAATTGCAATCTAATATCCCCTAAAGTATAAAAGAATAGAGCAAGTGCTTGTGCTGCTGAAACGATAAATGTGATTATAGATGTTGGAGATTCATTATTTTCTATTTTAGTTGATGAATCTCGTGACGTGTCAACAAAGGAGCAAATGTCAATTGTGTTACGACATGTGAAAAATGAATTTGTAAATGAATGTTTCATAGGTATTGAACATGTGTCTAGTACCATTGTTGTCTCACTCAAGGCCGCTATTGATAACAAGTTTTCTAGATATAACTTGAGCATTTCTAATTTAAGAGGACAAAGTTACGATGGGGCAAGCAATATGCAATGTCAATTCAGTGGTCTCAAAGCACTCATTTTAAATTAGAACCCTGTGCCTTTTATGCTCATAATTTTGCTCATCAACCGCAATTAGTAGCTATGGCAAAGAAGAATATACCGATTATTAAATTCGTTCATGTGGTTGCTAATGTGATAAATAATGTTATAACATCTTCTAAACGTTGTAATCTTCTACAAGAGAAACAATCAGACTTCATTATTGAGGCATTGGAGAATGATGATATCTTAAGTGGACGGGGCATTAATCAAAAAACCACTCTTCAACGTTTAGGTGATACGCGTTAGTGATCCCATTATAAATCTTTGGTTAGCTTGATTAGCATGTTTAAGGTTGTTATTGATGTACTTGAAATAACTGTTGAAGATGAATCTAGTACTTGTGATAAAAAAAAAAAAAAAGTAATGCATTCAATTTATTGGAGTCAATACAATCGTTTGATTTTGCATTTAATCTACATTTAATGAAAAGTGTCTTGAGGATTTCAAATGATTTGTCACAGGAATTGCAAAGGAAAGATCAAGACATTATCAATGCAATGGACATGGTGAATGTTTGCAAAAAACAACTCCCAACTTCTGTGAGATGATGGGATTCTTTTTTGCAACAAGTTCCTTTTGTCAGAATCATTATATTGATGTGCCAAACATGGATGCTATGTTTATGGTATTCGCTCTCATCGTAATCCTCCACAAGTAACCAACTTGCATTACTTTTTGGTAGATTTATTTTACGCTATCATTGATATGCAACTTCAAGAATTGAATGATCATTTCTCAAAGATAAATACTGAGTTGATCCTTTTGTTTAGCTTGCCTGTGTCCACAAAATTCATTCTTTGCTTTTCACAAAAGAAATTTTTATCCACAAAATTTTCCAATGGTAGTTCTCTTCACAGTGGAATATCAACTTGATAATTATATTTTTAACACTCTTTAATAAAGAGTTCGAAGAATTGAATAGCTTTAGCGCTCTAGCACATAAATTAGTTTTGAAAAATAAGAATAGAGCATACCTACTGGTTTGCAAGCTTTTGACTTTCACACTAATTCTTCCGGGTGCCATGACTACTGTGGAGAGTATTTTCTGCCATGAATATTGTGAATGATAGATTATGAAATCGGATTGAAGATGAGTGGATGAATGATAGCCACATCGTTTATGCGGAAAAAGATATATTCTTGAAGATTAGTAATAAAGTAATTTCACAAAGATATCAAAGTATGAAAACTCGTAAATAACAATTGTAAGATATTTCATTTTTAGTATAGTATTTGTGTATTGTGTTATAATACCGCTATTTCTTTTGTGCATTTTCTAATATCGCCCGCACTAAAAAGACTTTCTGAGTCCACCCCTGGAAACCTCTTATGTCACTCTTCTCAATCCAGATGAGCATGGTTTAATCTTGACAACTCTTGGTAGGAAGAAGTCAATAGATGCCAATGTGGACTTGATGGCAATTGGAAGTGACAGTGATTGTGAAAATTTCAGTGGAGCTGACCTATCTGCTCTGGTTTGTCTGTACTTGATTGTTTTCTTCATAGGGTAATAATATTTTAGAAACTGATCTTGGTTACTATAAATATTTAATTAAAATAAACAATTTTTAGTAGATTGGAAGGTTTATAATTGTTTGATGTAAATAATTAGTGTTTGTTAAATCATAAATGACAAAGATGGCGAAAAAAATACTTTGTTGCCGTTCAAGATATTTTGTGATGCATAAATAAGTTATCTTAAAGAAATTTGATATGACTTGAACAAATGTTGTTCGATTGAGAAAATGGGAATTGCATTCTATTTCTTCTTTCACTCTTGATGTAAATGTCATCCCTTGTGACGATCAGTTTCAAGTTTGCTATTTTTATTTATGGTAGATGAATAAAACTGCTATAGAAACTATTGCAAACAAAATAAATTTGGGGAACGAAGCTTTATATGCTACACCATTGACTATCAAATAAATACACTTCGATCGAGCATCGGAGAAAATATCTCTATCTGTTTTAGATGCAATATGAATTTTTATCAAGCTTGATTTTGTTATTGTAATATACCTCAAGAAAAGTAAATGTAACTGTGTCAATTTTTATGCTTGGCTGCAGAAGATAAGAAAATATGAACAGTCGTCAGAAATCTTCACAGCGACTTTAGAATGGACCTGATCACGTGAAAAAAGCACTCCTATGACTTATAGTTGTTTGTACACTTTTAGTGAAGAATCAAGCGATGAAATTTTTTGATTCCGAAGAAAATAAGTCTTAAAAAATTATGACTCCTAAAGCTTCATCAACAAGAATGTAAAAATGAAAAATTAAATTGAACTTCCTAAAGATTATGACTTATAAAGCTTAATCGACAAGAATGTAAAAATGAAAAATTAAACTGAATTTCCTAAATCAAAAACTTTTAAGACTTATTTTCTTCAGAACAAAAAATTTCTTCGCTTGTTTCTTCACTAAAAGTGTACATATAACTATAAATCCTACGAGTGTTTTTTTCACATGATCAGGTTCATTCTAAAGTCGCTATGAAGCTTTCTGACAACTATTGATATTTTCTTATCTTCTGCAGTCAAGAATAAAAATTGAGAAGATAAACTTATTTTTCTTAAGTTATATTACAATAACAAAATCAAGTCTGATAAAAATTCATACTGCACCTGAAACATATGGAAATATTTTCTCCAATGCCCGATTGAAGTGTATTTGATGGTCAATAGTGCAGCATATAAAACTTCGTTCCCCGAATTTATTTGTCCACAATAGCTTCCATAACAGTTTTATTCATCTAGCAAAAATAAAAGTAGCAAAGTTAGTGACTGATCATCACAAGGGATGAACATTTATGTGACGAGAGAAGAAATAGAATGCAACTCCCATTTTCTCACTAGGACATTCATTCAAGTCTTCTTTAGGATGACTTTTTTATGCTTCACAAAATATTAACAAAGCATTTTTTCGTCATCTTTGTTATTTATGCTTTAACTAACACTAATTACCCATATCAAATAATTATGAACCTTCCAATCTACTAAAAACTATTTATTTTAATTAAATATTAATAATAATCAAGACCATTTTTGCTAAAATATTGTTACTCTATAAAGAAACAATCAAGTATGGACAAACTAGAGCAATAAGTCAGCTCCACTGAAATTTTTACAAGTACTGTCACTTCTAATTGCCATCAACTCCACGTTGGCATCTATTGGCTTCTTCCTACCAATAGCTATCAAGATTAAACCACACTCATCTAGACTAGGAAGAGGGACATATAGAGGCTTCCAGAAACGGACCTAGAAAGCTTTTTCGGTGCGGACAAAATTATAAAATTTACAAAAAAAAAAATAATCGCATTATAACCTAGTACACAAACATTATACTTAAAATGAAATACCTTAAAATTACTCTTTACGAGTTCTCATACTTTGATATTTTTGTAAAATCACTTCATTATCAATCTTCAAGAATACATCTTTCTCTACGTAAACGATAAGACTATCATTCGTCCACTCATTTCCAATCCAATTGCGTAATCTACTCCGCTTCTCCAATTCACTACACTTACATAATTCTATTTTATAGGTTCTCCAAGCCACAAATGACAAACCCCTCCAATGATCCAACAATACACTAAGAGGGTGTTTGGGAGCCATTTTTATGTAAAAATGCATTTTAGAATAGTAAATTGATAAGAAATGCATGCATTAAAAATAAAGAAAAATTTTTTATTTACGTGTAATATTATTTTAATGAAGAATGTGTGATTGAAAAAAGAGAGAAATGCATTTTGAAAAAATGGGTACCAAACGAGGCCTAATATGTACAAACTTGCTACCTGTGGTATGAAAAAATACAAGATTGAAAAGTTAACTAACAAAGAGTCAAATTATCAAAATGTGGATGAAAAATATTAAAGTCCTAAATTATAGTTTAGACCCTAAAATCCAATTTCAATCTTTACCAAGAAATTAAGTGATATATAAAATGAATTAGAGAATCTGTAAAATAGAAGAAAACCAAAACAAATTGCATCTCTCAATTCTCATTGATATGTGAAATAAAATGAGTTGCAGACATAAAGAATAAAGATACAACCATACAAGAACTTGAGAAATTGGAAGCAAGCAGTCATCGTCCCGTCGAAGACTTGAAGCAGGCAGTTGTCGTCGCGCGACTCGCGTTGGGTCTAAGGCTTGAAGCCAGCAGTAACCAACAGGGGCAATATTCTACGATTTCTTCTTCTCGACTTTTACCACCATTTAAGGCTCAAGCCTCCTCCTCAATCATATGGGTAATGTTGTAGCTTGTAATTGGCCCATTTCAATTTTATTTTATTTTTATTTTAACATGGGCCTGGGCTGCCATGCATAATTCGTAGCAGCCCAAAGTCCAGTGCAGGCATCTGCCTCACTGGGCCTTCATTATCACCACTGTATATCGACATAACCCCCTTTATATAGGGTTTCAAAAATCATAACTAAGTAAAGAAATGTTATAAAAGTTATTAAATCACACTCTAATCATGTTTCCTAAAATACAAATCAAAATAGGAAACTTAATAAACAATCATCTCCTGTAATATTGCATCATTTCTCCTCAACTGAGAGAATCTTAAACCTTGACCAAAAGCCGATATTGAACCATGAACAACATCCCAATGTTGAACTTAGACCAAGGGGGACGATCTTTCTTGTGAATCAAATATCTAAACTGATTACTTAAGAACAATTGAAACTGCAAATCCTCTCAACAACTATAATAGATCAAAGGGCTATGATCTTTGCTTCTGAAAAAATAGCGACATGGAACTCCAAAAAGCGAAAATCTACACAACTCATCTATAAAATATCCAATTGATAGTAAATAATGAGGAGCACAAAGATTTAGTGTTGAACCATTTTAGCACTTTTCTACAAAATCGTGTGTTTAGCAATTAATTGAGGGGGAGATCACATAGAAGAGTAAATCAGAAACCGAAAGGAAATGAGGGAACCAAAAACAATAAGAGAAAGGAAAAACGATGCCTCTAGAGTATAGACAAATGCCTTCCTAAGATAAGTTCAGATAATTAATATTACAAGAAAGGAGATTTTGCTAGAAGGTGTCAAGCTGCAAAACCTATTTACACAGGATACATACCAACATGACAGAAGAGTTCCAATAAGACATCAAATCTATATCTAAAAACAAGGAAGCTACAGAATTCCAAAGCAAAGATAGACCAAAACCTAGCCCATGAAAAAATATACCACTTACAACAGTTGAAAGACAAATGACCAAATCAACATCAATGTCCATCCATGACCAGGAAAAAAATAGATTGAACCGCAAAACCAACAAACAATACACATTAATTAAAGAACTAGGCGATATGTAAAAAATAACCAAATAAACAAAATCCAATTTGATAACAATGCAGGAGAACAAAGGTACGAAATAAAAGGGCAAGCATATAGCATCGATATACATTCACAATTTTCATATTCATTTAATGTTAGGTTGCAATGTTACCTCAAAATCAGCCATTGTCATGCCGAGCCTTCTATTTCTTCACACGATCAAGGTTGTCTCCACCATTCTTCAACAAACTCCCCTTATACAGGTTCTGTAGAAACCTGATACTTTCGTTGGCCTATTATCCAATTCATTTGCTAGATTGCCAGCTTTGTCCATAAGTGCTGCCAAGTCAGCTCCAACAATCTCTGCAGTGGACTAAGCTATATTCATAAGATCAAAAGCTAAATCTCATGGTCAAATCATCCAAGCCTCATCAATGCAGGATTAATAGAATCAGGCCTATTTGTTGCTCCAATAACGAGTACATACACAGATATGCAATCAGAATTCTCTAAAGTTCCACTTTCATTTATAGGTTTGACAATTCTCGATGACTTATCCATGCACGACATTAGTATTGTGACAATTTGTTGCTCCATTACGTTACTGGAAATTTACCATTTAGTTGCAATCGCATCTATTTCATCTATGAATACAATGGATGGGGCTGTCCTTGTGAGCTATAGAAAATAGCTCTCTAATATCTTCTTCTGATGTCGCTGAAACATTCAACAAATAAAACATCTTAGCAAGCTTGAAAAATATGTAAATAAGGGCAGGAACAAAACCAAGTTCATGATTGAAACCCCACACATAATAGACAAAAAAGGGAAATTAGTCCAATTGTTAAACTAGCAGCAACTAGCAGCAAATAGGTGGACAAGATAAAAAATAGAAAATAAAAATAAAATAAAATAAAGAAATGACACGCATAGGTCTATTTACCCTGTCATCACTATAAGTGAAAACACAATTAGATATCTAAAAGATTTATGATTAAAAATTCGTCATCAAAAAAACAAAGAGCAACAAAAAACAATTACACCTGAAACTCCATACACCAATTCAATAGCACAGATCTTATAAAAGGGAACATTGGCCTCATTGGCAATGGCATTTGGTTTTGGTTTTCCCACACTGGGCCATGCAACAAGATCCCTGATATTGGTCACACACCAAGGTTTCGTGGCAGATAGAGATGGTAAAATGGCCCAATCACCTCCATTTTCAAGTCCTCCAACATTTCACTCATCCCGCCCCAAATCGTTGAACGATGAATTTTTTTTTCCTTCAATTTTTAGGATGATGCTATCTTCTGAGACTCTGCCATCGTAATGTGCACTTATCAATCTTTTTCAGTTCTGCAACATTGCACATTCAGTTTGGAAAATACATCACAACACTACATTTAAACAGATCATACAGTAGAATAGTAGCACAAATTTGTTCCATGAAATCTATCTTGTGACCATAATCTGAAAGTGATTACAATCTATCAGAAGTGTGCTCAAAGTACAAAACAGTATTTATTCATAAATGGACCGAATTCACTTGTATTTTGTAACATGACAATTTGGCTGCATATTTAGTGAGACCAGCTCCCAACACGTCCTTTCTCTTATTAAATATCTGCTCCAGTTAATTATGAGTTTATGACCTTGTTTTCACACCTCAGTCAGGACATTTTGGAAGAAGTAGAAATGTAAAAATTGTTTACATCACAACTTCATGGGACAGAGTTGCAGATCATATCAAATTGACACACTCCGGGCAGATTTTTTAGCAAAACATAACAATGCCATAACATTTTTGGTACTGTAAGAGGAGTGCCACACAAACACACAAGTACGTACACATTAGCCCCAATCTCTGAACTAATCAAAACTCCAGGTATCAAAATTCAAAAACTAACTACACGAGTTATCTAGAGAGAGAGAGAAAAGAAAGAAAGAATATAAAACAAGGAAGTCAAGAAAATATTGAGAAGAATACTAGATTTTCACTGTATATCTTCTTATTACAGTCCAATTTGAAGTAAACAAACTGCAATTTAAGCTTTACGCCAAACAGCAACAATATGAATGTTACTTAATTGAACGAAGTTAATAGAAAGCTTCATTTACTAAATAGTGAAATAAATTGAAAATTAATTACAGATATGAGCAAAAAATCAGCCCGACCTTCAGAATAAATTCAGGCATCTCGTTATTCATGCAAATTTTCTTGAGTAAACGGCAAAAATATAAAACATTTGACGGAAGATGACCGTAGAGTAGAGAAACGAGTTGCAGGACTGCCGGCAGAGAGAGAAATGGCACCACGTCTAATGAAATGGTAGGGTTTATACAAGCGGGGTGGTCTTTAATATGATCGACATGTGTCTAGTCCAGATGCTAGTTCTTGGGCTTTCTATTTTTCAGCCCACTTTCTCTAAGCAGGAACTGGCCCGTCTGCCGCCTGGCGGTCCGTCCCGTAATGTAGGAAACTAGATCCCATTTGCCCTAGATTTGAGAAGGTTAAATTTTAGAACCTTAACCTGGAAATTTGAAATTTACAGCCTTCTAAACTTTCTCTGGGGCCAAAACTGTAAAATCATTTGCTACAGAACCCCTATGGAAATCCGGATAAGATAAAGATAGAAGTTAAATAAAATTTGATAGAGAATTTAATTTCAATTATAAGCGTTTTAATTAAATTATTTTTGTTCGTTTATTCTAATAAAATTCTAGATTAGAAGAATTTCGTTTGATTTAACCAAACCCATAGACCCCTAAACCATTATCTAGGCCTAAACTCACAAATAACAACTACAGGCCGATATACATAAACCCTAGCCACCAAACCTTCTTACAACAAAATAATTCAGTGGAAAAATTCATAATTAAGAAATTAAGTATCGCCAATTTCAAAATTAAAAATAAAAGTTTTAAATTTCAAAAATAAGATATTTATTAAAATTTATTTATAGTTTAATTAATTAATTATATATTTTATTAATTAAATATATTAAGGTTGCGGATCTATACAATTTGATCGTAAATTAATGATTTAATTAGTCATATATTATTTTTCAATCACAAATCAAAATTTTTATATGTCACGGATTATTTTACAATTAGAATTCAAAAATTTTACAGGTCACATTTATTCAACAATCACAATTCAAAAATTATAAGTCACGACTTATTATACAGTCACAAATTAACATTTTTTTAAGTCCCACATTATTTATTGATCACAATTTATCTTTTTCACTAGTTACATATTATTTATTGGTCACGGATTAAACCAATTTAATGATTACAATCAATTAAATAATTTGTGACCACCACCAACACTTGTGATCACTATCTCACCATTGCCTTCAGTGGCACCACCACCATCGTCATTTTTGGAACCACTATCACAACCTCAAACAAATCAACCCATCACAGAAACACGATCACACTGGCATGCCAATTCCACCACCATTTTATATTTATTACAGTCACCACCACAACCACAGATTAAGACATCTCTCATAATCTACCTGCACACCTAGAGTGTGACCACCACCCCTAATGCCAACATTGTTTGTGACACTACCATATCCACCACCTCCATCACAAGATCCACCAACAAAAATCACCTCAAAATCCCACCAAAACATGGAAAACTACTGTCACAATACACACAAGAGGTAATTTTCATTCATACGGTCAATAGGTTGGTTACAAAGTTTATATAGGAAAAAAAACTCCTAATTTTGGATAATCACAAATCTGTAGCTAATTAAATGATTCTACACATAATTGCCTAATTCTATTACCTTAAAATGATACAATTATATATGATTTATGTTTCCAGAAAAAGATTTCTAACAGCTCACGCCAACACTCCCCCTCAAGTTGATGCATACAGGTCTCTGATACCCAACTTGTCAAATGAGTTGTGAAAGTCCTTGTTTGAAACTGACTTTGTGAGTATGTCTGCTAGTTGATCCTCAGACTTTACGAACGGGAAACGAATTGTCTTTGCTACCAAGTTTTTCTTGATGAAGTGTCGATCTATTTCCACATGTTTTGTTATATCATGTTGAACCGGGTCATGAGATATGGCAATGGCAGCTTTGTTGTCGCAGTATAAATCCATCTCAGTAATAGGAGCAAAGCCAAGTTCAGTGAGCAGTTTTCTGATCCAGAAGAGTTCACAAAGTCCTTTTGCCATTCCACGAAACTTTGCTTCAGCACTCGATAATGATACCACTTTTTGCTTCTTACTTCTCCATGTAACGAGATTACCGCCTACAAACACGAAGTAGCCTGAGGTAGACCTCCTATCTGAAATGTTCCCCACCGAATCGGCATCTGTATAGCCATCAACTTTCAAGTGATCATTCTTTGAAAACATCAGTCCCCTCCCTGGTGAGGACTTTAGATATCGAAGTATTCGAGTCACAACATCCATATGGTCTTTGCTAGGGCTATGCATAAACTGGCTAACTACACTTACGGCATAGGCAATAGATGGACGAGTATGAGACAAGTATATAAGTTTGCCAACTAATTTTTGATATCTCCCTTTATCCGTTGGCACTTGATTTGAACACTCACTCAGCTTAAGGTTTTGAGTGATAGGAGTATCTGCTGGTTTACATTCCAACATCCCCACCTCAGCCAACAAGTCTAGCACATATTTTCTTTGGGATATGAATATGCCTTGTCTTGATCTAACCACTTCAATTCCCAGGAAATACTTGAGACCTCCCAAGTTCTTTATCTCGAACTCAGACGTCAGCTGTTTTTGAATTCTGGATATCTCCTCTTTATCATCCCCTGTGATAATCACGCCATCCACATATACTATCAATGCAGTTACTTTGCCTCCATTATGCTTAAGAAAGGGTGTATAGTCTGAGTCACTCTGTTTGAACCTATATTTCTTCATTGCCACACTAAATCGTCCAAACCATGCTCGAGGTGACTGCTTCAAGCCATATAATGCTTGCTGCAATTTACACGCGACATTTTGTGAAGACCTTGTATAGCCCGGAGGGAGGTCCATATAGACTTCTTCTTCGAGGTCGCCATGAATAAATGCATTCTTCACATCAAGCTGATGTAGTAGCCAGTCAAGATTAGCAGCGAGGGACAATAGTATTCTAACAGTGTTTAGTTTAGCAACTAGTGAAAACGTCTCTTAGTAGTCTATCCTATATGTCTGTGTATACCCCTTCGCAACTAGACTTGCTTTGTACCGCTCAATGGATCCATCTGCCTTGTGTTTGATGGAAAATACCCATCTGCATCCTACTGTCTTCTTTCCTTCAGGTAATGGAACTAGTATCCACGTGTTATTATTTACTAGTGCCTCTATCTCATCTTTTATTGCCTGAGTCCATTTGGAATCTGATAAGGCATCCCGAATTCCTATTGGAACATGATTAGAAGAGAGAACATGTACAAAAGCTTTCAGTGGATCAGATAACTTCGTGGTGGATACATAGTTGGCAACTGGATATCTTGATCTTTGTTTTTCAATGTCTGGAGAGTATCTACTTGGCGGTTTGCCTCGATTATGCCTGAAAGGTAAATTATAGCCACCAGGAGTATCTAAATTGCTTATATGTGAAGGAGTGCTTACCTCAGAGATATTCTCAGGAGATGGGCCTACGGATACTGAAGAGAAAGGAGGCTCTGGTTCGGTGGAGTTTGGTTCAGTTTCTACAGTTGGTTCCGGATCTTGAGTCATATCATTCCTTAAGTCAATATCTATCGGAGTTGTCTCTATCTCAGTATTTTTTGACCACTCAAACTTCGACCAATTCAACTCTTCATCCCTTGTCTCCCCCTGAAGAGGAGAATTGGATGTTGGAGAAAAAAATGTGTCAGACTCCGAGAAGGTAACATCCATAGTTACATAGGTCTGTTTGGAGGATGGATCATAACACCGATAACCCTTTTGATGTGTAGCATATCCTACAAAAAGACATCGGAGAGCACATGGGTCAAGTTTTGTCCGTTGATTCTTGTGAAGATGTACATAGGCCACACAATCAAATACTCGAGGAGAGAGCATTAGAGTTGGTGGTAGAGCAACATGGGATGATAGGACCTGGAGTGGAGTCTTAAAATTTAAGACTTTAGAGGGCATCCGATTGAGTAAGTATACAGTTGTGGACACTGCATCAGGCCAGTAACAGTTTGGAATATAGGTTCCATGAAGGAGAGCTCTTGCAGTTTCAAGAATATGTCGATTTTTCCGTTCAGTAACGTCGTTTTGTTGAGGGGTTTGAGGGCAAGACGTATCATGAATGAGACCGTGTTGTTCAAAGTAAGTGCGAAACCGTTGGTTGATAAATTCACCACCATTATCGGAACGAAGAACTCTTAGTTTGGCAGAGAACTGAGTTTGAAATCATGGCATCGAATGACTGAAATACTTTGAACACTTCATCTTTATTTTTTAATAGATAGGGTCAGGTCATGCGAGTGCAGTCATCAATAAATGTAACAAACCAATGAACCCCAAACCTTGTAGCACTAGGTGAAGGGCCCCATACATCAGAATGGACTAGGGAAAAAGGAATACTACTTTTATTCATGCTTGATTGATAAGAAGTGCGTTGACTTTTCGCTAAAATGCGGGTATTACATTTATTCGAAAAAATGCTAGGTAATAAATGCTCTAAATAACCGAATGATGGATGCCCAAGACGAAGATGCCACATCCAAATCTGTCGTTCATTCACATTACTCTGAACATGATGAGTGCGACCGACACTGAAATCCTCCATGTAGTATAACCCCTCTCTCTTAGTACCACGCCTAAGTATCTCCTTGGTGAGAATATCCTGAAGAAGACAAAAGGTTGGATAAATAAGTACCACGCAATTTAATTCAGCCGTCACTTGGCTTACAGACAATAATTTATGTGAGAGTGATGGAACAAGTAAAGTGTGAGATAAATGTAGAGAGGGAGACAGAGATACAGAGCCAGCCCGGTGATTGGGGAAATAACTCCATTTGCATTCGCAACCCTGCTGGGTCGAGGTGAGGTCCTCTGAATAAAATCTCTTTCATCTTGATTCATATGGTCAGTTGCCCCGGAGTCAAATAACCATAAATTATTATTCTTGTCACTGGAGGATGTAACACAAGCTAAACCAAAATTACCTGGTTCTGATGAAGGGTCCGTATCCTGAAAATAATCATTTTCAGGAATCAAAGATAGTTGAGAGTCAGATGTTGCCACGGCCGCCTTGCCTATTCGCTTATTGGTGCCCGTCCCATTTTTGTTCTTTTTTTCCTGCAACTCATACCACCAATCGAGGTATCCATTAAGTTTAAAGCAGTTTTCTCGTGTGTGCTTGTTATTTCCACAGTATGAACGCTTAATTTCCTCATCCAAACCCTTTAACTTATTTGGCCTACTTTTATTTGGGCCTCCACCACTTTTATTTGGGTCTCCCTTTAAAGAATTTATTCCAGCAACAGCAAATGATCCCATCTTCACGCCTTTGGTTGCTAAGATCACTCCAGGAAGACCATTGTCGGAGTCTATAAAAACCATGACTGCTTGTCGCAGTGCCTCACGGCGGACGTACACATACGCCTGCTCAACGGTAGGAAACGGGTCCATCTGCAAAACTTCACTACGGATGCTATCGAGACGTTCATCGAGCCCATCAAAGAAGGTGTAAACTCTATCTTCCTGGGTCAAATTATTGAAGTGGCGGATGTCAGTGGCACACTTCATCGAATTTGGGCGACGAAAGTCAATTTCGTGCCACAACCCCTGCAGTTCAGTGTAATATTTCTCCACAGATCCGCCTGCTTGTCTTAGGCGACTCACCCTTCGTCGAAGATCATAGACTTGGGATTTATCATTCCCATCAAAGTATGTAGTGGCAATAGCATCCCAGACTTCCTTAGCAGTGTGGAAACGAATGAAATTGCCAATCAAAACAGGGTCCAACGAATTGATAATCCATCCCTTGACAATGGCATTCTCAGTTCGCCATTTTCAGAAGGAGGGATCAGTCGGTAGGGGTGGAGGTGTATCTCCATTAATGTAACCCAGTTTATCTTTCCCGGAAATATACATTTCCATAACCTGGGACCATAGGGCATAGTTTGTATCATTCAGTTTGATACCAATCTGGGGCGAATTTTTAGTGAGTGGGGCTGATATGTGTGTCTTGGTTAAGGCTTCAGAAATTTTGGTGAAAATATCTGTAAGTAGAGCATCAGAATTAGGTGAAGATTGGCTGGGATCGGTGATGAAGTTGGGGTCTTCCATGTGTTTATGAAAATGTACACAAGAACCGGGCTACAGGTAACTCGGAGAAGAGGAACCAGGACCGTGTGTCCTACTCTGATACCATGTCACAATACACACAAGAGGTAATTTTCATTCATACGGTCAATAGGTGGGTTACAGAGTTTATATAAGAAAAAACCTCATAATTTTGGATAATCACAAATCTGTAGCTAATTAATTGATTCTACACATAATTGTCTAATTCTATTCCCTTAAATGATACAATTATATATGATTTATGTTTTCGGAAAAAGATTTCTAACAGCTTACGCCAACAACTACCACCTACCAAACAACACAACACTACCAGCACTGCACACAACGATATCACTACACCATACATCCGAACACCACCGCTTCGTCATCACCACGCTACTGCAGTCGCGATCCGTGCCATCACCATGCCGCTACAACCACGATCTGCAAAGCCTCCAGTGGCGCTGAAAATGTGGAAATAAGGGTGACAATGCCAAAAAAAAATGAAAGATAATGAAGTTTTTCATAATAATAGTGAAAAAGTAAGGACGTTAAAAATAGTGTCATGGGAAAAACATCAAGAAAAAGGAAAGGAGACAAGAAAAGAAATTGGGAAAAGAGAAATGTGCACGTTGTCCTTTCAACATTTACATCGAGCTAGTTTAAGCGGTTCTTAAACCTGCAAAATTGCATTTCTTGCCGCGAAGAAGCTCTAGTGAGCAACATGAAAAAAAGTTTCATCTTTAAGTTGAATGTGTCTCAAATTAATCCACAATCTGAAGTTCGGAGAATTTGTATATCCCAAGTTGCGGAGAATTTGTATATCCCAAGTTGGCCAACTTCCTATTTTTCTTTTTTTTCCAATCCACCACTTTTTAAAATCACGGGTACCCTGGATTGCGGAACATGTGGATTGGAAAGACCTTTGCATCTTCTTGTTTAAGTTAATTTTAGTTAAATTTCTTCAAATGTTCCATCATTATAAACTCGGGCGATAATAAATTCAAGTGATCGTTTCTAGCAAAATTCTAACATTGGCAATTCAATCGATTTTATCTTACTGTTAAGATGATCCAAGTGCGCTGATTTCATTTGAAGTGAACATACATATGAAACACGTTATTTGTATGTGTATAAGATAATATTGTTGTTGTTCAATTATGGATATGACGTATTTCAAAAAAGTGTTTAATCCGTTCAGGTTTAGAACATTTAATATCGAGGATATTGAATGAGTGTTATGCTCCTTGGCTTGCATCCTTTCTTTTGGACACACGATCTTTAAAGATCTGTCTGCCATACAGTGGGATATTGTGTACAATATAATAAATAACAGGGAAAATTTACAAAATACACATGTATATAGGGTGTTATTGTACTTTGTATATTGTTTTATATAAATTTATATCTTACATATTACATAACGCTTACCCCAAAAAAAAAAAAATTATATATATATATATATATATATATATAAAATCACACCCTATGGATTATATTATGTAACGTTCAGCATATTATAAGTTTAACTATTATTTTTTAGTTAAATACTTTTTCTTCTTTTTTTTATAAGATTTATTATTTTTCTTTTCCTGAACTATAGCATCACAATAAAAAATAATTTTAGTTAAGTTCTTGTAATATTGGAAGATTAGATAATAAGTCATTGGACTCTTCCAACATTGTAAAAACAAATAAAACTTCCTATAACAAAATACGTTCAATCAATGAAAATTGATATAATCCATTAAAATAATTTTTAAGATTAGATGTTATTTTGCAGCTAAATTTAATTTTAATTTGGAGTGATTTGCAACTCAAAAATTGTTAAAAATACATGCGTCATTTTATTGGTTGCGGATGAATTTTTTTTTCCTGTGAGAAAATTTTGTAGAATAGAATAATTTCTTAATATACTTAATAAAAATATATAATCTGTGCAAAAATGAAAATACAAAATTATTCTGTGCAGCAAGAAAATTCAATTAATGTAAATTTATGAAGGAATAGATAAATGAGAAGGGGAAAAAAATTAGATAGAATTGAAATAGTAATTGAACATTTTCAAAAATAAAAATATAGTTTAAGTAATTGGTCTGTCAAATTTTATGAAATGGAATACAAAAAGATGTGATTTTTTTTTTTTAATTATGAATATTTTGGCCTATTTAGCTATTTTAAATGGCGAGAGTTGTGAAATTTATAGCAAAAGTTTCTTTTTGTTTTGAAATAAAAAAGTTTATTATATTCATCACATTTTGATTGCAATGGATGTCTTCAATTTTTGTATTTTTAATTTTTGTCACATTTTTATTGTTTGTCCAAATTTGCCATCAACATGCATTGAATTGAGGGACAATATTCTTTTAAGCTTTGTGTTTTTGTTTTTTTATTTTGCTCATTTGAAAATGCAAGAGGTATATATGTCCCTTCACGCAATCTAAAAAAAAATTTTTTTTTGGACGAAATCCATATTCAAAGACGAGATGAAAACTAATAGAAGTGTGAGGGTGAGACTACAATGAAAACGGTAATTGATACAAAACATCATTACCTTTCAGTGTTAGTGTGCAAAAGATTCATTTATTCCTTTCATTTTTATTTTATTTTATTTATTTTTACCCTACTTTCATATTTCATTGCGAAAAATGATATTTTATCCAATTTCTCAACAAAAAATGTAAAATTACAAATATACCACCTATTTAAATAACAAAAAAATAGAAAAGAAAAATTAAAAAACAAATTGAAATTATACTCCCAAACTTTTAACAAAACTGCAAATGAGCCTAAATAAATTAGTAAAAAGGTAATTAGCACAAAACGTTCATACTTTTCCATATTATTGTAAAAAAACGTTCATGCCTTTCTTTCTTTTTTCTTTTTTTTTTGTATTTTAATCCTTATTTTCCAGTTAAATTATGAAAATCATCATTTTCATTCATGTTCTCAATTAAAATATGTAAAATGACGAATATACACTCCTATTTAAATGAAAAAAAAAATAAAAGAATAGATTACAACTATACTCCCAGTTTTTTCAAAAAAAAAATACAAGTAAATTCTAAATAAATAATTAAAAAGAGGGTGATTTTTTATTTTAAATAATTTAGTTGTACTTTTTGAAGAATTTGGAAGTATAGTTACAATTTGTTCTTTATTTTTATTTTTTAAATAGGAGGGTAAATTTGTTATTTTACAGCTTTTAATTGAGAAATAAATGAAAATGATGATTTCCGTAATAAAATGTGAAAATAAGGGTGAAAATACCAAAAAATGAAAGGTATGAACGTTTTGCATGATAATATTGAAAGATAAGGACCTTTTGTGCTAATTACCATTTTAATGATTTATTTTGATTCATTTGCAATTTTTTAAAAAGTTTTGGAGTATAATTGCAATTTATTTTTTATTTAAATAGTAGGGTATATTTGTTATTTTATAATTTTTTTTTTGAGAATTTAGATGAATGACTTTTTTTGCAATGAAAGGTGAAAATGTAAAAAAATAAAATAAAAAAATGTATGGACGTTTTGTATAATAATATTAGCTCTTGCTAGACGATCAGGGCCACATAAATTAATTCCAATAACATTGAAAGATAATGTCATTTTGAATGAAAAAGCTTAAGATATAGGTGTAAAATATAAATTTGATTGTTCTACATGTATATGTATGTGGTAAGGTATAATTGGTTTAGAATTTATTCAATAAAAAAAATTTCAACTTACTTTTTGACACCTCATCTGTATATAAATCATTATATAACTCCTTATGAACAATTAGCACTATTTATAAATTAGAGAACGATTTGTGCTACATGTACATAATGATTTATATACACATAATATGATGAAATATGATTGGGTTAAAAAAATTTCATCCAAATAAAAAAAACTTTTTAATTCTCTTTTTAACACATCATCTGTATGTAAACTATTATTGTAATACCCCAAACTTCCTGTTATATATTTGGCCAATATGATTCATACATTTCATGCTATTCACAATGTTACTTGCATTAGTTTTCTTAATTACTTTATCTTAAAATGGTGCATTAGATTATTGATATTTTAAGATTTTAATCTTCGACTCCTAGACCTAGGTGTTGAATTTTGTATTGAGCTATGATAGAAAATTAGGTTAACTAAATGTTGGAGATTGGCTTGATAAGAAATGGAATATTGAAAAGGTCGGAAATCGGTATCGACAAAAGTTCAAGCTTTCTATTCGGTTGATCGAGACTACCTTAAACCATAGATAGGTAATTGACATATTTGGGACATGATACATAGAGGAATATGATCATGATGCGATAATATATGTCTCATATGACATTATAATTATCGAGGAGCGATTTGATGAAATCGGTCGAGAATGGGGTGTCAATCGGGTAAGTAATTAAATGAACGATTGTGGAATTAGCTCTATAAAATATTTTGGGATCTTAGGGCAAGTGAAATGGATTGTAAACACATTAACATAAGCCCAGGATACTTGATTTATACCTGCAAAGATAGATATAAAATCAGATTTTTTTTACTAGTGACCACCTCATGCTTGGGATAATTGTTATTTTAACACTCAATCCCTTCATCCTTAAGATATATAGCACATCTCCTACCTTTTTTTATTTAATATAGATAGATATATGTATCTTATAAATCAATATAAGTTAAATAGTCCAAGAGAAAAGTCAAATATAGTAGGAAAAGACCACCTCATGCTAAACACTTAGCTGCACCCCACATTTTCTCAATCCTTAAGGAAGAGTCACGTTTCCAGCATCTTGAAGACTTTATATACACCTCCTAACAACATGTTTAGTCTTACCTCAAGGAAACAATCGTAACTCAAACAGTGTCAATTATTATGTTTGGTTGCTACAAACAAGAAACTATGAACTTTTGTTAGAAATCTTCAAAGCTGCTTGAGAATGGCCTTGATATTTGTTTGCCTGGTGTGAGGGAATTTTTTTTTTTGCTAGAAACGTGCATGAGAAACAACTTATTTGCAATCAGTTATCTGTACACATTTAGTGAAGAATCCAGTGAGGAAATTTTGTGATTCTGAAGAAAAGAAGTCTTAAAAGTTTTTGCTTTAGGATATTCAATGTAATTTTCCATTTTTACATTTTTGTGGTTGTGGATGAAGCTTTAGAAGTTATGGTAAGGTTGTCCACTGTATTATGTATGTCGAAAGTCATCAATGGAGTGTTCAATTCTTTTAAGCTCCTGTTATCAATTAGCAAAGCGTACAAGTTTTGTTGATTAAGGAAATGGTGATAAGTTTCCTGGTGATATGCTGTAGAATATGGGAGCCAAAAACTGGAAACTGTTGCTTCTCCTTTGCAACTTGTTTAACTAACTAGTAGGATTATTTTGAATGTCATATTAGCATTTTTAATGTTGATATGAGTTTAGTGTTTAAAGAAGAAACGATTCAATTAGTTGTAAAAATAATCATTTGAGGTAAGCAATTTGTGATGAAATTGAATGGTTCAATATAGTAATGACAAAAATGAACAGTTTAACTTTGTGCAAAAGTAGATAAAAATTCTCCTTTGAAGGAGAGAAAAGTAATAATTGAAAAAATTAAGTTCAATCATAAAGAGAAAAGAATTTAAAATAAATTTAAATTAAAAAAATTTATCTATAATACGAACAAAAAAATTTAAGAAATAAATTAATTAGTAATTTTCACCAGTAGAAAAATTAAAATAATTTTACATTGAACAAATTTATATTAAAAAATTTAAATAGAAAAAAATTTGTCCTTTGAAAGAGATAAAAGCAGTAATTAAAAAAATTAAATTTAATGAGAAAAAATAAAAAAATTTAAATAGAAAATAATTTATTTATAAAATAAATAAAAAATTTTAAAAAGAAAATAAATTTTCATTTATTGAAAGAAGATACAAGCTTTGCGTGGATAGAGATATGCTCTCTGCCCACGGAGATGATTTTTTTCCTTATTTTTTTATTTAAATTTGTTTTGTTCTTATTATAAATTTTTTTATTTTGGATTTAAATTTTTTTAATTCTTTTCTCTTTATGATAAAATTTATTTTTTTCAATTTAATATTAATATATTATTTGTTTCATTTTTGTAACTCTAATTTGTTTAATTTTTTTGTTTAATTACATAAATTTTTTTAAATTTGTTTTGTTCATATTATAAATTTCATTTTCTTTTTAATTTTTTTTCTCTTTATAGGTTAGGCACATTTCCTCTCCTTAAGGAACTACGAATTGGTGTTACATGCATCTTTAAACTACCGAATAATTCAACAATCCTCTTTACAAATGCAAACAACAACAGAACTGTAAACACTACTAGCTGGACCAAAAAGACTCCAAACATACCCAAAGCAAACTCTTGTAAGCCTCATTAAATATAACAAATAATGATAAAAATTTAAACTTCTCAAGTAGATAAGGGTAAAGAAAGAAAGACAAAACTAACTTTTACACACTAATATATATATATAAATAAGAAATAAATCCACAACAAAGCAAACATCAAACAAAAATATAAATTTCATAGCCATATCCAAGAAAAATAAAATAAAACTTCAATTAAATTTTCACGTATATACAGAGACAAGAACATACCTCACATCTGAATAAAGGAAGATGAGCCGAGCTAGTATTTCATCTAAACACAAAAATAAAAACTACATACCTTAATAAATCTTAAAAAACTAAAAAACGGAAATACAAACAAAAAAGAAAAAAAATTTGCAAAAACATACCCAAAGATAATCGTTACAAATTCTGAGATTTTATTCCCTACGATTGAGATGAGAACTAAGCAATGTTTCCCCCCACAGAAATAAACAATAATTTGGAGAGTTTTTTTCGTACATGGAAGCTAATCGATTGAATTGAAGGAGGAAAAATGAGTGACTTGAAAGAGTGATAGATAGTAGATTAATTTATATTTTTTTATAAAATAATAAAAAATCAAACCACTTTGACTAAATCCATTTCAAATCAGTTGAATGTATCCATCTTCACCAATAGAAAAAATTTTAAATATAAAAAATTTAATATCGAAATTTTTTAAAATATAAATAAATTCTTCTTTCACGGAGAGAAAAAAAGAATTGAAAAAATTAAGTTCAATCATAAATAAAGAGAAAAGAATTCATAAAAATTTTAAATAGAAAAAATCATCTATAGTATCAAAATAAAAAATTACAAAATGAATAAATAAGGAAAAAATTTCGAAAACGAAATTTTTTTTTGCTCCGTGCACGGAGTGAATATTCACTCTGTGCATAGATTTTTAAATAAATATTTAGCTATATTTAACTTTTTTAAATTAAATATTAATAAAAAGATTACACTATCTAGAGTGTAAAAATTTACTTATAAGTAAAAAATTCATTTCAAGCTATTTAAAAGTAATAAAAAATTTGTAATTGTAAAAACTATTTATATATAATAAAATATTAATTTCAATATTTTTAAATAAATATTTAGATATATTTAATTTTTTAAAATTAAATATTAATAAAAATTTTACTATAATTAAAAAGAAAAAGAAAACAAAATAAAATAAAATAACTTGCATTCCATGCAATGGAGACACTCCATGCAAGTTGTCCGTGCACGGTGCACAGAGTGATATATAAGTTTTTTTTTAATAAACTAAATATATCTAAATATTTACTTAAAAATGTTTAGTTAATATTTTTTACCTATAAGTAGCTTTTACAATTATAAATTTTTTATTACTTTTATATAACTTAAAGTGATTTTTTACTTATAAGTAATTTTTTACATTTTAGATAGTATAATCTTTTTATTAATATTTAATTTTAAAAACTAAATATATGTAAATATTTATACTAAAAAATTTTAAGTTAATATTTTTTTACTTATAAATAGCTTTTGCAATTATAAGAGAATAAGGTATTAATATTTTTTTACCTATAAGTAGCTTTTACAATTATAAATTTTTTTATTACTTTTAAATTACTTGAAGTGCTTTTTTTACTTGTAAGTAACTTTTTATATTCTAGATAGTGTAATATTTAATTTATAAAACTAAATATATCTAAATATTTATACTTAAAAAAATTTTAAGTTAATATTTTTTTACTTATAAGTAACTTTTACAATTATAAATTCGTTTTACATTTAAATAATTTGAAGTGATCTTTTTAGTTATAAGTAACTTTTTGCATTTTAGAAATAAACAATAACTTTTATGTATAAAATTATTTTAAAAAATATTATTACTAATAAAATTATAGAATATGGTCGATAATTGATAGCGTGAGAAAATGAAGAAAAAGTACTGTATGTCAAATTCAAAACATGTAAGCTGAAGGTAAAATAGAAAACGACGTCGTTTCTACTCTACCAATTATAAAAAAAGTTACAGTGTGACAAAATATTATTTAAAAAAATATTACTACTAAATCAGTAAGATAATGAGGGATGATATAATAAAAAAAAACCACTTTGACCAAACTCATTTCAAACCAGTTGAATGTGAAAATGTATGTGACAAAAATGAACCGTCCAGCCTTGCTCAAAAAAAGCAATAATTCCCATCTCCACCAGTAGGAAAAAAATTGAAAAAATTTTTAATAGAAAAAAAAATCTCCTTTCACTGAAAGAAAAAAATAATTGAAAAAATTAAGTTCAATCATAAATAAAGAGAAAAAATTCATAAAAATTTTAAATTAAAAAAAATTATCTATAATATCAAAATAACAAATTATAAAATAAATTACAAAATGAATAAATAAGAAAAAAATTTCATACGTAAATTTTTTTTTTGCTCCGTGCACGGAATAAATATTCACTCTGGGCATAGATTTTTAAATAAATATTTAGATATATTTACTTTTTTTAAATTAAATATTAATAAAAAGATTACACTATCTAGAATGTAAAAAGTTATAAGTAAAAAAATCACTTCAAATTATTTAAAAGTAATAAAAAAAACTTATAATTGTAAAAGTTACTAATAGATAGAAAAATATTAATTTCAACATTTTTAAGTAATTATTTAGATATATTTAATTTTTTTAAAATAAACATTAATAAAAATTTTACTATAATTAAAAAAATTGCGTGGAGTGTCTCCATCTCCATGAAGGGACTCCATAGAGTCCGTGCATGGAGTATCTCCTTGGAGACACTTCACTCCATGCACGGAGTATTAGTGTATGTTATTTTTTTATTATAGATTTTTTTAATATTTAATTTTAAAATTTTAAATATATCTAAATATTTACTTAAAAATGTTGAACTTAATATTTTTTTTATCTATAAGAAGCTTTTATAATTATATGTTTTTTATTACTTTTAATAACTTGAAGTGATTTTTTTACTTATAAGTAACTTTTTACATTCTAGTCAGTGTAATATTTTTGTTAATATTTAATTTAAAAAACCAAATATATCTAAATATTATACTTAAAAAATTATAAGTTAATATTTTTTTACTTATAAATAGCTTTTGTTATTATAAGAGAATGATGAATTAATATTTTTTTAACCTGTAAGTAGCTTTTACAATTATAAATTTTTTTATTACTTTTAAATAACTTGAAGTGTTTTTTTTACTCATAAGTAACTTTTTATATTCTAGATAGTGTAATATTTTTATTAATATTTAATTTATAAAACTAAATATATCCAAATATTTATACTTAAAAAATTTTAAGTTAATATTTTTTTTCTTATAAGTAGTTTTTATAATTATAAAATTCGTTTTACCTTTAAATAATTTTAAGTGATCTTTTTAGTTATAAGTAACTTTTTACATTTTAGAAATAAAGAATAATAGTTTGGAAATGCCTTTTGTAATGCCTCGTGACATATTCTACGATGGTCGTTTCGCGCACCATTGACGAAGTGCAATACTATGCCGTTATTACTTCAAAATGATATGAAGAATGTAATATTTTAATTTCGTTTGATATCCTGTAATGAGCCCAAAAATGAAAAAAAAAATTTGTTTGAGAGCATTTGCTTCATGCACGGAGCAGGTTTGGCTCGTGCACTCTGGAGAGAGAGATTTTTTTTTCCTTTTTCTTTTTTTTTTAGCAAATTTCATTTAGATAAATATGTTAGTGTAAAATATATTTTAAAAATTAAATATATCTACATATCTACTTAAAAATTTAAATTAATAATTTTTAATTATAAGTAGTTTTTATAATTATAAGTTTTTTTACTTTTAAATAACTTGAAGTAATTTTTTGAGAAAATTGTCGAGGAAAAATAATTAACATTAATAAAATAATTAATTTTTTTTAAAAAAAAGACGAGTTATGCTGATTTTTTAACACACACGTTTGATATACGTTTAACTATTTTCGATATTCATTTAAATCATTCGATGTGTTTATGATATAGTTCTCAAAATGAGTTTCGAGAGAATATAGAAGATTTATTGATTTGACTACCGTACAATCGTCGATGAATTTTTGAAATTAGCTTGTTATCGAAATTTCCAAAATAATAGTTTGAAAATGCCTATTTTGACGCCCCGTAACATTTGTTACAATTGACCGTTTCACGCACCGTTAACGACGTGTAATACTATGTCGTGAGTACTTCAAAATGATATAAAAAATGTAATATTTCGACTTCATTTGATATTTCATAAAAAGCCCAAAAATGAAAACAAACACATAAGTATTAAAAAAAAAAAAAAAAACACATTTGAGCAATGCTCCGTGCACGAAGCAAACAAACTCCGTTCAGCAAACATACATATACACACACACACAACTTTTATTTGTACTAATTTTGTTTATTAATATTTAATTTTAAAAAATTACATATATATAAATATTCAATTATTAATATTTTTTTACCTATAAGTAGATTTTACAATTATAAGTTTTTTCATTACTTTTAAATAATTTTAAATGATTTTTTTACTCATAAGTAACTTTTTACATTCTAGATAGTGTAATCTTTTTGTTAATATTTAATTTAAAAAATTAAATATATCTAAACATTTATACTTAAAATATTTTAAGTTAATATTTTTTTACTTATAAGTAGCTTTTACAATTATAAGAGAAGAGATTAATATATATATATTTTTTACCTATAAGTAGCTTTTAGAATTATCAATTTTTTTTATTACTTTTAAATAAGTTGAAGTGATTTTTTTACTTATAAGTAATTTTTTACATTCTAAACAGTGTAATCTTTTTATTAATATTTAATTTAAAAACTAAATATATCTAAATATTTATACTTCAAAAATTTTAAGTTAATATTTTATTAACTTTCATAAAGTGAAGTAATGTGTGAAAATGAAGAAATATTGTAGTGAAAGTGACATTACAGTGAAAACGATGTGTGAAAATGATGAAATGACGTGTGAAAAAAATGTTACAGTGTAATTGAATAGAATAATTTATTATTGCTAAATCAGTTTCAAACCAGTTTAATGTGAAAACTTATGTGAAAAAATGAATAGTAAACCTCACATTCTCTCTTTTAAGATAATAAGGAGGGATCATAGAACTTTGTGAAAAATGAGTTCTGCTAGTTAAGAAAAAAGAAACTTCAAGAATCAGCTTTGATGAAGTAGCTTAAATTTACTTTTAACTACAATCACACTTCACAACTGGTATTTTGGTTTCTATAAGAGAATTAGGAGTGTAAACAATTTTACTTCCTAAAGGTGTTCTCCATTGTGTACAAGATTAAAAGAAACTTTTGAAAATGTTCTAAGCTAATCAAACATTACTTATAAGTTTATTTTTTGTTAAGCCTACCCGAACATTAATTCTTACACAAGTCTAACCACGGTTTTTTAAGTAAATAATCATGTTTTTTTACTTATAAGAAGTTTATTTTTTATAAAGCCCACCTAAACATTAATTCTTACACGAGCTTAAACATTGTTTTTAAATAAATAATGTTACTGATCACTAATAGATATTATCATCTATCAAGATAATTCCATATAACAATGGATCAAAGAGGCTATTATTCTGTATGATCGTCTCTTTTGATGTTATATAGCATTACCCTATTCTACAATTCACGAAATAATCCCAAAATCACCAAAACAAATAGTATTTCAAAGCAACAGTACATCAGATAATATTTTAGCCTGTAGGTGTAATATAATTATTCTAAGAAAATTCATCTAATCTACTAACAGTAAACCAAAGGAAGGCATTATTTCCCAATTGGCCAATCTAAAGTGCTTCCTCAGTGTGACGTTACTTGCATTCTTCCATATTGAAGCATCTAATCTGCTTCTCTGGCGATTTTTCACTTGAGAAATTTAACCAGTGCAGGAACACAAATCACCTAAAAGTTGATTTGACTGTAGAGAAGATAGAGATGTTGGGTAGAGCCGTAGAGCAGCTTCGTGAAATCCTCTGAAGGCATCCTTAACTTTCTTTTCTTATTCTCAGGAAATGCAGAAACTTTAATCATCGTATTTGGTGAAGAAAATGAGATGTTCTCCTTGTCAATGTTAGTGCAAAGAAAATGTTGGAAAATTGGAATAATTAGTCGGTTTCACCAACTTTTGACCAATTATTTAAGTGGGTCTCGTTAGTTGGATAAATGATTTATTTCGCCAAGTGCATTATACTCCAAGAGTAGAATTGATATATGTATTTATTTCTCAAATATAATTAAGGGTGAATGAGAAATTAAAACCAAAAAATGATCACTTGAAGTTAAAATAAATTAGGAACAAAAAATTGGTGGAAAATTAGAAAGTGTCAATCCCACATAGGAAAACTAGAAGAATATAAACCACTTTATATAACTCGAGTTAGGGACTTGGGTTTGGGCTCCAAGGGGTACCACTAGTCTTTAGAGGAGAGACAACCTATATGCTAGTAGGTTCAACTAAAGCCCACACGCTCGCGTTGCTGTCGTCCAATCGGCACGAGCACGTGTATTTTTGGTAAAATAATATTTTAAATTATATTATTTTATTAATTAAATAATATAATTTTATTATATTATTTATTTTTTCTTCCCCGAATTTTCTGTGCAAGACACGTGGATTCTTCTAAATGGGTTATGTCTGTTCCAAGACACAACCTTTCAGCTGTTGTGTTTTTTGGGCACAACCTTTCAATTTCTATAAATAGACCCCAAATCCCCGATTTTATTCACTCTAGAAAATTTATTCTACTTCCCTTCTCATGTAATATTTTCCTTCCGTCCTGCAGTATTTCATATATTTGCATTTCAGTTCGAAATATTATTTTCATGCATTTTACTCCTCCGATTCCCGAGAGATCAAATATTAGTAAGTTCGTCGGATCTTGTAATTTGAAATGCTACTATTACAAGTCGAGGTCGTTGTATCTTGGGAGACGAGTGCTAGGAGATCGTCAGCACCAGTGCGAGGCATTTTCGTCTTAAAGAGAAAGAGTCGAACTCTTGTCTCGACCATTATTTATTAGAATTTATTGCGCTAATTTTGTAAGTCGAAATTCTGCCCGAATATTTATTCGCTATCTATTTATGTAAATTACCGCACGACATTCTCGAAGATTTTCAATAATCTTAAGACAAAATTTTTTATTTACGTGTTAATTTATATTTTGAAATTTTGTTAGACTATGGCAAGTAACAACATATCCGTCGTACACCCAAACAGCGCTCACGAGGAGAAACCAGAAAAATTCACACGAGTGGATTTTAAAAGATGGCAACAGAAAATGCTATTTTATCTCACAATTCTGAATTTGGCAAAATTCTTGAGTGAAGATGCTCCAACTGTTGAGGAGGAAGAAACAGATTCTAATTAAAGCTCTGATTTGAATCTAGAATTATCATCATACAAGTATTATAACTATTCTAACTCTATAGGTAGAGACTAGATAGAATCTGAAATTCCTACTATAATCATAATACATAATTCTATAGTGTTCAAATTTGGAGAGAGAAATTTTTTAATTTTTTTTTGAACTTTTATGAATTGTCCAGTTCAAGAATTTTTTTCTTGATTTAATTAAAAGAAGGTGTCCACTTACCGGTGTAGTCTTGATTTTGGAGAATACCATAGAAGACTTGAAGGTTTGAAGCATCAAGTTTTTGCATTTACAAGATAGGTGTTTGTGATTTAAAAAATTGAAAGTTCGTGAATCCGAATTAATTAAAGAATTGATTATTGAGTTTCAGTAAAAATTTGAATCCTTTATTATATATGATGGTTTATTGAATTAAAGAAATTTTTTTAATTTCTGGATAATTCCGCTTCCGCATTCTAACAATTGGTATACAAACAATCTAGATCGTTCACGCGCTTGTTATTTCTGAATCTTGTTTGCATGTTCTAGTTGAGCGATGCCTAGGAATATTTTATAATGTGATGATTGAATTATTTTAAACTATGATCCTATTATTTGTGGTCAGTTCTTGATTATAATTCGTCATTTCGAGTATATAACGAGATATGTAGATTACGACTCCATCATCTTGATTTAATTTTCATTTCAATTAAATTCAAAATTGTTAGTCCATGAAACATAGGAATTATGTAATTCTTATAATTTTGTATTTTGTAAATTGATTGAAGATTGAAGACCGAGACGATCAAGAAGAAATCAAGAATTGCAGAAAAAATTATTTTTCCTAAAGACAGTAAAAACCGTCTACGTGTGCAGAAAAGTTTTCTGTCTACACTGTTATTTTTTATTATTAAAAATCGAAATTAATTTTATGTAAGTACGGTGGCAAAGTCCTTTGGTATTTTTGGAGTCTACTGTTAGATCCTTGAAGATTTTTGGTTGAAGTTATTGGTATTACAATCTACCCTCCTAACAATTAATTTTGGCAGAGTCATAGCACCATTGTGCTTTTAATAAGGGGATCACCTTATTCCTGAATGCTTGAAATTTAATATTAATGATTCTTATTTAGACTTCCCAGTAGCTCAAACCCCGTCGTAACTTAATGGATTGATGGTTGACCACATGACTTGTGTAAATGAATGTACTTTCAAAGCATTGACATATGGAAGACGTCATGCAAAGTTGATATGCAACATTCCCAATTCATTACAAGACTTCAAACGAACCAATGAACCTTGATCGTAACTTACCCTTGTTACCAAAAGTAACATTCCTTTCATTGGTGCAATTGATAGGTATGTTTTGGCACACTTATTTAATATATAAATATACTTATTATCGATGAAAAAGGATAGATATCGACTCACAATTGGGTAATTTTGACTTTTGTAGGTCATAAACTCCAAATTGAAAAAGAACAAAGCAAAAAGAAGAGAAAATGAACCAAAAGCGTACAAAAAATGAAGTTGGGACCAAATTGCACAATGGCGAGTAGTTGAAGGACTTGGGAAGCAATTTATGAAGGGCAAAATTGATATAAAAGTCAAAATTCGAGGACAAAATCATAGTTGAGGGACCTAGTGTGCAAATATTGGAAAAAATGAGCTACAAGTTGCTGAAAAGGAGGGTAGCCTAGGCGCTCACTTGATGCCCTTTTATAGATCTTGGGGCCTCGTTTCGGCCTAAGTCCATTTTAAATGTTTTTCCAAAATTTGAGGACTTAGGGTGTAATTTTCTAATGGTTTTGAGGGATTTTGAAGATGGAATAAACGCATCCAGGGGAAAATTCTTCTCCTTCCTTCTTTATTTCTTTTTGCTTTTCATTTTCTTTTCTCTCATTTTCTTTGTTCTTTCTTTTTATGTTCTTTTTCTTTTTATTTTTTCTAGTTAAAACCTAAAACACAATGAGGAGATATCAAAGTTTTGGAGAAATCAAGAGCAAGTAATTTTCGTCTGTAAAAATCTAACGAAAAGGGATTTTATCTATAAACTTGTAGTTTCTCCATTGTTTTATCATACTTGTAAGGTAATGTTATAAATATTCTCCTTTTTATCATTTATATAACATGAGCTAAATATTTGTGTTGAGATTTATGGATGAAATTTAAGTTTGCTTTAATTAATTTCAATATTTGCTTTTTAATACTAAAATACTTATTTCTATGTGTATCTACTATTATATTTCTTTCATTTTCATTTATGTGGCCAATGAATGATTGTGTTTAGTGATTTGTAAATCGTTCAAGATAATATTGTGCATTTTAAATCAAATAGTAAGAACCCTAAATTTGTGTAGGGGAATAGTGATAATCCCTAACCCTAGGTAACCCATTGAGCTATTTTCACAAAAGTTCAATACAATTGTTTGTTTTAATCGACATATAGATAGATTATGTTCAACCAATGAATTAGGGTTAATTTTGCTCGAGAAATGTAATCAACTAAAATTGAAAAATTGGGTCTGACATAGTAAACAAGTAATTTGTTAATTGACTTATTGAGAAATTAATTAGGCGACGGTTAAATGAAACATTGAATCCCAACCACGTTCTCTTCCAAAATTTCCAAATTCTTATGTTTTCTTATTTTGTAGATTTTTAGTTAATTTTCATTATTTTCCAAAATTAAATCTTTGTTGTGTGTTTGGTTTCTTTGTTAAGATTAAATTAATTAAAGTTATGTAATCAAAAGTAAACATTTATCGAGGGATCGACAACCTAGACTCAAAAAGTCCACTTTATTATTTAAACACGACCCGTACACTTGCGATGTATAATTTTAACGAACAGCAGCCTTGAGAAATACTTTGTCACCTATTGAAAATTCAATTCATTTCCTGTTTTGTCTATCCAGAGCAATTTTCATACTATCCCGAATTTTCTTAATAGCCTACGCTATTTGTACAATGATCTCTGGATCCAAAATCCTTTGCTCACCAACCTCATCGCAATGAACTGGTGATTTACACCTCCTCCCATACAATACCTCATAAGGTGCTATGCCACTAGAAGCGTGATAACTATTGTTGTATGCAAACTCAATCAAGGGTAAATGTTTCTCTCAATATCCTCCAAACTCAAGGACACATGTTTGGAGTATATCTTCCAGTGTTTAAATCGTTCGCTCAAACTGAAGGCGAAAAGCTGTACTAAATTTTAACTTAGTTCCCATAGCTTGTTGTAACATTTTCAGAAGCTCAATGTGAACCTTGGATTTTTATCTGATACAATTGAAATGGGCATACCATGCAACCTTATTATCTCATTTACAGATAACCGTGCCAATTGGTCCATTGAAAAATGTCATCCGAACCAGCAAGAAATGAGTTGATCCACAATGACCCAAAGAGCCTCATTACACCTTGTTGAATTTGGGAAACTGAAGATAAAGTCCAGTATTACATGCTCCTATTTCCAGTCCAGAACTTCTAATAGTTCAAGTAACCTTGACGGACGTTGATGTTCAACCTTCACTTGTTGACATACTAAACAACTTTCGACACACTCAGCTATATCCCTCTCCATGCATTTCCACCAAAATACCGCCTTAAGGTCTTGGTACGTCTTTGTATCTCAAATGTACTAAATAAGGAATGGAGTGTGTCTTTTCTAATATTTCCTTTTCAACTCCTCAAAGTCTGGTACCCACAAGCGTTATTGATAATACAGGAACTTGTCCTTATCCATGGTGAAATTCTTTCGCTTCTCTGTATCAATCTTTGACATAATGAATTCACATGACTGATCATCTTTCTAATGGTCTTTAATTATGTCACTGAATGTTGATCAAATCGAAGTGCTACCATTCGAGCAATAGTACCTGGCGGTGTTGTGACCAATTTGAGACTAACTCTCTCGAGCTCTTTCCATAATGGCTTTTGTAGTCAAAGTCGCCACTTGACTTGTCACTTTATAACTCAAGTTGCTGCTACAACATTCACCTTCACTGGGTGACAGTGAATGTTGCAGTCGTAACTTTTTACGAACTTAAGCTATCTTCTCTATCTCGTGTTCAACTTCTTCTAAGTAAAGATGTATGTGAGATTCTTGTGGTCTTTTAAATGTCAGATTTACCTCCATAAAGGTAGTGCCTCCAAATGTTTAGTGCATGGACTATCAAGCAAGTTCTAAGTCGTGCGTAGAGTAATTTTGCTCAAGTGACTTCAATTGTCTTGATGCATAAGCGACCACTTTACTGTACTGCATCAAGATACATTATATTTCCTTCTTAGAGGCATCACTGTAAATCACGAAACCCTCTGATCCTTCAGTTATAGTTAAAACTGGAGCATTCACTAACTTCTATTTCAATTCCTCAAAATTATGCTCACATTTCTCTATCCAATCAAATATTTCACCCTCACAAGTTAATTGTGTTAGTGGTCCTGATATCTTGGAAAATCCTTCAATAAACCTCCTTAGTATCCCACCAAGACCAAAAAGTTGCGAATTTCTCCTACAATGGTTGGCCTTGACCACTTTAACATCACCTCCACTTTGCCTGGATCAACCTCTATGCTTCGGGTTGTGACAACATGTCCAACGATTACATTTTAGCTTTTGTAGCCATCCTTCCTTTAACCTTCTCTCACACGCTATATGAATTTCTTTATATTGTTTACTTCAGATATGCATTCAAAGACTTCTATCGTCTTCCTTTCACTTTCCCTTTCTATTCTATTTTACTACTATTAATCGTTTGATTTTCTGTCTTCCCTTCTTTCGAGCTTCTGTGAATCCTTTGCAAAAAACGAGTAACAGTTCCACACGAAGTGGACAACAAAAAGGGAAAATTTTCACTCGAATTGGACCTTAGTGACTACAAAATTTCCTCTTGCCCATGTTCAAAGTTTTGTGAATCTTTCACAAAACCAATATAAATTGGACCGTGTTGACAACTATCTTCATCTGTTATCTCTTATTGTGTATGTATTTTCATTTCTGTATTTTTGTTTGTGTTCTTTTGTGATATTTTTTTCCCGTATGCTGAGTTATCGTTTACACTATTTGTAAGATCTTTGTTTTCTCTTCGCTGCCTTGTTTATCAATTATGTTTTCTTAGAATTTTCAAATTAATAACGCATCAATTTACAAATACAAATAGTTACAATGCGCGAGGGTTTCCTTCGAAGGTAGAACGTTCCGCTCATGTATATCATATTTAATTAATTTTTTGATGCGTGGATTGTGAAAACCTTAGTTTTTTAAGTTTCAGTTTCCACATAAATCATATAAATCTAAAACCTCACCTAAACGTTATATAAACAGTATTCTTGCTTCCAATTTTGCTAATAATTGTAGAGTCATTGACTCTTTATGAGAATTTTGGCGGTTAAAGATTTATTTTATTTTATTATTTATTTATTATTATTATTTTTTATTTTTTGGGGATTTTGGAAATGGGTTTGGAATTTCATTTTTATATTCAATCGAGATGGTTTAGATGAAGAAATAAACCTACTTTTCCAATTAAACACAGTTTTCCGTCATTTAGTTATGATATGAAATTATATTTTCTTTGGTTTCTTATTTGGGTGTAATCATAGTGTATTTTATATTGGTTCAGTTGATTTTTACATGGTCGTGACTGAATTACCAAGAAGAATTTTAAGAATTTGGGGGAAATATGGCATTGTATAAGGGTATATTGTCAAAATCTATTTTAGTTTGATCTCTTCTGCTTGAGTTTTATCCTTATATGAGGGTCTGGTCTATTTACCCCATTTCAGTTTTGTGAACATTTATGAAGCTAAGATATGAAGTGGTTAATGACACTCGTGTAGAAAATCATGATTTCTTGAAGCTTTGCTAAATTCCATTAGAACAGTAATCTTTGAGGGATGTATAGCGTTTATAAATTGCTATAGTTGGATATGAATTGGGACGACCATAGGGAGTCAACAATTACATATAAAATGCAAAATAGAATGCCATATGTATATAATATTGGCAACTATTGAATTCATGTCTCTAGTAATCTCTTACCTCCATCTCTCCCTCACCGCATGCTTGGCAAGTGTATAAATGTATCCCTTAAAATGACTCACATAAAATTATAACCATGAGCAAATTAACAGTTTAATTATCCATCCAATTGAAACTTAGTTCAAGTCTAATTAAACTCAACCACATGGTTTACTATTTGTATTAATACTTGCAGCTTTTCACATTTAGGCTCAAATAAATAAATATTCACCACAACAAAAATAACTTTTTGCAACATTCAAAAACTGTTGCGAAAGATCTTTTGCAACATTAGAACACGTTGCAAATCTTGATGTTACTGTAGAATAGAAGGATATTAAAAAAAGTTTGAATGTTACTAATAATCTTTTTGTAACTTTTTAAAATTGTTGCTAGTAACCTTTTTGCAAAAATTGTTGCTAATAACCTTTTTACACCTTTTTTGAATGTTATCTATATTTATATCCTTATTTTTTGAAACATTTATTGAATGTTGTCATTTCTTACCTTTAAAAAAAAAATACAATATAAATTGTTATATACAAATATATATATATATATATTATTCTACATGTCTATAGTCTTTAAATTTATTTGTACAATAACAATAAATAATAAATCAGTCATCACATCACAAATAATAAATATCACATGCTTATTGTAAGAGAAAAAGAAAAACCTTAAAATTATAGTACTTTTCAAGTGTCCAACTAACAAAAACAAATATTGTTGGACAATGTCTTTTCTAAAAAAAATCTTTTCGAAAAGCACAAGTTATCCATCTAATAATCCACATTTTAGCCTATATCGGCAACAGCAGCATTTAGATTACTTTACTAGGAGAAAGTGCGCAAAAAGAAATTAAAGTTCGCAACAAAATTGGAACCAAAAAAGGCTCGCTACAAAGAAAAACACCATAATTTAGGTCATTGCACCTTCCTGAAAATTAATAGATATAAGGAGAAGAATTGGTCATTAATCCATCAACAAAATTGGCAAAAAAAGAACTAATCACGCAACATTATTATTTCTTTAAATGATTTTACATCAAATAATCATATTTCATTTGTTAGCTCACAATTAAGAGACGATTTCACTATCAAAATTCAAGAAAAGTTCTACATGCAATTGTGATCATATAAAAATGGAAAAGAAATTAGAAGTCAAAAGTATAAAATATATTATGAACCCTCTTGAGAATCAATGACATAAGTCATAAACAAAGAAGAAACAACAATCACCTTGTTTATAATAATATGGAGTCGAATAAATACATCGCGGACTGATTAAAAAAGAAAAAAGAATAGATACAATATCTGTCAGTTTGTCTAACTTGTGGTCCACCAAGAGGCCGATGGATCATTATCCTCGAGTTTGGAAGGCTATACCTTTTTCCTTCAGTAATTATCAGAGAGAATTGTATAGAAACTTCAGCAAGTAAAATAACCACCAATAGAATGTTGAACTTCTTAAAGTAAAATGCATTAGCATGCATGTCTTTGAGCATGCTGGATACAATAGTAAGATGATGAAACACCAAATATACACATCAGAAGAACTAAAGAAACAACAATCTTTGCCAATTACTATGAAAATATGTTGGTATTATAAAATTAGAGATGAACTGACTACTAATAAAGCTTCAATTTTAATTTTTTTTTCCAGCAAAGAAAGAGGTTTCAAATATCTCATAACAAATCTTGAAGAAAGAAAATAGTTGCTTGTCTAACAGAGGTACTTGGTTACTCTCTCTACCACTAAGGAAAGTTAGAAATACAATATTAGTAGAATCTACACCAAATTGTAATTAAATAGCAGTAATGTATCATAACCAGGCCACTAATCCAACACATACAGTAGAAAGTCTGGTCTACTATGCCTCATTTTGACAATAATGACCATACCTACCACAATAATGGAAAGCAAATAAGACAAATAAATGGTCAAAAGCTAGAAAGATGGAGTGGAAAAGGAAAAAAGAAATGTTACAAGCTGTAACTGATCTCTCTTTTCCACAGCTTCAAAATCTTAAATGCAGAGAAGGGTCACCACCATAAACTGCTTTATATAAATTATTTTTAACACATAATCCCCAATATTTAACACTTGAATTGGTTTTCATACTAAAAATCCAAGAAAATCAAAAGACTTAACCAGCATTGTATTTCCAGACTATTGAAATGTGGCACCAGTTTCTGCATATTGGAAAGCGTCACTGAAATCATTGACAAAAAATAGCAATTTCTTGAATAACTGAGAAATTAAACCTTGAATCCTTAATCAACTGATTGATATCATATAACTACAACAATTTTAAAGATTCAATCTATAATTTACAATGACTTCAACATGAATCTTCCAATATACAGTTGTCCTTGCATTAATATTCTTGAATAACTTAAATACATCTTAATAACCTTTAATTCTTTCTAAACTTCGAAAATAAACCAATTTTTCATGAACCCTAAAATTAAATTGAAGCAAATCTGCTGCTTTACCTCTAAAAGGAAGAAATTGAACACCCTACGTCATTAATGTTGCCATCCTTTTCTTTCTCCTCATTTTTTTCTCTCTTCTTTCTTTTCATCTCCTCATTTCTTCTCTTCTCTTGATTCTTCCCTGCTTGTTTCTTTTCATTCTCCAAATGAAAATAATGGGTCCAATGAGAGTTAAGTATAACTGTCACAAATTTGCAAAAGAAGTCCCTTTACCTTATGGGCTGGGTGAATTTTAATTGGGTCGTGGGCTACTATTCACAGCATTTAACGACCGTTGCAAAAAGTGATTTTTTTTTTGAATGCTTTCGCAATAGTTAATGAATATTGCAAAAAATGAAACTTTTCCAAACATTCAATAAACGTTATAAAAAGTGACGTTGCAAAAAGTTCACTTTGCATTAGTTAATAAACATTGCAAAAGGCCATATATTACGAGTTTCAACAATGTGCACTGAACGTTGGTGTAAAGCCAGATTTTAACAACATTCAATAAACATTGAAAAAAAATGAAAATTTTCGCAGCATTCAATGAATGTTACAAAAAAGTTAACTTTTTGTTAAAGCCAACAAACGTTTCAAAAGGCTATATATTAAGAGTTTCAGCAACATGCACCAAATGTTTATGTAGAGTTCAAATTTTAAAAGCGTTCAATAAATGTTGCAAAAAATAAAACTTTTCACAACATTCAATAAATGTTGCAAAAAAGTGTTTATGTAAAGTTCAAATTTTAAAAGCGTTCAATAAACATTGCAAAAAATAAAACTTTTCACAACATTCAATAAATGTTGCAAAAAAGTTCACTTTTTGCAACAATTAGTAAACGTTGCAAAATGCTATATATTACGACTTTTAGCTACATTCACTGAACGTTGTTGTAAAGTCAGATTTTAACAACATTCAATAAACGCTACAAAAAATGAAACTTTTCATAACATTCAATAAACGTTGCAAAATATGACATTAGTAACATACATTTAAAAAATGTTGCCAAAGCTCAATTATGTTAACCAATGGCAACATTCACTTATTAAAATTATACAATAGACCCCCTTTAACAACACTCAATTAACAAATGTTGCCTCTTTAGTGTTGCCAAAAATCAGTTTTTTTGTTGTGATTCTCATAGTCTATCCACTAGAACATTACTTCATTCGTGTATCGATTGGAAATTGGAATATTTTCTAGCTTACTACATAATGAGCTTGTATTTTTTTATTATTTATTCCTAAAGTTACTTATTTGACATGTGGACTTTGTTTCAGTACATTGACACATCAACGATGGTGCAGATATTGTTGCATTAGCTAGAGACTATATCAAGTTTCTGTTTGGAGGACAGAAGAGCTAACATCTAAGGCATGCCATCTATTAGTGAAAGATGTTCTTCAAGATGCTGACATAGAAGAAAGATGAAGATGATCGATATTGGCTTGAACGCAAAATATTTAGTACCTCCACATGGTATGATAGCCCTGTCAAGTCTATAAACGGTGATACCGGAGAGCACGTACCTTATTCATCCTTGACAAAGGGTATATAAAGTATAAGGTTTAAGACTCTTAATGAAAACCTTGCACAAAGCTTGCTTCTCAAAAGATTTGGTTTCGTAGTGTTTTCATGTCTTCATTTATGCCTTTACCTTGTGAAATACATTTATTATAAAAGTTCATTAAGGAATGGCAAGAAGGAATTTGCAATAGATTTAATCTGGATGATTGTACAGGCCTGAGCATAAGGATATCCCTTTTTCTTCTTCTTCTTTTGATCTCATGTTTAGCAATTGAATGCCACCATCAGGGGTTCGTGGTCTACTATGTACGTGTGAGGTGTGGTGGAAGGAAGAGGCCAAATCCCAATAGTACTTTGTATAGTTAGAAGAATTATTAAGTTATCGAGTACCTGAGTTTACGGGATCCATGGACAAAAACTGTAACCTTTCGTCATGTAAAGTTATGAAAATAATTGGAACCTATTTATCCTAGTTTTTATTTTTGTTTTTGTTTTGGTTCGTGAAAGGAGCTACTTTGTTTGCCAACTCCAATTGGATTTTCAAGGTTTGTGCTTTTTGAAGCTAAATTAATTAGGGTGTTGAGTTTATTGCACGAGTTTTGAAGGGAATTGCGATTTGGAATTTACATTTAGAGTCCGATGTTTAAATTTTGGTTCGGCTTAATTAGAATATTAATGAGGTGAAGATGAATCAAAGAGACGCTGTAAAAACCAGCAACGCTCTGGATCCCAATTAATTACTTTAACTCTCCCGCTTTATATGTTGATGCATTTTTTTCTACTTGTCTAAATGGTGTCTTTAGTCTCGATGATAGCTGGTTTTGCCTCCGCAAGTTTGGAGTCAACTGAAGATACAATTATCCTGAAAAAGGACTAAGATATTTTTGTATGTTTTTTAGTATTTTTGCATTTTTTAGGAAGGGAGGTTAACATTACGATATAGAGAACTATTATACACGTTCAAGGGCATTTAATATTAATACTTCCTGCTAAAGCTTGCTTTCAGAAGGTTATATTGTTTCCTTTTGCGTTTCTCAATTTTTTAAATTTGAATTTATTCTGCAATTAAGGGTAAAATGTATATTGCTAATTTGTTCCTCATAATCTTTCATTTGTCAATATACCCTATTTACAATGTTGTCTGCCTCGAAACATTTAGCAACATATGCTTAACACATAATATTTTCTTATACATACATTATTACATAACTCAACTATATCGTGTAACAGGCCTTGCACGTGTCTTACTTGGTTGAGCCAATTGTATATGGGTAAGGGTTAGTTAATGATGAGTTCAGATAGTGGATTTGGCTTTAGGAAAAAATTCATATGAGTTTAACTTTGACCGATTTCAAAACTAATAAAAAATGTTAAAAATTTCAAAAATCAGATATTATTAAATTTTGTTTATGAAATAACTGAATAAAAAAATATTTTATTAATTAAACATATTAAGGTCACAAATCTATATAATTTCATCACAAATTATCAAATTAATTGGTTACAAATTATTTCTCGAGCACAAATTAAAAATTCTATAGGACATTATTCATCGGTCACAAAATCAAAACTTTTATTGGTCACAATTCATTTATCAATTACACATTATCAAATTAATTGTCAAATTAATTTTGTGGTCACAACTTAATAAATTGTGAGTCACAATTACATTTTTTAGGTCACAAATTAACCAATTTATTGATCACAATCAACCAAATAATTGGTCACAAACAGCTCCTATCCCATCCCATCTACCCATGGCCACCGTCGTCTCACCAGACCGTGCAAAATCACCACCACAACAACCACTACATCACATCAATGCAAACCTACCACCACCATAGTAACCACACACCAAACTCCTACACTATCATCGTTGCCAGATCGCAACATAACCAAACTCCTACAAATCAACCACAAAACCACCACAAACCCATCATGACAACCAGAGTGTACACCACTGTGCCCAACACTCTAAGTTCGTTGCCGCTCGGGACGAGATCTGAATGTCGTGCACGACGAGATCTGAATGCCGTACACGACGGGATCTGATCGTCATTGTATGCAACGAACTCAAGCTCCGTTTAGCAACAACGCCTAAGGCAATACATTCGCCACTCACAACGGCTGATCAGTGGCACTGGATTCGCCTCCTCATTCGTACCTACTGGTGAAAGGAGTGAAAGAAAAAAAATGAAATAGGTCTCCCTACCAAGAGTTCCTTGGGGATATGCAAGAACTGGCTAACACTGCATACGCTATATCCGGATGTGTGTGACAGATAAATAGGTTCCTACAAGTACTGGTACATTTCCATGTCTACTGCAACATCTTCCTCTACCTTTCCAAGTCTAACATTCGAATCTAATGAAGTACTTGCTGGTTTGCAAACTATCTTCTCCTTATCATCAATCCCGATCACTATTGTGTCATCAACATATTCTAAGAAAACTGTGACTCCCTTGAAGGTGAGTGTTTAATGTACAGCATATGATCCCTTTAGCTTTGTCTATATATATCCCATGGCTATCATAACTCTTGCAAATCTTCCAAACCATGCCTATGGTGATTTCTCAAGTCCATAGAGGCTTTCTTCAACCTACACACAATATAACCAGCCAAATTATTCCCATAACCTAATACGACCTCTATATAAATTTCTTCCTTTAGTTCTCCAGGCAAACAATGCAATCTTAAAATCAAAATGCTGCTATTCCAACCATAATTAGTTGTTAATGACAACAAGATTCTAACAGTATTTATCTTTGCAATTGGAGCATAAGTCTCTAGGTAATCGATTCCATATGATTGAGTATAACCTTTAGCCACCAACTTTCCCTCGTATCTTTCTATCGATCCATCTGCCCTATACTTCACTATATAAACCCATTTTACATCCCACTAATCTCTTTCTTGTTAGCAACTTCACCAATTCCCAAGTTTTTTTAAGGACCTCTATCCTTACATTCATAGCTTGTTTCTATTTCTCATTGGACAAAGCCTTGGATAAGGTGGCAGGAATGACAATGGTGTTTAAGCTAACAAGGAAGGCTCTATGAGATGGGGAAAAATGTTTAAAAGACAAGAAATGTGCAAGAGGATATAAATGTCGGTTTGTGAGCAATGGGAAGGCCCTGTCATTATTGCTCACATTAGATTCAGTTTTAGCTTGCAATGAAGGGTTAGAAATTGTTGCCGCATTCTCAAAATCCGGGTTCGTGTCTTGTACTTGCACAGATTCAAGGACAACCATCTTCCTTGAAAACACCTTGCCCTTGCCAAATATTTACATTTTCAAAAGTAGAGTCCATCTTTTTTCTTGAGGATTTTGAGCACGGGCACGAGTTCAGACAAGGAGACACGGAATTCAACATAGTGGAATGAGGAACTGATCTGGACCTGGAAAGTGACAGTAAGTTAGGCAAAAAACTATCCTTATTTACCATTATTGAATTCTCACCCTAAAGATAAGGAGCTGTGAAATACAACTCTAATTCATTGAAAGGAACACCACCGAGACATAGAATTTCTTTGATGGAGGGTGGTAACACTTGCACCCTTTCTAAATTGACGAATAACCACAAAGACACATCTTAACACCCTAGGATCCAAGTTTCCCCTATTTTGACTATGGTCATGGACAAATGATATACACCCAAACATCCTAGGGACAAGATTATTTGTAGTGTGTAGGTTAGGATAGAATGTCGATAGTATTTCCATTTGACTCTTGAATCCCAAGATTCTGGAAGGTAAACGATTTATTAGATGTGTGGCTGTAAGAACTGCTTCTACCCAAAAGGATTTAGGTACATCTCTATGGAACATGAAGGCTCAGGTTGATTTAAGGTGTCAATTTTACTTTTTTGCTACTCTATTTTGCTGTAGAGTACTAACATAAGATGACTCGTGTACTATCCCTTAATTCTTCTTAAAGTACGGAGATAGGACTTGATTGAACCAACCCAAACCTTTTGATATTGACCTTAAATTGATTCTTAATCATGGAACAAAAATTTGGATGAACAGTACTAACATCAAATTTATGTATGAGCCAAAAAATCCAAGTAACATGAGAATTATGTTTAATAACCCTAAATGACACATGTACAAGTCAACAATGGTGAAGCCACTCTCTATATTGGATGAAAAAACTCAAACAAAAGAATGAGGTAATTTGCCCTTGATGATACTTGATTGCCTCGGTGATTCGAGTTAGGAAAAGCCCATCCCATTCTCTAGCATGTCCAATCATCTTCCCCGAATCCTTGTCCTGAAATACACTAACTATAATGAAAAACCACATTGCAATGTAAATCATGAGTGAGTTTTTGTCTAGAGACAATATTTGTGGACAGTCTAGGGACATGGAGAACGTTTTACGGTCAATGATGGGCTTATTTTGAAATCTCCTGCACCTGCTACCTTGGTCAAAGAACCATAAGTTGTGACTATTTTCCTGTTGCTTGGACATGGGAAATATGTGAAAAAAATATTTTGTGAGTTGGTCATATGTTCAGTAGCTCCTAAGTCCATGACGCAATAGAGAAAGGAAACTCACCTGAATACGCCAATGAACAAATACCTAAAGGTTTGTCAAGGTTGCCAATAAGAGATCTCACCTTCTTGACCTCTTTTTGGAGTCTAGTGTGGCAGAAGAAACAACTTTTTACCTTTTCAAAACAAATAGTGCGAAACAAGGTGGAGGCAACTCATTTGTTGGTGAAGGATTTACGTATCAAAAACTAAGAAGAGACTTGCTACTTAAGTTGGAAAGCATAAAAGTTCACATAATCAAGCTCGCATTAAATGTGAAGCCTTGATAAATCAAGAGCAACACGGTCAATCAATTTTCTTCAAGCAGTCCAAACAAATGCGACATGATTATCGTGTCTATCTTATTGCATCAATTGACTGTGTTCAAGTTTTGTTGCAACAAGGGCTTTCATTTCAGGGTCATGATGAATTTAAGAATTCTCTCAATTAAGGTAACTTCCTAATTCAATTACAATTCCTAGCTGATCATAATCATGAGGTTAAGGCTGTGACGTTGGAAAATGCTCCTCAAAATTGCAATCTAACATCCCCTAAAGTATAAAAGAATAGAGTAAGTGCTTGTGCTGCTGAAACGATAAATGTGATTATAGATGTTGGAGATTCATTATTTTCTATTTTAGTTGATGAATCTCATGACGTGTCAACAAAGGAGCAAATGTCAATTGTGTTACGACATGTGAAAAATGAATTTGTAAATGAATGTTTCATAGGTATTGAACATCTGTCCAGTACCATTGTTGTCTCACTCAAGGCCGCTATTGATAACAAGTTTTCTAGATATAACTTGAGCATTTCTAATCTAAGGGGACAAAGTTACGACGGGCAAGCAATATGCAAGGTCAATTCAGTGGTCTCAAAGCACTCATTTTAAATTAGAACCGTTGTGCCTTTTAAGCTCATTATTTTGCTCATCAACCGCAATTAGTAGCTATGGCAAAGAAGAATATACCGATTATTAAATTCTTTCATGTGGTTGCTAATGTGATAAATAATGTTATAACATCTAAACGTTGTAATCTTCTACAAGAGAAACAATCAGACTTCATTATTGAGGCATTGGAGAATGATGATATCTTAAGTGGACGGGGCCTTAATCAAAAAACCACTCTTCAACGTTTAGGTGATACGCATTAGTGATTTCATTATAATTCTTTGGTTAGCTTGATTAGCATTTTTAAGGCTATTATTGATGTACTTGAAATAACTGTTGAAGATGAATCTAGTACTTGTGATAAAAAAAAGTTATGCATTCAATTTATTGGAGTCAATACAATCGTTTGATTTTACATTTAATCTACATTTAATGAGAAGTGTCTTGAGTATTTCAAATGATTTGTCACAGGAATTGCAAAGGAAAGATCAAGACATTATCAATGCAATGGACATGGTGAATGTTTGCAAAAAACGACTCCCAACTTCTGAGAGATGATGGGATTCTTTTTTGCAACAAGTTCCTTTTGTCAGAATCATTATATTGATGTGCCAAACATGGATGTTATGTTTATGGTATTCGCTCTCATCGTAATCCTCCACAAATAACCAACTTGCATCACTTTTTGGTAGATTTATTCTACGCTATCATCGATATGCAATTTCAAGAATTGAATGATCGTTTCTTAGAGGTAATTGCTGAGTTGGTCCTTTTGTTTAGCTTGTCTGTGTCCACAAAATTCATTCTTTGCTTTTGACAAAAGAAAGTTTTATCCACAAAATTTTTCAATGGTAGTTCTCTTCATAGTGGAATATCAACTTGATAATTATAATTTTGACATTCTCTTTAATAAAGAGTTCGAAGAATTGAATAGCTTTAGCGCTCTAGCACATAAATTAGTTTTGAAAAATAAGAATAGAGCATACCTACTGGTTTGCAAGCTTTTGACTTTGGCACTAATTCTTTCGGGTGCCATGACTACTGTGGAGAGTATTTTCTGCCATGAATATTGTGAATGATAGATTATGAAATCGGATTAGAGATGAGTGGATGAATGATAGCCACATCGTTTATGTGGAAAAAGATATATTCTTGAAGATTAGTAATAAAGTAATTTCACAAAGATATCAAAGTATGAAAACTCGTAAATAACAATTGTATTGTATTGTATTCTACCCCTGGAAACCTCTTATGTCACTCTTCCCAATCCAGATGAGCGCGGTTTAATCTTGACAGCTCTTGGTAGGAAGAAGCCAATAGATGCCAATGTGGACTTGATGGCAATTGGAAGTGACAGTACGTGTGAAAATTTCAGTGAAGCTGACCTATCTACTCTGGTTTGTCTGTACTTGATTGTTTTCTTCATAGGGTAACAATATTTTAGAAACTGGTTTTGGTTACTATAAATATTTAATTAACATAAATAATTTCTAGTAAATTGGAAGGTTCATAATTGTTTGATGTGAATAATTAGTGTTTGTTAAATCATAAACGACAAAGATGGCGAAAAAAATGCTTTATTGCCATTCAAGATATTTTGTGATGCATAAATAAGTTATCTTAAAGAAATTTGATATGACTTGAACAAATGTTGTTCGATTGAGAAAATGGGAATTGTATTCTATTTCTTCTTTCACTCTTAATGTAAATGTTCATCCCTTGTAACGATCAGTCTCAAGTTTGTTATTTTTATTTATCCTAGATGAATAAAACTGCTATAGAAGCTATTGCAAACAAAATAAATTTGGAGAACAAATCTTTATATGCAACACCATTGACTATCAAACAAATACACTTCGATTGAGTATCGGAGAAAATATCTCTATCTGTTTTAGATGCAGTATGAATTTTTATCAAGCTTGATTTTGTTATTGTAATATACCTCAAGAAAAGTAAATAACTGTGTCAATTTTTATGCTTGGCTGCAAAAGATAAGAAAACATGAACAGTCGTCAGAAAGCTTCATAGCGACTTTAGAATGGACCTGATCACGTGAAAAAAGCACTCCTATGACTTATAGTTGTTTGTACACTTTTAGTGAAGAATCAGGCAATGAAATTTTTTGGTTTCAAAGATAATAAGTCTTAAAAAATTATGACTTCTAAAGCTTCATCGACAAGAATGTAAAAATGAAAAATTAAACTAAACTTCCTAAAGATTATGACTTCTAAAGCTTAATTGACAAGAATGTAAAAATGAAAAATTAGACTGAATTTCCTAAATCAAAAACTTTTAAGAATTATTTTCTTCAAAACAAAAAATTTCTTCGCTTGCTTCTTCATTAATAGTGTACATATAACTATAAATCCTACGAGTGCTTTTTTCACGTGATTAGGTCCATTCTAAAGTCGCTATGAAGCTTTCTGACAACTATTGACATTTTCTTATCTTCTGCAGTCAAATATAAAAATTGACACAGATACACTTATTTTTCTTGAGTTATATTACAATAACAAAATCAAACCTAATAAAAATTCATATTGTACCTGAAACAGATGAAAATATTTTCTCCAGTGCCCGATTGAAGTGTATTTGATGGTCAATAGTGCGGCATATAAAACTTCGTTCCCCGAATTTATTTGTCCACAATAGCTTCCATAACAATTTTATTCATCTAGCATAAATAAAAGTATCAAAGCTTGTGATTGATAATCATAAGGGATGAACATTTACGTGAAGAGAGAAGAAATAGAATGCAACTCTCATTTTCTCACTAGAACATTCATTCAAGTCTTCTTTAGGATGACTTTTTTGTGCTTCACAAAATATTAACAAAGCATTTTTTCGTCATCTTTGTTATTTATGCTTTAACTAACACTAATTACTCATATCAAATAATTATGAACCTTCCAATCTACTAAAAGCTATTTATTTTAATTAAATATTAATAGTAATCAAGACCATTTTTACTAAAATAATGTTACTCTATAAAGAAACAATCAATTATAGACAAACTAGAGCAATAGGTCAACTCCACTGAAATTTTTACAAGTACTGTCACTTTCAATTGCAATCAACTCCACATTGACATCTATTGGCTTCTTCCTACCAATAGCTATCAAGATTAAACCACGCTCATCTGGACTAGGAAGTGGGACATATAGAGGTTTCCAGAAGTGGGCCTAGAAAGCTTTTTCAGTGCGGACAAAATTAGAAAATTTACAAAAAAAAAAAAAAATAACCGCATTATAACCCAGTACACAAACATTATACTAAAAATGAAATACCTTAAAATTACTCTTTACGAGTTTTCATACTTTGATATCTTTGTAAAATCACTTCATTATCAATCCTCAATAATACATATTTCTCCACATAAACGATGAGACTATCATTCGTCCACTCATTTCCAATCCGATTACGTAATCTACTCCGGTTCTCCAATTCACTACACTTACATAATTCTATTTTATAGATTCTCCAAGCCACAAATGACAAACCCCTCCAATGATCCAACAATACACTAAGAGGGTGTTTGGGAACCATTTTTATGTAAAAATGCATTTTGAAATAGTAAATTGATGGAAAATGTGTGGATTAAAAATAAAGAAAAATTTTTGATTTACATGTAATATTATTTTAATGAAGAATGTGTGATTGAAAATAAGAGAGAAATACATTTTTAAAAAAATGGGAACCAAATGGGGCCTAATATGTACAAACTTGCTACCTGTGGTATGAAAAAATACAAGATTGAAAAGTTAACTAACAAAGAGTCAAATTATCAAAATGTGGATGAAAAATATTAAAGTCCTAAATTTTAGCTTAGACCCTAAAACCCAATTTCAATCTTTACAAAGAAATTAAGTGATATATAAAATGAATTAGAGAATCTATAAAATAGATGAAAACCAAAACAAATTATATTTCTCAATTCTCATTGATACATGAAATAAAATGAGTTGCAGACATAAAGAATAAAGATACAGCCATACAAAAACTTGAGAAATTGGAAGCAAGCAGTCGTCGTCCCGTCGAAGACTCGAAGCAGGCAGTTGTCGTCACGTGACTCGCATTGGGTCTGAGGCTTGAAGCCAGCAGCAACCAACAAGGGCAATATTCTACGGTTTCTTCTTCTCGACTTTTACCACCATTTAAGGCTCAAGCCTCCTCCTCAATCATATGGGTAATGTTGTAGCTTGTAATTGGGCCAATTAATTGGCCCAATTCAATTTTATTTTATTTTTATTTTAACATGGGCCTGGGCTGCTATGCATAATTGGTAGCAGCCCAAAGTCCCGTGCAGGCATCTGCCTCACCGGGCCTTCATTATCGCCACTGTATATTGACATAACCCCCTTTATATAGGGTTTCAAAAATCATAACTAAGTAAAGAAATGTTATAAAAGTGATTAAATCACACTCTAATCATGTTTCCTAAAATACAAATCAAAATAGGAAACTTAATAAACAATCATCTCCTATAATATTGCATCATTTCTCCTCAACTGAGAGAACCTTAAACCTTGACCAAAAGCCGATATTGAACCTTGAACAACATCCCAATGTTGAACTTAGACCAAGGGGGACGATCTTTCTTGTGAATCAAATATCTAAACTAATTACTTAAGAACAATTGAAACTGCAAATCCTCTCAAGAACTATGATAGATCAAGGGCTATGATCTTTGCTTCTGAAAAAATAGCGACATGGAACTCCAAAAAGCGAAAATCTACACAACTCGTCTATAAAATATCCAATTGATAGTGAATAATGAGGAGCACAAAGATTTAGTGTTGAACCATTTTAGCACCTTTCTACAAAATTGTGTGTTTAGCAATTAATTGAGGGGGAGATCACATAGAAAGAGTAAATCAGAAACCGAAAGGAAATGAGGGAACCAAAAACAATAAGAAAAAGGAAAAACGATGCCTCTAGAGTATAGACAAATGCCTTCCTAAGATAAGTACAGAGAATTAATATTACAAGAAAGGAGATTTTGCTAAAAGGTTTCAAGCTGCAAAACCTATTTACACAGGATACATACCAACATGACAGAAGAGTTCCAATAAGACATCAAATCTATATCTAAAAACAAGGAAGCTATAGATTTCCAAAGCAAAGATAGACCAAAAGCTAGCCCACGAAAAAATATACCAATTACAACAGTTGAAAGACAAATGACCAAATCAACATCAATGTCCATCCATGACCAGGAAAAAAATAGATTGAACCGCAAAACCAACAAACAATACACATTAATTAAAGAACTAGGCGATATGTAAAAAATAACCAAATAAACAAAATCCAATTTGATAACAATGCAGGAGAACAAAGGTACGAAATAAAAGGGCATGCATATAGCATCGATATACATTCACAATTTTCATATGCATTTAATGTTAGGTTGCAATGTTACCTCAAAATCAGCCATTGTCATGCCGAGCCTTTCTATTTCTTCACATGATCAAGGTTGTCTCCACCATTCTTCAACAAGCTCCCCTTGTACAGGTTCTGTAGAAACCTGATACTTGCATTGGCCTATTATCCAATTCATTTGCTAGATTGCCAGCTTTGTCCGTAAGTGCTGCCAAGTCAGCTCCAACAATCCCTGCAGTGGACTAAGCTATATTCATAAGATCAAAAGCTAAATCTCATGGTCAAATCATCCAAGCCTCATCAATGCAGGATTAATAGAATCAGGCCTATTTGTTGCTCCAATAATGAGTACATACCCAGACATGCAATCAGAATTCTTTAAAGTTCCACTTTCATTTATAGGTTTGACAATTCTCGATGACTTATCCATGCACAACATTAGTATTGTGACAATTTGTTGCTCCATTACGTTATTGGAAATTTACCATTTAGTTGCAATCGCATCTATTTCATCTATGAATACAATGGATGGGGCTGTCCTTGTGAGCTTTAGAAAATAGCTCTCTAATATCTTCTTCTGATGTCGCTGAAACATTCAACAAATAAAACATCTCAGCAAGCTTGAAAAATATGTAAATAAGGGCGGGAACAAAACCAAGTTCATAATTGAAACCCCACACATAATAGACAAAAAAGGGAAATTAGTCCAATTGTTAAACTAGCAGCAAATAGGTGGACAAGATAAAAAATAGAAAATAAAAATAAATATAATAAAATAAAATAAGGAAATGACACGCATAGGTCTATTTACCCTGTCATCACTATAAGTGAAATCACAATTAGATATCTAAAAGATTTATGATTAAAAATTCGTCATCAAAAAAACAAAGAGAAACAAAAAACAATTACACCTGAAACTCCATACACCAATTCAATAGCACAGATCTTATAAAAGGGAACATCAGTCTCATTGGCAATGGCATTTGGTTTTGGTTTTCCCACACTGGGCCATGCAACAAGATCCCTGATATTGGTCACACACCAAGGTTTCGTGGCAGATAGAGATGGTAAAATGGCCCAATCACCTCCATTTTCAAGTCCTCCAACATTTCACTCATCCCCCCCAAATCGTTGAACGATGAATTTTTTTTCCTTCAATTTTTAGGATGACGCTATCTTCTGAGACTCTGCCATCTTAATGTGCACTTATCAATCTTTTTCAGTTCTGCAACATTGCACATTCAGTTTGGAAAATACATCACAACACTACATTTAAACAGATCATACGGTAGAATAGTAGCACAAATTTGTTCCATTAAATCTATATTGTGACCATAATCTGAAAGTGATTACAATCGATCAGAAGTGTGCTCAAAGTACAAAACAGTATTTATTCATAAATGGACCGAATTCACTTGTAGTTTGTAACAAGACAATTTGGCTGCATATTTAGTGAGACCAGCTTCCAACACGTTCTTTCTCTTATTAAATATCTGCTCCAGTTAATTATGAGTTTATGACCTTGTTTTCACTGTATATCTTCAGTCAGGACATTTTGGAAGAAGTAGAAATGTAAAAATTGTTTACATCACAACTTCATGGGACAGAGTTGCAGATCATATCAAATTGCCACACTGCGGGCAGATTTTTTAGCAAAACATAACAATGCCATAACATTTTTGGTACTGTAAGAGGAGTGCCACACAAACACACAAGTACGTACACATTAGCCCCAATCTATGAACTAATCAAAACTCCAGGTATCAAAATTCAAAAACTAACTACACGAGTTATCTAGAGAGAGAGAGAGGGAAAAAAAAAAAAAGAATATAAAACAAGGAAGTCAAGAAAATACTGAGAAGAATACTAGATTTTCACTGTATATCTTCTTATTACAGTCCAATTTGAAGTAAACAAACTGCAATTTAAGCTTTACACCAAACAGCAACAATATGAATGTTACTTAATTGAACGAAGTTAATAGAAAGCTTCATTTACTAAATAGTGAAATTAATTGAAAATTAATTGCAGATATAAGCAAAAATCAGCCCGACCTTCAGAATAAATTCAGGCATCTCGTTATTCATGCAAATTTTCTTGAGTAAACGGCAAAAATATAAAACATTTGAAGGAAGATGACCGTAGAGTAGAGAAACGAGTTGCAGGACTGCCGGCAGAGAGAGAAATGGCACCACGTCGAATGAAATGGTAGGGTTTATACAAGCGGGGTGGTCTTTAATATGATCGGCCTGTGTCTAGTCCAGATGCTAGTTCTTGGGCTTTCTATTTTCAGCCCACTTTCTCTAAGCAGGAACTGGCCCGTCTGTCGCCTGGCGGTCCGTCCCGTAATGCAGGAAACTAGATCCCATTTGCCCTAGATTTGAGAAGGTTAAAATTTAGAACCTTAACCTAGAAATTTGAAATTTACAGCCTTCTCATATGTAAACTTTCTCTGGGGCCAAAAATGTAAAATCATTTGCTACAGAACCCATAATGGAAATCCGGATAAGATAAAGATAGAAGTTAAATAAAATTTGATAGAGAATTTAATTTCAATTATAAGCGTTTTAATTAAATTAGTTTTGTTCGTTTATTCTAATAAAATTCTATCATTAGCTGTCTATTGAGACTAATACAACACTTTAGCTATTTATACTCGTCTAACGAATTTCATATTTGTACATAATCGATTAGTATATATCTATAGAGAGGCTGAGCATGATTGTCGGTTATGTTGGCCCATATACTTCAATATGTGGCCTCTACTGTCGAGCAGACTTTCAGAACCAAATGTTCATCTCAAACTAGAAGAATTTCGTTTGATTTAACCAAATCCATCTAAACCATTATCTAGGCCTAAACTCACAAATAACATCTACAGGCCCATATGCATAAACCCTAACCACCAAACCTTCTTACGACAAAATAAGTCAGTGGAAAAATTCATAATTAAGAAATTAAGTACCACCAATTTCAAAATTAAAAATAAAAGTTTTAAATTTCAAAAATAAGATATTTATTAAAATTTATTTATAGTTTAATTAATTAATTATATATTTTATTAATTAAATATATTAAGGTTGCGGATTTATACAATTTGATCGTAAATTAATGATTTAATTAGTCATATATTATTTTTCAATCACAAATCAAAATTTTCATATGTCACAGATTATTTTACAATCAGAATTCAAAAATTTTACAGGTCACATTTATTCAACAATCACAATTCAAAAATTATAAGTCACAACTTATTATACAATCACAAATTAACATTTTTTTAAGTCCCACATTATTTATTGATCACAATTTATCTTTTTCACTAGTTACATATTATTTATTGGTCACGGATTAAACCAATTTAATGATTACAATCAATTAAATAATTTGTGACCACCACCAACACTTGTGATCACTATCTCACCATTGCCTTCAGTGGCACCACCACCATCATCATTTTTGGAACCACTATCACAACCTCAAACAAATCAACCCATCACAGAAACACGATCACATTGTCATGCCAGTTCCACCACCATTTTATATTTATTACAGTCACCACCACAACCACAGATCAAGACATCTCTCATAATCTACCTGCACACCTAGAGTGTGACCACCACCCCTAATGCCAACATTGTTTGTGACACTACCATATCCACCACCTCCATCACAAGATCCACCAACAAAAATCACCTCAAAATCCCACCAAAACATGGAAAACTACAGTCACAATACACACAAGAGGTAATTTTCATTCATACGGTCAAAAGGTGGGTTACAGAGTTTATATAGGAAAAAAAACTCCTAATTTTGGATAATCACAAATCTGTAGCTAATTAATTGATTCTACACATAATTGCCTAATTCTATTCCCTTAAAATGATACAATTATATATGATTTATGTTTCCAGAAAAAGATTTCTAACAGCTCACGCCAACACTCCCCCTCAAGTTGATGCATACAGGTCTCTGATGTCCAACTTGTCAAGTGAGTTGTGAAAGTCCTTGCTTGAAACTGTCTTTGTGAGTATGTCTGCTAGTTGATCCTCGGACTTTACAAAAGGGAAACGAATTGTCTTTGCTACCAAGTTTTCCTTGATGAAGTGTCGATCTGTTTCCACATGTTTTGTTCTATAATGTTGAACCGGGTCATGAAATATGGCAATGGCAGCTTTGTTGTCACATTATAAATCCATCTCAGTAATAGGAGCAAAGCCAAGTTCAGTGAGCAGTTTTCTAATCCAGAGGAGTTCACAAAGTCCTTTTGCCATTCCACCAAACTCCACTTCAGCACTCGATAATGATACCACTTTTTGCTTCTTACTTCTCCATGTAACGAGATTACCGCCTACAAACATGAAGTAGCCTGAGGTAGACCTCCTATCTGAAATGTTCCCCGCCCAATCTGCATCTGTATAGCCATCAACTTTCAAGTGATCATTCTTTGAAAACATCAGTCCCCTCCCTGGTGAGGACTTTAGATATCGAAGTATTCGAGTCACAGCATCCATGTGGTCTTTGCTAGGGCTATGCATAAACTGGCTAACTACACTTACGGCATAGGCAATATCTAGACGAGTATGAGACAAGTATATAAGTTTGCCAACTAATTTTTGATATCTCCCTTTATCCGTTGGCACTTGATCTGAACACTCACTCAGCTTAAGGTTTTGAGTGATAGGAGTATCTGCTGGTTTACATTCCAACATCCCCACTTCAGCCAGCAAGTCTAGCACATATTTTCTTTGGGATAAGAATATGCCTTATCTTGATCTAACCACTTCAATTCCCAGGAAAAACTTGAGGCCTCCCAAGTTCTTTATCTCGAACTCAGACGCCAACTGTTTCTGAATTCTAGATATCTCTTCTTTATCATCCCCTGTGATAATCATGTCATCCACATATATTATCAATGCAGTTACTTTGCCTCCATTATGCTTAAGAAAGAGTGTATGGTCTGCGTCACTCTGTTTGAACCCATATTTCTTCATTGCCACACTAAATCGTCCGAACCATGCTCGAGGTGACTGCTTCAAGCCATATAATGCTTGCTGCAATTTACACACGACATTTTGTGAAGACCCTGAATAGCCCAGAGAGAGGTCCATATAGACTTTTTCTTCGAGGTCGTCATGAAGAAATGCATTCTTCACATCAAACTGATGTAGTAGCCAGTCAAGATTAGCAGCGATGGACAATAATATTCTAACAGTGTTTAGTTTAGCAACTGGTGAAAACGTCTCTTGGTAGTCTATCCCATATGTCTGTGTATACCCCTTCGCAACTAGCCTTGCTTTGTACCGCTCAATGGATCCATCTGCCTTGTGTTTGATGGAAAATACCCATCTGCATCCTACTGTCTTCTTTCCTTCAGGTAATGGAACTAGTATTCACGTGTAATTCTTTACTAATGCCTCCATCTCATCTTTTATTGCCTGAGTCCACTTGGAATCTGATAAAGCATCCTGAATTCCTGTTGGAACATGATTAGAAGAGAGAACATGTACAAAAGCTTTCAATGGATCAGATAACTTCGTGGTGGATACATAGTTGGCAACTGGATATCTTGATCTTCGTTTTTCAATGTCTGGAGAGTATTTGTTTGGCGGTTTGCCTCGATTATGCCTGAAAGGTAAATTATAGCCACCAGGAGTATCTAAATTGCTTATATGTGAAGGAGTGCTTACCTCAGAGATATTCTCAGGAGATGGGCCTGCGGATACTGAAGAGAAAGGAGGCTCTGGTTCGGTGGAGTTTGGTTCAGCTTCTACAGTTGGTTCTGGATCTTGTGTCATATCATTCCTTAAGTCAATATCTATTGGAGCTGTCTCTATCTCAGTATTATTTGGCCACTCAAACTTCGACCAATTCAACTCTTCATCCCTTGTCTCCCCCTGAAGAGGAGAATTGGATATTGGAGAAAAAAATGTGTCAGACTCCGAGAAGGTAACATCCATAGTTACATAGGTCCGTTTGGAGGATGGATCATAGCACCGATAGCCCTTTTGATGTGTAGCATATCCCACAAAAAGACATCGGAGAGCACATGGGTCAAGTTTTGTCCGTTGAATCTTGTGAAGATGTACATAGGCCACATAACCAAATACTCGAGGAGAGAGCATTAGAGTTGGTAGTAGAGCAACATGGGATGATAGGATCTGGAGTGGAGTCTTAAAATTTGAGACTTTAGAGGGCATCCGATTGAGTAAGTATACAGCTGTGGACACTGCATCAAGCCAGCAACATTTGGAACATAGGTTCCATGAAGGAGAGCTCTTGCAGTTTTAAGAATATGTCGATTTTTCCGTTCAACAACGCCGTTTTGTTGAGGGGTTTGAGGGCAAGACATCTCATGAATGAGACCATGTTGTTCAAAGTAAGTGCGAAACCGTTGGTTGATAAATTCACCACCATTATCGGAACGAAGAACTCTTAGTTTGGCAAAGAATTGAGTTTGAATCATGGCATGGAATGACTAAAATACTTTGAACACTTCATTTTTATTTTTTAGTAGATAAAGCCAGGTCATGCGAGTGCAGTCATCAATAAATGTAACAAACCAACGAACCCCAAACATTGTAGCAATAGGTGAAGGGCCCCACACATCAGAATGTACTAGGGAAAAAGAAATACTACTTTTATTCATGCTTGATTGATAAGAAGTGCGTTGACTTTTCGCTAAAATGCAGGTATTACATTTAAAATCAGAAACTTCCTTATTCGAAAAAAGGCTAGGTAATAAATGCTTTAAATAACCGAATGATGGATGCCCAAGACGACGATGCCACATCCAAATCTGTCGTTCCTTCACATTACTCTGAACATGATGAGTGCGATCGACACTAAAATCCTCCATGTGGTATAACCCCTCTCTCTTAGTACCACGCCCAAGTATCTCCTTGGTGAGAGTATCCTGAAGAAGACAATGTTGGATAAATAAGCACCACGCAATTTAATTCAGCTGTCACTTGGCTTGCAGACAATAATTTATGTGAGAGTGATGGAACAAGTAAAGTGTGGGATAAATGTAGAGAGGGAGACAGAGATACAGAGCCAGCCCCGGTAACTGGGGAAATAACTCCATTTGCATTCGCAACCCTGTTGCGTCGAGGTGAGGTCCTCTGAATAAAATCTCTTTCATCATAAGTCATATGGTCAGTTGCCCCGGAGCCAAATAACCATAAATTATTATTCTTGTCACTGGAGGATGTAACACAAGCTGAACCAAAATTACCTGGTTCTGATGAGGGGTCCGTATCCTGAAAATAATCATTTTTAGGAATCAAAGATAGTTGAGAGTCAGATGTTGCCACGGTCGCCTTGCCTATTCGCTTATTGGTGCCCGCCCCATTTTTGTTCTTTTTTTCCTGCAACTCATGCCACCAATCGGGGTATCCATTAAGTTTAAAGCAGTTTTCTCGTGTGTGCTTGTTATTTCCACAGTATGAACACTTAATTTCCTCATCCAAAACCTTTAACTTATTTGGCCTACTTTTATTTGGGCCTCCACCACTTTTATTTGGGTCTCCCTTTAAAGAATTTATTCCAGCAACAGCAAATGATCCCATCTTCACGCCTTTGGTTGCCAAGATCGCTCCAGGAAGACCATTGTCGGAGTCTGTAGAAACCATGACTGCTTGTCGCAGTGCCTCACGGCGGACGTACACATACACCTGCTCAACGGTAGGAAACGGGTCCATCTGCAAAACTCCACTACGGATGCTATCGTGACATTCATCGAGCCCATCAAGGAAGGTGTAAACTCTGTCTTCCCGGGTCAAATTATTGAAGTGGCGGATGTCAGCGGCACACTTCATCGGATTTGGGCGACGGAAGTCAATTTCACGCCACAACCCCTGCAGTTCAGTGTAATATTTCTCCACAGATCCGCCTGCTTGTCTTAGGCAACTCACCCTTCGTCGAAGATCATAGACTTGGGATTTATCATTCCCATCAAAGTATGTAGTGGCAATAGCATCCCAGACTTCCTTAGCAGTGTGGAAACGAATGAAATTGCCAATCAGAACAGGGTCCAACGAATTGATAATCCATCCCTTGACAATGGCATTCTCAGTTCGCCATTTTCGGAAGGAGGGATCAGTTGGTAGGGGTGGAGGTGTATCTCCATTAATGTAACCCAGTTTATCTTTCCCGGAAATATACATTTCCATAACCTGGGACCATAGGCCATAGTTTGTATCATTCAGTTTGATACCAATCTGGGGCGAATTTTCAGTGAGTGGGGCTGATATGTGTGTCTTGGTTAAGGTTTCAGAAAATTTGGTGGAAATATCTGTAAGTATAGCATCAGAATTAGGTGAAGATTGGCTGGGATCAGTGATGAAGTTGGGGTCTTCCATATGTTTGTGAAAATGTTCACAAGAACCGGGCTACAGGTAACTTGGAGAAGAGGAACCAGGACCGTGTGTCCTGCTCTGATACCATGTCACAATACACACAAGAGGTAATTTTCATTCATACGGTCAATAGGTGGGTTACAGAGTTTATATAGGAAAAAAACTCCTAATTTTGGATAATCACAAATCTGTAGCTAATTAATTGATTCTACACATAATTGCCTAATTCTATTCCCTTAAAATGATACAATTATATATGATTTATGTTTCCAGAAAAAGATTTCTAACAGTTCACGCCAACAACTACCACCTACCAAACAACACAACACTACCAGCACTGCACACAACGATATCACTACACCACACATCCGAACACCACCGCTTCGTCATCACCACGCTACTGCAGTCGCGATCCGTGCCATCACCATGCCGCTACAACCACGATCTGCAAAGCCTCTGGTGGCGCTGAAAATGTGGAAATAAAGGTGACAATGCCAAAAAAATGAAAGGTAATGAAGTTTTTCATAATAATAATGAAAAAGTAAGGACGTTAAAAATAGTGTCATGGGAAAAACATCAAGAAAAAGGAAAGGAGACAAGAAAAGAAATTGAGAAAAGAGAAATGTGCACGTTGTCCTTTCAACATTTACATCGAGCTAGTTTAAGCGGTTCTTAAACCTGCAAAATTGCATTTCTTGCCGCGAAGAAGCTCTAGTGAGCAACATGAAAAAAAGTTTCATCTTTAAGTTGAATGTGTCTCAAATTAATCCACAATCTGAAGTTCGGAGAATTTGTATATCCCAAGTTGGCCAACTTCCTATTTTTCTTTTTTTTCCAATCCGCCACTTTTTAAAATCACGGGTGCCCTGGATTGCGGAACATGTGGATTGGAAAGACCTTTGCATCTTCTTGTTTAAGTTAATTTTCGTTAAATTTCTTCAAATGTTCCATAATTATAAACTCGGGCGATAATAAATTCAAGTGATCGTTTCTAGCAAAATTCTAACATTGGCAATTCAATCAATTTTATCTTACTGTTAAGATGATCCAAGTGCGCTGATTTCATTTGAAGTGAACATACATATGAAACACGTTATTTATATGTGTATAAGATAATATTGTTGTTATTCAATTATGGATATGACGTATTTCAAAAAGGTGTTTAATCCATTGAGGATATTGAATGAGTGTTATGCTCCTTGGCTTGCATCCTTTCTTTTGGACACATAATCTTTAAGTATCTGCCTGCCATACAATTGTATATTGTGTACAATATAATAAATAACAGGGAAATTTTACAAAATACACATGTATATAGGGTGTTTTTGTACTTTGTATATTGTATTATATAAATTTATATCTTACATATTGCGTAACGCTTACCAAAAAAAAAAAGAAAAAAAAGAATCTTGTTTTTTGAAAAACTATAAAATATGACATTATAAATAGCAACTTAAAAATTAAGAAACAAATTACTCTTAGCATAAATAAAAAATCACACCCCATGTCCCTCGGACAAGAGTAAGGTATACTCAGCCTTGTTGACAGCCGCAGTGTAAGGGTTTGATTCCTAAAATATGGATTGAGACTCTTTGTGGGCACCAGTGTACAGGTGACTCTTGTTCTCTGACCTGTTGGAGCACATCCCCCAATTAACCTCTCTCACGATATTTCAGGGATGGGACGGTGGGGAATCCTTAAAATTGAGGTTCAACCTTTTAAAAAATCACACCCTATGGATTATATTATGTAACGTTCAGCATATTATAAGTTTAGCTATTATTTTTTAGTTAAATACTTTTTTTTTCTTTTTTGTATAAGATTTATTATTTTCTTTTCCTGAACTATACTGTTATAGCATCAAAATAAAAATTAATTTTAGTAAGTTCTTTTAATATTGGAGGATTAGATAATAAGTCATTGGACTCTTCCAACATTGTAAAAACAAATAAAACTTCCTAATTATATTATAATTAACAAAATACATTCAATGAATGACAATTGATATAATTCATTAAAATAATTTTTAAGATTAGATGTTATTTTGCAGCTAAATTTAATTTGAATTTGGAGTGATTTGCAACTCAAAAATTGTTAAAAATACATGTGTCCTTTTATTGGTTGCGGATGAATTTTTTTTCCTGTGAGAAAACGTTGTAGAATAGAATAATTTCTTAATATACTTAATAAAAATATATAATCTGTGCAAAAATGAAAATACAAAGTTTATCTATGCGATGCAGTGAGAGAATTCAATTAATGTAAATTTATGAAGGAATAGATAAATGAGAAAGGAAAAAAAAAATTATATAGAAGTGAAATAATAATTGAACATTTTCAAAAATAAAAATATAGTTAAAGTAATTGGTCTGTGAAATGTTAGGAAATGGTTCGGTCCAATTTTGGTGCCCATTCAGGTGCTACAATGGCCGGGACAAAGGGTCGCGATCCCGCGAGGGTGAGCTAACTCCAAAAACCGTAATACAAAAAGGTGTGATTTTTTATTTTTAATTTTTTATCTATGAATATTTTGGCCTATTTAGCTATTTTAAATGGCAAAAGTTGTGAAATTTATAGCCAAAGTTTCTTTTTTGTTTTCAAATAAATTTTTTTTATTATATTCATCACATTTTTATTGCAATGGATGTCTTCAATTTCTGGTCACATTTTTATTGTTGACCTCAACTAAATTAGCATATTTCGTCTTTGATTTTTGTCCAAATTTGCTATTAACATGCATTGAATTGAGGGACAATATTCTTTTAAGCTTTGTATTTTTTGTTTTTTATTTTTTTCATTTAAAAATGTAAGAGGTATATATGTCCTTTTACGCAATCTAAACAATTTTTTTGGGACTAAAACCATATTCAAAGACGAGATTAAAACTAATAGAAGTGTGAGAATGAGACTATAAAGAAAAAAGGTAATTGGTACAAAACATCCTTACCTTTCAATGTTACTGTGCAAAACATTCATTCATCCCCTTCAATTTTTTATTTTTTTTTTGTATTTTTACCCCTACTTTCATATTTCATTGCAGAAAATGTTATTTTCATCCAATTTTTCAATAAAAAATGTAAAATGGCAATTATACCCCCTATTTAAAAAAAACAAAAAAACAAATTGAAATTATACTCCCAAACTTTTAAAAAAACTACAAATGAGTCCAAATAAATTATTAAAATGGTAATTAGCAAAAAAAGTTCCTCAAGTTCCTACTTTTCCATATTGTTGTACAAAACATTAATACTTTCTTCTTCTTCTTCTTCTATTTTTTTTTTTTTGTATTTTCACCCTTATTTTCCAATTACATTACGAAAATCATCATCTTCATCCATGTTCTCAATTAAAATATGTAAAACGACGAATATACACTCCTATTTAAATGAAGAAATAAGAATAGATTACAACTATACTCCCAATTTTTTTCAAAAAAAAAAATCAAGTAAATTCTAAATAAATAATTAAAAAAGAGGGTATTTTTTATTTTTAATAATTTATTTGTACTTTTTGAAGATTTTTGGTGTATGGTTACAATTTGTTCTTTATTTTTCTATCATTTATTTTTGTTTTATTTAAATAGAAAGGTAAATTCGTCATTTTACAGCTTTTAATTGAGAAAATAAATAAAAATAATGATTTCCATAATAAAATGTGAAAATAAGGGTCAAAATACCAAAAAATAAAAGGTATAGACATTTTGCATAATAATATTGAAAGAAAAGGAAGCTTTGTGCTAATTACCATTTTAATGATTTATTTGGACTCATTTATAATTTTTTAAAAAGTTGTGAAGTATAATTACAATTTATTTTTTATTTAAATAGGAATGTATATTTGTTATTTTACATTTTTTGTTGAGAATTTGGATGAAATGACATTTTTCGCAATGAAGGTGAAAATAAGGGTGAAAAATAAAAGTGTGGGCTTGTTGTACAATAACATCAGCCCGTGCTAGATAGTCAGGGCCACGTAAATTAATTCCAATAACATTGAAATATAATGTCGTTTTGAATGAAAAAGCTTAAGACAGGTGTAAAATATAAATTCGATTGTTCTACATGTATATATATATATATATATATATTAATTCCAATAACATTGAAATATAATGTCGTTTTGAATGAAAAAGCTTAAGACAGGTGTAAAATATAAATTCGATTGTTCTACATGTATATATATATATATATATATATATATATATATATATATATGTGGTAAGATATAATTGGTTCAAAATTTATTCAATAAAAAAAATTCTCAACTTACTTTTTGACATCTTATCTGTATATAAATAATTTATATACTCCTTATTTACAATTAGCACTATTTATAAATTAGAAAACGATTTGTGCTACATGTACATAATGATTTTTATGTACATAACATGGCGAGATATGATTGGGTAAAAAAATTTCAACCAAATAAAAAAAAAAAAAAAAACTTTTTCACTTTCTTTTTAACATATCATCTATATGTAAACTATTATGTACTTTTATTATATCTCACTAACAATATTCATTAGAAATTGACCGTGCTGCATGTATACAATGATTTATATACACGTGATAAAATGAGATATAATTGGGTCAAACTTTAAAAGCATGTGCAGCACCCCAATTTTTTCCAACATTCATGCAATTTCCAATCTTCAGAACTACTTCTAGAATGACCAGCAAATTCGGTGTTCACTCCATTCATCAAGAAAACGACTGTTCACTCCGTTCACCACACTAGGTCTCTCGTTACTCTCGCTATCCTCCACACTCCCACTACCACTTGTAGAGCTACTCTCACCCGATTACCATTAACACAAGGGAAGGGTAAAAGCGTGATTTTCATCACATTAGCACGACTGACATGAAGATTGCTCATCAACAAACACCACATCAAACACAGAGCGTTCTCCATTCGAATACAGGGCAACATCGGCATTGCAAGCAACGCAATGGTTGGTGACGTCGCTCTCTCAGATTGATGACACTTGTCGCTTGTCTCGCGATGCCTTCGACGATGTTGCGTCATCAATAGAGAGAGGGGTTTAGAGTGAGAAGAGAGAGAGAGAGAGAAGAGGGAGAAAAATGAATTTGGGGGTGGGTGGTTGGTTACGTTATAATAAGTTCCATTTGGCTCCATTATTAGAAATTTAATGGGCGAAATAGTATTTTTTTAGAGAATGAATGATTGAAGAAAAAGGAAAAGTTTTCGATTTATATATAATATTATTTTATAAAAGATTGTGTGGATAAAATAGGAGAGAAAAAAGGAAAAAATATAATTTAATGGATGCCAAACGGAGGATAAATTTGTGTTAATTAAATTAATAATTCTTAATTAGAACTTGATTTATGAATTTAAAATCAATCCCATTGTTTATGAAAATTAGTCTTTAAATGTAAGTTTCTAGGTAATTTTTCCAAATTATATCCCATATGCCCTAGATTTGAAAAAAGTTAAAATTTAGATCCTCAATTTGGAAAGTTTGAAATTTACATCCTTCTAATATTAAACTTTCTTTGGGGCCAAAATCGTAAAATCATTTGCTACAGTACCCCCATTTGATTTGATTTGCTTTTCAGTTTTCAATTTTGAATTTATCTTTATATTTTTTATTTGGATTGTATATTTACAGCACACGTCTTTGATTTGACATATTCGTAAAGTTCTCAAAATTAAATACTAGAAAAATGTTTTAAGATTACAAAAATATCAAATGAAACGAGTGTTTAGGTGTTTCACAAAATGAAAACTGAATACAAACAAACCAAACTTCAATTTTGGGCGAATTTGGGTTCGACTTTCATCTTTACACTAAGAATCTCAATTTTGGCGAATTTATTTTCAATCTTTGTTGTTTTTATCCTATATACTTAGTTCAACACCGCAAATTATCATAAATTTTGAAATGTTACCAAATTTTTTTTTTCCTTATATTTAATGTGGAATTATAAAAATAAAATTCTCTAAGAATAAAATAATTGAAATATCCATAAACTTTAGTTAAACATGAAAATTTTATCTTTAAAATAAATAAATAAGCATATTCATCCATCTAATTAAATGATATGTTTTTGAATCAATTAAACTAACTAATAAATTTAAAGATAGAAAAAAAAAACTTAATATTTATTTTTACTTTTTCTTCGATCCACTTGACCGCCCACATCACCATTTCGCTGCAGATCCAATCGGCCCGAACTAACCTATAAAATTATTGTAAGAGTGGGTATTTAAAAATACATAGTAAGATACATGCAGTTTTTATACACAATTATATATAACAAATAAATAAACACTTCATACCACTTTTTTGTTATGAAGTATGCCGATGACCAAGTTACACACCCTCTTAGGTCCTCTTGAATTCCCAAAGGATTTCATATTTCTTTCTAAAGAACTGAAAATGCCCCATGACAATTCATGCATATTTAATTGAATACATAAAGGACGAAAACAATCCGCTTGCACAAAGTATCTACCTTGATTTTGAAAAGTTGGAAAGAGCAAAATCTTGCATGTAAAAATTATTCTCTTATTTTTCTTTACTTTTTCCTCTCTTCTCTCTCTACCATAGCTCTCTTTATTTTCTGTGGTGAAATAATGAGAATTCTTGCAATATTTATACTTGAAGTTCTCGATTAAGCTTCTATACAACTAGAATTGAAAAACTGTGCAATACAAGTAATTTGGATAAAAGTTGATTTCAAATGATAGAGTTAATAGTCTAGTCTACTATTTGTTTTCTTGATACAATCTTCCCATTAAAAATAAGACCTTGGCCAACTTGTTCTTGGTTTCATATAAAAAAATGTGGTGGTAGGAATTAAAAAAGGAATATAATTTTAATTAATTAATATTGTAAGCCCTCACCAATTCTATTAGCCTATTATTCTTTTAATCGGATTTAGCTTGATATAGTATAATCCAAAATAATTTTTTTCTCATGTTGAATTCTTCTAATTAATTACGAGCTACAAAAGAAGTCAAATATTGATCTATAGAAACTCGCTCTATCAAAATCTAATTATTTGACCAAAAAATATAAGAATTTAAAATATATTTCACATAAGTCCCTCAATATCAAAATATAAATATATAGTATACATAATAAATAAATTTTATTCTATAAAATTTTCGAAATGTTACAGTCAGATTCATGATTAAAGAAGGTGAATCTAGTGTTCATACCTTGAAGCCGTACAAGAGAAAACATGTTGCTGTTGAAGGATATTCGAGAAATGTTGATTTATAGTCTTATAAGCAAAAGGTTAAATATGATTCTTAAATTATTATTTTTTTCCTCGATACTATTTTCACAAATTTAGTCTTTGCACTGTTAATAGGTTGGTCAATAATGTCCTATGTTGATGATTTTGTCGAGCTATCAATATACAATGGTGTACAGTTAATGTTAATTTTTAATTAATTAATTATTATTATTATTTGATGATTTTGTCGAGCTATCAATATACAATGGTGTAAAGTTAATGTTAATGTTAATTTTTAATTAATTAATTTATTATTATTATTATCATTATTTATTTATTTTGTATAAAAAGTCAGATACATAATTTTTGAAGATGAAAGACAACAAAATTTGTTAAATGGTATTTTTACACTGATTTAATTCGTTCAAATGATAAATATAAAATTTGGAATCGAGAAATTGGAAATGTGATGCATGATGCCTTTTTATTTTTTCTGTAGATCGATTTTACAAGTCATAATTACCTTTATCTCCTCCTAAAATGTAAAATTTTATAAACATAATTTTGAAAATCTTCAATATCGTTGACATTTAATTTAAGCTTGGATGCCGAATAATTGTGACAAGTCAAATAATTAATGAAATTTAATTTAGCACTTCATCATTTTTCGGGAAAGACGCTAGAAATAAGAAGAAACAATCTATTATTAGATCAGAATTTCTATTTACTGGATATTATCAAAGCGATACAAAGATTTAATAAATATGTTAAATAAATTGAAATTAACAAAAAGGGTCCCGTAGCTCAGTTGGTTAGAGCGTTGGTCTTATGAGCCGAAGGTCGCGGGTTCGAGCCCCGCCGGGACCATGTTATTGTGTTTCCCTTTAAAAAGGGGACAATTATCTGTTTTTGTGTTTTCATTTAAAAAGGGAAAATTGCAGCTAAAGTACCAAACCTTTCATTTAATAGCAATTTTTGCTCTAACCTTCCATTTGTGTGATTGTAGGTATTAAACCTTTGAAAAATTGGTAGATCAAGTCCAGATTGAAGGTTTCCGTTAGTTTGACAAAAAATTCGTCGGTTGACCTTAGAAATTAAAAATCTAATAATTTTGACCAACTAATAAAAAGGTAAAATTGTAATTTTATAATTTTAATATAATAAATAAATAAACAAGGAAAAAAAATCATATCCTTCTTCAATCTTTCCTAATCCTCTCAACCAAAATCAAAATTACCCTTGCCTAGTTGTTGGCTTTGGCACCACCACCTCATCTTCGGCACCAAAAACTTTAGGTTCCTAAACAAATTGTTCCTGCAATTGAAGAACCAAAAAATGACG
>NC_036252.1:12376384-12382846 GCF_002742605.1 Olea europaea var. sylvestris
AAGTGGTGAGGCAAAGCCTCTTTTGTAGAGCACATCCTCTTTCAGGACGAAGTGCGCAACCCTTCTCCTCAACTTCCTTGCCTTACTTCTGGAAGCAAGTAGTGTCTGATCCTTTAGATAGGCGATGATGGGCTGCATTCATGATGGGGTGCCTTCTATCCAAAGTACCTCTTCTCCTCCGAAAATGGAGGGCTTCAACAAATGTTCAATAGGGATGACCTTTAATAGCTCAGAATCCTTACTGCTGGCTAATTTTGAAAGGGCGTCTGCATGTGTATTTTCTAGGTGTGGGACTTAAATTAGTTCGAACCTTTCGAACTGAGGGACTAGGTCCTGAACCAACTTCAAGTATGCGACCATGATACTATCTTTGGCCGCGAAGCTTCCACTGACCTGATTTACTATCAGCTGAGAATCGCTACTGGCTATGAGCCTTCTGACCTGCATCTCTCTTGCCAGTCTAAGGCCCGCTAGAAGGGTTTCGTATTCGACAGCATTGTTCGAGACTTTAAAGTCGAACCTTACTGCGCAATTTAGCTTGTGACCCTCTAGGCTTTCCAAGACTATTCCTGCCCTGGAGCCTGCCTCTCCTGAGGATCCATCTACAAACAATTTTCAGGTTGGGGGCTCAGCTGGTTCCATTAATGCCTCCATTTTTGGGACTTTGGCAAACTCAACCACAACATCTGCAAAGGCCTGGCCCTTGATGGCATGTCGAGGTCGGAGCAGTATGTCGAACTCCCTGAGCTCGATTGCCCATTTTAGCAGGCGTCCTGATTTTTCTGTTCTCTACAGCACCTGCTTCAATGAAAAATTGGTGAGAACGTCGATAGAGTAGGCCTGGAAGTATGGCCTCAATTTCTTTGAGGCTGTGATGAGGGCAAGTGCCAATTTCTCCATGTCTGGGTACCGTGTTTCAGCTGGGAGGAGTGCTTTACTGATGTGATACACTGGCAACTGTCGTTCATTTTCTTCTCTGACTAGAACAGTGCTGATCGCCATGTTCGATAATGCCAAATACAATAGCATAGACTCTTCTGGTCGAGGTTTTGACAAAAGGGGTGCCTCTCCGAGGTGCTTTTTTAGCACCTGGAAGGCTTTTTCACACTCAGAAGTCCATTGGAAATTCTTTCCTTGCTTAAGCACCTTGAAGAAGGGTAAGCTCTTATCAATGACCCTAGAGATAAAGCGACTGAGTGCAGCTATTTGACCATTGAGGCTTTGGACCTCCTTTTTGTTTCTGAGGACCTCATTTCTAGCAAGACCATTATCTTTACTTGATTGGCTTCAATTCCTCTTTGGTTAACAATATACCCTAAGAACTGAACCGAAGCCACCCCAAAGGTGCACTTGAGGGGATTCAACTTCATCTTATATTTTCTAAGTATCTGAAAGGTTTGGCCGAGGTGGAGGCTTTTGACTAGCATGTATCCATGTAGACCTCCATGGTTCTGCCAATGAGTTTGGCGAACATCATGTTGACCAGCCTTTGATATATGGCTCCGACATTTTTCAATCCGAAGAGCATGACTATGTAGCAGTAGAGTCCTCTGCCTGTGATGAATGATGTAGCTTCTTTGTCAGGTCGGAATATGGGTATCTGATTGTACCCCGAATACGCACCCATGAAGATCAATAGTTCATGTCCAGCAGTGGAATCCACAAGTTAGTCTATTCTTGGAAGTGGGAAGCTATCTTTAAGGCACGCCTTATTCAAATGGTGAAGTCTATGCACACCCTCTACTTCCCGCTGCGCTTTTTCACCAGGATCGGGTTGAATATCCACTTCGGGTAGACGGCTATGCAGCTAAGCTTGTCTACTTCGTCTTTGAGAGCCAGAACCTTTTCTACCAATGAGGGTCATAGGAGGAGTTGATGTTAAGATAGTGGCAACTGATCCTTGGATCTATTCCCACCATGTCCTCATGCTTCTAAGCGAAGACATCCAAGTTTCTTTTCAGAAAGCTCATTATCTCCTCTTTTGCTTCAGGGGACAGTGTCTTCCCTATTCGAAAGATCTAACTAGGGTCCTCTGGATTGGCAGAGAAAGTTTCTAGTTCTTCCATTGGGGTTGCATTTGGTTCAGAGTCAATTATCCGGGGATCTAACTCATCAGAGGGTGTCCTTGTTCAGGGGCCTCTTCCATGTCGACGTCTTCCTCCTGTTCGAAGGTATGCCCTTGTTCAGGGGCGTCAAGCATTTTCACATCCATACTAGCTCCATTGGCAACTTCAATCATGATTATGTTAACAGTTCAGGGCTCCGACTTTCTCAGAGAGTTCAAGTAACATGCCTTGGAGCGCATCTGGTCACCTCAGACCGTAGCAATCCCATATTCAGTTAGGAATTTCATACACAAGTAGTGGATGGATGTGACGGCCCAAAGATCTTTTAAAGCGGGTCTGCCCAATACTCCATGATAAGTCGACCTGTGGTCTACGAATAAGAATTTCATGAAGTATTGGGCCACTAGTGGTGCTGAACCCATTTCGATGGGCAGAGTGATCCGCCCTCGTAAGATGATGCTGTCTCTAGTAAATCTGAATAGTGGGTCGATTATGGGGATCAACCTATGTACAATTTGCATTTTGTCGAAGGTGGAGCCGAACAGTATGTTCACCAAACTTCCATTATCGACGAACATGCATTTGAGTCCGTTTCTAACCACTACGGCCCTTACAACCAATGTGTCACAATGGGGGTGGTGAACTCCTTCTGCATCTTCCTGGGAGAAAGTGATTGGGGCCATCTTATTGACTGCCTATGGCTCGTTGACAATGTAGGTAATCATTGGCGGGTCCTTTGTTTCCCTTGTGTAATTTCTTTAGGCGTTCCTGTGTTGCCACCGATGTGAGGTCCCCCAATGATTGTGTCGATCTCCCTGATGACTTGGCTCCCAGAGAATGGGGTCAATCTCTCTGTCTAGACTGTCCTCGGTCTCTTGATTCCTTTCTCCGAGGTGATTGCTCTCTATACCCTCTCTCTCCCCTATTCGGGGAGACGGATCTGCTAGGATATTCACTCCTGTTGGAAGAATGTGGGTTGCCTCGATCTGGATGTCGATTAGCATCTCGGCATTCGCTAGTGTCATGCCCATAGAGTTGATGGAAAGTGCAGAATCTTGTCCCTTCCAAAGGCCTGTTTGATCGCTTCTTCTTCTTCTTATCAGCTCTTCTGGATGGTCCTACTTTGCCCGGAGCATTCTCGTATGCCAATACTAGCACTGAATTCAATGTGGTGGAGGCCAGTGCCTGTTTGGAGGTGGGAGCTACTGTATGACCTGCTTGAGTCCACTGCTGAGTGACGAGGTGCGCTGCGGGTTCTCGACCTACCTGCCTCTGAGGCGGAGGGAGTCCCTGCGTGGCATGGTCTCGATGATCAGTCATTTCCTCACTGACGATTTCCACTCTCATCATTTCCACCAGTTCGTCACAGGTGGCAGGATTCTTGCTACACATGTCTCTCTATAACAAAGTGTTCATGTTGAGGCCATCTTTCAGAGCTGAAAGGGCTTCCCTATCAATAACTTGTTCGCAGTATGTGATTTCGTCTGTAAATCTGGCGAGATAGCTTTTCAGCGTCTCTCCAAGGGCGTGCCTCATATCTTGCAGGTGTTGCACTGGGGCCTCTCTTTCCCTACTTGAGAGGTATTGGTTTAAGAATGTGTTCTTCAAATCTGGCCAATTCTTAATGGTCAGAGGAGGAAGTCTGCTATACCACACTTCAGCAGCTCCGCCCAGAGTTAAGTGGAAGGCTCTGCATTTCAAAGCAGGCGAGGCTTCCTTGAGGCTCATCTGTGTCATGTACTTGGTGAGGTGCTTCTTCGGGTCCCCATTTCCTTCATACTTGGGGATCTTAGGGGACATGAAGTTTGCCGACATCGGGAAGCTTCGAATCTCCCTTGAAAAAGGGAGGTTATCATCATCGTCATCGATCTCATAAGATCGATAGGGCCCATCTGACCCTTCATCATCTTGATTATCTTGGAGAGGTGGAGGTTCTTCTTCTCGGCTTTCCCAATCAACTAGGTTCCTTCTATCCCTCCTATTTCTAGGAGGAGGCACCTATTCTTGTTCCTGGTCTTTTCGAACTGATCTTTGCACTGAGCAGGCCCAATTACTAGGGTCCTGCCCTATTCGGTCGAAGACGCTTACTAACATTTGTTCCTCATATCTTGAGGAAAATTATCTCCTAGTTGTGGTTTCGCTGGCTGGCTTCCCTATACATAGGATGTGGCTTCTGCGCCCACTTCTCTTTCGAGGGGACATTCTCTGTGCCGGCTCATATGGCCTCGAGAACGAGATGCAGGGGCTTCCTGCACTAGGTAAGATCCTTGGGGCATTTGATAGCCCTAATGGCCTTGGGCTTGCATGAGAAGTTCGTGCATCGCCATATTCTGAGCTGCGATGTCTCTCATGCCTGCCGCTATTTGAGTCATCCCTTCAGTGAGCATGGCTGTTCTTGCACCTCGGCGATGTCGGTAATGGGGTTTCTGGTGAGTGACATTGTTATGGAGCACCTCTTCTTCAAAGGCCTCTCTCATGTGATTGTCGTCTTCATGGCTGGAACTCATTCTATCTCCTTTTTCAAGGGTGATAAGAATTTGGGATATAGAACGTGCCTTTTTCAGGGTAAGTTGGTAGTTTTTTGGTGTTTTCTCCGGTGGAGAATGTAGAACTTTGAACGGGAAGATTTTCCATAGACGACGCCAATCTGTTGACCTCGAAAATTGGACCCTCAACGTGGCCAACCACTCTACGTATTTCTCCCTATGCACAATCAACGCACGGTCAGATGCACATGGCCGGAACCAGCGGGGGTGGCGGCGGCCGTATACACTATGACGGTCAAATTAGGCTCAGGTGATTGGAACAGTACCAAGGTTGTGCAAAATAGTGGGGAGCAGAATATATATGTTTACTTGCTATTGAGTGTTAAGTAGAAAGAGTTTCATTACCTTTGCCTCTTGCCAAGCCTTGGGTATTTATAGGTGAGGAGAGCCATTGGATGTGAGACACGTGTATACATCTAAACGGTATGAGGCGTCTGCTCATAGGCTTCAATCAGCCGCATCTGTAGAGTGGGTGGGTAGTTACTTCTCCTGAGTTGAGTTGACATAAAGTTGATAGGTCACGTCAACTAGCCTCATGGAGACGTCAAATCACTTTAAACCTTAGGGGTAAAAAAGATCTTGACAAAGATCTCATTCTAAAATCGACGGCGGATCTTCAGGCCGAGGTCTACGGGGATCATTTCGCCTCAGATTCAGGGGGATAGGGCGCTTCGGTCAGTTTTGCAGAATTACCTATGCCTCGTAGTGTGATAGCAGATCATCTCAATTGGAACCACTTAGGGGGGCCAGTTCGGAACCACTTCGTATGAGCGTTCCACACCTCGACTGTCGTGGTGGTGGACTTTCTGAAGTGGAACCACTTTGTATGAGAGTTCCATACCTCGCCTGATGTGGGTTCAGTTCGGGGCGTAACAGTCACAAAATGAATGAACCAAATTTTAGCATTGCTACTGATATATAATTTTTAATCTTCTAATATACAATTTTTTATCCTTCTGGTAATTCAATAATTGCTCAACATTCTATATTCACTCATTTATTAAGTCCATGTTTGAGCCACGTTCTAGAAAAAAGTGCATTATTCATGTCAAATCAATGAGAAATGTGTGGTTAAAAAATAAGAAAATTTTTTAGATTTGCATGTAATATTATTTTATTGAAAATTGTGTGATTGAAATGATGTCGAATCACTATTGAAGAATGTATTTTTTTAAAAATAATGTGGCTCAAACAAGCCCTAAATTGAGTTCCATTTTTTGCAACAGTTTTGGAGTCAACACTACTGTGCTGAAAGGGATAAGGTTGTTTCTAAAAGGAAATTGATATTCTGAGGATTTGCGTCAAAACTTGGGCTCTAAGAAGGAGGTATAGGAGATGAAATGACTTCTACGCTGGAACAGTTAAAAGATGATATATGAAATGATTAAAATCACATGTAATCTTATTCTCAATATAAAGTTGCTTCTAGAAGGAAAATGATGTAAATTATGCTTATTACTTGCTAGCTAGCTTCGTTATACCAAGTTTTTATCCATAATAAGTGATCTATATAACAGAATATTAATTAAAATAATATAAAGATGAGAAGAGAGTTAGAAATGATTGTCTGGGAGAATCGTGAAAATCACTGTCCTAAAGTCATTCGTGCAGGGTACTATTGGAAATACACTGCTCCAAGATATTATTCTATATAATTCACAGTTAGTTCTCTTTCATTGAGCACAACTAGATAGAGGAAAAATGAGCCTTTTATCAATTTGTCAAAACTATAAGAAATAAAAAGTATAAAATGTGTAGAGAAGAATTCTTTCAAGTGTCAAACAATGAAAGATCCCCCTTCCTTTCACAGTTTCAAAAATTCGTCAAGTAAATAAAAGGTCAGGCTTTGT
>NC_036252.1:12383219-12412331 GCF_002742605.1 Olea europaea var. sylvestris
AATTTTCGCTTCGCTCTCGTGGATTTAGGCACACCGTCGAACCAAGTAAATTCTTGTGTTGATTTTCTTTTTCATCTCTTTAATATTATGCGTAAAATCCAACAACTGGTATTAGAGCAAGGTTCAGATGGCAAGTTCTTCGATTGCAAAATTCGATGTGATGAAGTTTGACGGATCTGGGAATTTCGAATTATGGTAGCGAAGGGTGAAAGATTTGTTGGCGCAGCAAGGGATAGTGAAGGCATTATTTGGGAAGAAGCTAGAGAGTACGTTAGATGCCGATTGGGAAGAGCTCGAGGCGCGAGCTGTTGGTACAATTCTGATTTGTTTGGCGGACAAGATCATGTATCATGTCATGAACGTTGAGTCTCCAGTGGAGGTTTGGGAAAAATTGAAGAGTCGTTATATGTCAAAATCTCTCACGAACAAATTGCATCTGAAGCAGTAGCTGTACAGGCTGAAGATGTTGGAGGGTACGGATGTAATTCAACATACCAATGTGTTCAATCAAATTATCAGCGATCTATAGCGACTTGAAATCAAGTTTGATGATGACGACAAGACAATGTTTTTGTTGTGCTCACTTCCTCCTTCGTATGACCATCTGGTGACCACGTTGACGTGGGGTAAAGAGACTCTCGAGTTGGAGGAAGTCACATCAACCCTATTAGCCTACAACCAGCGAAAACTACGTATTGGTGCAACTTCACAGTGTGAAGGGTTGATCGTAAAGGGCTACCAAGATCGTAGAAAAAGGAAGGACTTGGGTGGTTCTTATAGAGGGAATACGAGATCAAAATCTAGGAATCAAAATAAGAAAAATGTTAAGTACTACAAATGCCATCAAATGAGCTACTTTAAGAGAGATTGTCCCAATAAGAAGTAGGGTGATGAAAGGAAAGGTGATGGGTCCTAAAACTCAGCTAGTGTTGCAGAAGGAGACTCGGATTCTGGAGACGAAGACATGTTATTAGTCTATGCAGGCAATTCTGAAAAATTAAATGACTGTTAGATACTTGATTCAGCCTGTTCATATCACATGTGTCCTCAATCGGATTGGTTTCATTCATATCGTTTTGGTAATTTTGGATCTGTTCTGATGGGTAATGATGCATCATGTAAGGTTATTGGAATGGAGTCCATAAAATTTAAAATATTCAATGGAGTGGTAAGGACCTTGAAAAATGTTAGTCATGTACTTGAGTTGAAAAAGAATCTTATTTCTTTAGACACTTTAGACATAAATGTTTATTCTTATAAGTCAGAATGTGGGGCTCTAACAGTGAAGAAAGGAGCTATGATTGTGATGAAGGGTCAGAAGCTAGCAGGGAATATCTACAAACTACTCGGGGACACAGTTGTAGGTGGAGTTGCTACAACAGAATCTAAGTCAGATGATACTCTTCTATGGCATATGCGACTGGAGCATATAGGAGAACGTGGCATGGTTGAGCGTCATAAGAGGAATTTATTGAAGGGGTAAAATCATGCAAGCTAGATTTCTGCAAATTCTGTGTATTTGGAAAACAGTTCAGAGTACAGTTCAAGATGGAAAAGCACAAGACAGAGGGCAGTCTTGATTACGTGTACTCAAATGTTTGGGGACCAGTGAAGGAGTTATCCAAACTTGGATCTCAGTATTTCATCAATTTCCTTGATGACTTCTCTAGAAAAGTTTGGGTATATTTCATGAAGTACAAGTCTAAAGCCTTTGGCAAGTTCAAATTGTGGAAAGCAGAAGTAGAGAACCAAACAGGCAGAAAAATTAAGTATCTAAGGATAGCCAACGGTATAGTGTATACAGATTCACAGTTTCTAAAATTTTGTGAGGAGCATGGTATTCAGCAGCACTATATAGTTCGCAAGACACCGCAGCAGAATGGTGTAGCTGAAAGGATAGATAGAACAACTGCAGAACGGGCAAGATGTTTGAGGCTGAATGTAGGGCTCTCGAAGAGTTTTTAGGCAGAAGCAGTAAACATGGTATGTTACGTCATCAACAGATCACCATGAGCAGCACTAGATGGGAAGTTGCGGAGGAAGTTTGGACAGGTAATGAAGTTGATTATTCTGAATTGAGAGTATTTGGATGTCCAGCTTATGTGCATGTATCTAGTGATCAGCAATCCAAACTTGATCTGAAATCAAGAAAATGCATTTTTTGGGGCTATGTAAAAGGTAAAAAGGGTTACAAGTTTTGGGATCCAGAGGCAAGGAAGATGATGATAAGCAGGAATGCAGTATTTGAAAAAGCATTCATGCTAATGTTTCTCCTGATAAAGAGAAGCTCAATTCAGACGAAGGTAAAGGTAAGAGCCAAGTGGTGCAAGTAGAGATAGACAATGTTGACACAAAAATTAATGCTCAAGGAGCGAATAGTTTTGGGTCAGAGGTGGAGCAATATCATAGTGTGCCTTAGATAGATCACGTCGCACTATCAAACCACCAACAAAGTATGGATTCGAGGGTTCGGTTTCTTATGCATTCATTTTCAACAATAACGATCCTATAACTTTTCAGGATGTCATTGGTAGTCAGGAGAAAGATAAATGGATAGAGGTTATGACAGAGGAAATTGAGTCACTGCATAAAAATGATACTTGGGATTTGGTGAAGCTTCCAGAGGAGGAGAAATAAATAGGGTGTAAGTGGGTGTATAGAAAGAAAGAATCAATGTCAGAAAATGAAAGAGAAAGATACAAGGCTCGATTAGTAGCAAAGGGATACTCACAGAGGAAGAGAGTAGATTATGATGAAATTTTCTCCCCGGTTGTCAAACACACCTCCATCAGGATTTTTTTAACAATAGTGGCTAATTTTGATTTAGAGTTAGAGCAGCTGGATGTGAAGACTGCTTTCCTTCATGGTGATTTGGAAAAATAGATTTTCATGGAACAGCCGGAAGGATTTTTGGAACCCGGAACAGAGAATCTTGTGTGTAAACTGAAGAAGTCTTTATACGGGCTTAAGCAGTCTCCACGACAATGGTACAAGAAGTTCAACTCTCATATGATTCAGATTGGCTACAGTCGTTGTGAGTATGATTGTCGTGTTTACTACAAAGTTCTTGAGGATAACTCATATATTTTTTTGATGTTGTATGTGGATGACATGCTAATTGCTGCTAAGAACATAGATGAGGTAGACATATTCAAATATTTGTTGAGTAGTAAGTTTGATATGAAAGACTTGGGACCGGCTATGAAAATTCTTGCATGGAGATCAACAGAGATAGGAAAGCCAGAAAATTATGGGTGTCTCAGAAAAATTATTTGAAGAAAGTGTTAGAGAGGTTTAGCATGTCAGATGCAAAACCAGTTGCTACACCATTGGCAAATTACTTCAGATTGTCTAATAATCAGTGCCCAAAGAATGAAGAAGAAGTTGTAGAGATGTCAAAGGTACGTCATCCCAGCGTAGTTGGATGTTTGATGTATGAAATGGTGTGTAATAGACCAAATCTAGCAAACGCGGTTAGTGTGGTTAGTAAGTATATGACTAATCCTGGTAGAGAGAATTGGAGAGTTGTAAAATAGATTTTCAAGTACTTGAAAGGTATAATGGAGTGCGGGATCATGTTTAAGAGACAACATGGTGATATTTCAATTCAAGGATACATAGATGCAGACTATGCAGGAGACTTAGATAATAGAAGGTCCTATACAGGTTATGTTTTCACACTCGTAAGTAGGCCCATATGTTGGAGATCAATGGTGCAATCACTTGTGGCATTATCTACAACTAAAGCAGAGTACATGGCGGCAATTGAGATAGCCAAGGAATTATTGTGGTTGAAAGGGCTTGTCAGGGAACTTGGGATCAAGCAAGATGGAATGAAGCTGTACTGTGATGGTCAGAGCGCCATCTTCCTAGCGAAGAATCAGATTTATCATGCAAGAACCAAGCACATTGATGTAAAATTTCATAAGATAAGAGAGTTGGTTACTTCAGGAGAGCTGTTATTAGAGAATGTGCATACCTTAGAGAATGCAGCAGACACGATGACAAAGCCAATCACAATGGATATGTTCAAGTATTGCTTGAACTTGATTAATATCTCTAGGTATTAGAGAGGATATGTCTCAATCCATTGGTCCTAGATGGTGTGATTTTCTAGGTTATGTTTTTCTCCTAAAGGGTGAATATTTGCCAGGGTGGAGATTGTTGTGCATGTGGCTCATGTAGAGTGGAATACAGATCATAGATCAAATGGGCCGATGCCGAAGCGGAGTGGAGTGAGAAGAGTGGAGCGTATCGAACGGAACGGAACGAAGCAATGACATCGGCCTTGTACGGGTTTAATTCACTGTCTGGTTGTTAGGTACGCTAAATGGCCTGGCGGTGTAGGGGCAACGCCCCTGCGGTACGATACAGGAGTATTTCTTCTACGTGCCTTAAAGTCTTATATGGGTCTAGGCTAAGGTTAATATAAATAATATGTTGTAACCCTATTTTTTACTATCGAATAAAATAATCTCTGCTTCACTCTCGTGGACGTAGGCACACCGCCGAACGATATAAATTTTTGTGTTGATTTCCTTTTTCATCTCTTAAATATTGCGCATAAAATCCAACAATATGCTTATTTTTTTAAGCTTGGCCAAACTTGCTTATTTTTGAATTGCAATTTGTTATTTAACCATAAAACTAGTCAATACAAACTTGACATATGGCATCATGTGCCTGGTTACTTGTTTGAAATGACTTTTGATGTTTGTGAACCAATAGAGGAATGCTTAAAGCATAAAATTCTCATTTTCATGAGGAGGACGTTTTACACCATATCCATAAAATGGATGGTTGGTACGTACCAATCACGAATTACAATACGAATACCCGTTTGATAGTCATTTTTTTAAAATGTATTTTTCTCTCTTTCTTTTTTAACCACACATTCTTTATTAAAATAATATTATACGTAAATAAAAAAAATTCCTTATTTTTCAACCACACATTTCACATCAATTTACTATTCTAAAATGCATTTTTACATAAAAATGTCTATCAAACCCCCCTCCCCCTCCCGACATTCATTAATTAGATTCTCAATAGGCTTCTAAGGAAAGGGAATTATTTGACAATTTCATTTGTTAAAACTGTGCATTTATTATTCCCAATGACTTTCTCTTCTTTCTACACCTACTCATAAGTTTTGAATCCGCTTGCTCATTAATTATCTTATTATGTTACAATGAATAATGTTATTTATAATAGCTCACTATTATAATTGTCCTACGTAACATACATGTAACGGTTAGTGATTTTGATTCATTAATGTAGTAATTTTTTTATTACTTTATACAACAAATCACTAACCGCAACATATATGCCAGTTAAGGCGATTACGACGGTGAACGACTGTAAATAACATTATTCTGTTCCCATTGATTTAGTTAACACTTCAATAATTAACTTCATAATTGTGTACTGAAAACGAGAGTAAGATTTAAGATTGACTTCTAATCAAATCCAGTGGGATTTCTATTGTTTTTGTCTGATCATTTTTAATTCTAATCAATTGTTTCAAATGGTATAGCACGGATGCCAGGAATACAGGCCCAATCCTCACGTTTCAATGAATTGGTATCCATTTAAAAGAAGGCTAATTACACAAATATGAGGAAAATAAGGAGTGAGTTGGTAATTATTGATTTTTATTGAATATTACCGATTTACAATATTGATTGGCGTTTAAAAAAGATGTTTGTTTTAGTTAATTAATATCCACAATTAAATATATTTTAAAACTTGGATTGTATATAAAAATATTAAAAAAAAAAAAACAATTGCATTTTGGATCTTCACTTGTTAATTTATATTTAAGACATATCTATGGCACCTAACAACTTTTGAATGTTCAATATTATGCAATTGAAGTTCTAGTCGCTTCTTGCTTATTGATCCCTATTGATGTAGCCTACACGAAAGGTTATATCTATTTTTTCCTCTTGACTTTTAACATGTAAGTCGAATTTAATTTTTCTCATCAAAATTTAATACATAGAAAATTCATTTAAGTCGAAAGTGACAAGATTTGAACTATTTGTTCCTAAATCGTGTTGAACAACTTAATTCAGAAGCTTCAAGTTGATCAACAAGCTACATATATCACGTTTTTAAATAATGTTTTTAACAATAAAGTGGAAAATATCTTTTATGTGCTAGCGTAGTTACAAAGACGCTTTGCTTTAGGACGGATTTTTAGAAGTTTTGACTTTTGACGTTAGAGGTTAATATCACGTAATTATACTTAAACCAAAAACTTTTCTTTATTTTTTAACCACGTAATCTCCATCAATCTATATTCCAAAATATATTTTTTAAATTTAACGGGGGTCAGACAAGTCCTACATACATAAACAATTTCATATTTTCTATTATCTTTATTTAAATACAGAAAATACTACATAATTGCGTAAAAATATCAAAAGTACTGTAACATAAACTTTCCTTAAATTCATACGTAACTGAAAACATATTGAACGAGATTTAAAATGGGAGGAATTAATTGAAAATTCTTGAAATGTTCGGATTCAAATTCAAAATCAATCTTTTGTTGTACAGTAACATCAAATGTGGGGATATGAAGAATCAATCTTCTACAGTGAGATACATTCAGTTCTGGAATATTTTTTTAATGTTGTCTTTCTCCATCCTATACATTATTTTGCTCTTTCTGCATATGTTCCTTTAGCACTAGGAGCTGGTTTTTCTATAGTTCAAGCTGCTGAACTTCTCCACGGTGTGTTTTCTAATTGTCTTGATACATCTGGTTCACATCTGTTTCATCCTCTTTTAATGCATAGTTTGTACAGTATGGTTTATATTTGGATAAAAACATCTCTACCTCTCAAAAAAAAGAATCCTCTTATGATTTCTGTTATTTGACAACATCCACATTTGTACCTAACTTGTAGTGAAAATATTGGAGCTTCCCAAGATATCCTCAACATTGTGTAAGAATGCTACAAGACGGATTCAATTTTACTTTGTAAATGGACCTAAATTAGAAGAAAATTAATTAGTGAGGACATGGCACTTCAAAGTCGGATGAAGCTAGCAATGATGGCCATTAAGAAACTTGGAATACGATGTCTCATGCATGCTCGCTGTTTACCATAATTCACGGTGGTGTCGGATAAACACCACAGGTATCAACCTTCTATAATAAATTGTGGTTAATAGCCTAGTTGGTTGTTAAATGTTGAATTTTATGTCTATGTGACAACAGGACATTCAAATTATCATTCAGGCTTTATAAAATTTGATCCCTTTTCATTTTAGTTTTGCAATGTGATTATATCATTGTACATCAATATGATATGAGTTCGAAATGTGGATTTTGGGTAAGAAGATTACAATTCTACTTATCTACAATGTTTATTCTTTAACTGCGAACTGTTCTTATTTTTGCATTTTGGTGAAATCGATATTCCCATAAAATTTCTTATTAATTTAGGATTTCAAATTCAACATTTGTTCGTAATTTTGTTAATATAACCTGGGATGCAAGATTTCATTTCATGGGTATTATTTGTGTTAGGCATCACACCTATTTCTTGATCTTTGATGTAATGGACGGGATGAGGATTAGGGATTTTTGATGTGTTCCAGCTGCATATTAATCAAGTTTCTTCTAACTTCTTCCAGCCGAAATTGTTGAATTTCATTTTCTTAATGTAGAAGAATCCACATGCATGGATGAAGAAGAAAATTTGAATTAAAACTCTCCACCTTTTGACGGCCACAACTTCAATTGCTTAATGGAAAAGAAATCTATGCAAGAAGACAATTTGAAATGAAATTCTCTAGCCGCAATTCTTGATTGGTTTTTGGCCACAAGTTTATAACGGTTTGTAGCCAAGACTTTTCTATAAATATGAGCTACCATAAAGAGAATTATAATGTCCCTTGAGAGGAAGAAAAATAGGATAGAGAAGAGAGAAAAAAGAGAGAGATTAGAGAGACTCTTTTGAGAGGTTTTTTTTTTTTTTTTAGTTTGTAAACTTCGTTGTAAATTCTATTCAAGTAGAAATAGAATTGTTTTTCTTCTTTTATTCTCTTCTCGTGATCAGAGAATCACAACAAGTGGTATCAGAACTTGATTCATCAATTAACCCTCGTAGTTTTTGATAAAGCTTTTGCAAGTCAAGATGTCAATGGAGGAATCTTCATCAGGAGCTATGATCAAACTCATCGCCACCAATTACACACTGTGGAGGCCTCGGATGGAAGACCTCCTTAGTTGTAAGGATTTGTATGACCCCTTGGAAACCAAAGGTGAAAACCCCGATCCTACTAAGGAGGCGGAGTGGAAGAAGCTAAATAGAAAAACTGTCGGTCAAATTCGACAATGGATTGACCATAGTGTTTTTCACCATGTAGCACAGGAGATAGATGCATATGCCCTCTGGAAGAATCTGGAGGACATGTACCAAGCCAAGATCGCTCGAAACAAAGCCCTATTGATGAGGCGTTTAGTGAATTTGAAGTTAAAGAGTGGAACTTCAGTTGCTGAGCACACCAGTGAATTTCAGAGCTTGGTAAACCAATTGTCATCTGTGGAGATGCCACTTGGGGATGAAATACAAGCCTTACTACTTTTAAGTTCTCTTCCTGATAGTTGGGAGACATTAGTAGTATCTCTTAGCAACTCAACCCTTGATGGCAAACTTACCATGTCTATGGTTAAGGATGCCATATTTAATGAAGAGGCCAGAAGAAAAGACGTAGACACGGACCAATCACATGCCCTTGTCAAAGTGAACTGGGGAAGACAACAAAGAGGCGTTCGTGGCAGGGGGAGAGGCAGAAGCAAAAGTAGGGGTAGATCCATAGATGAAAGGAAGCCTACTTATAAGTGCTACCATTGTGGTATGGAGGGCTACTTGAAGAAGAACTACAGAAAATTACTACGAGAGCAAGGCCACAACAGTTAGCAATCGAAAAATAAGGAAGAAGAGACACTAGTCACTATTTCTGAGGAGGTGGCTATCTGCTCCATCCATGAGGAGACATGTCTTCATGTCTCAAACCAAGATATTGAGTGGGTGGTAGACACTGCAGCATCTTATCACGCCACTCCACATAGAGATTTCTTCACAACATACAAAGCCGGCGACTTTGGAGCAGTGAAGATGGGAAATACCAGTTCTTCTAAGATCGTGGGAATTGATGATCTTCAGATATAAACGAACCTTGGGTGTAAAATAACCCTGAAGGATGTTCGACATGTACCTGATCTTCAGCTAAATCTACTTTCAGGGATAGCCCTTGACAAATAGGGCTATGTCAATCAATTTAGCAATGGCACATGGAAAATGATGAAAGGTTCCATGGTTGTCGCTCGAGGACATATATGTGGCACTTTATACAAGACTCATGTGAAAATGCATGTGGATAGCCTCAACGTAGTAGAACGTGAACCTTCTCAAAATTTGTGGCGCCAAAGACTTGGTCACCTGAGTGAGAAGGGATTGTCTACTTTGTCAAAGAAGGAGCTAATCACAGTTGCCAAGGAAGCTGCGCTAGATCCTTGCAGTCACTGTCTATTTGGTAAGCAACATAGAGTCTCCTTCAATTTCTCTTCTACGAGACGATCAGAGTTGCTCAATTTAGTACACTCTGATGTTTGTGGTCCCTTGGAGGTTGAATCACTAGTCGGTAACAAGTATTTTTTAACATTCATTGATGAAACTTCTCGAAATGTGTGGGTATATTTCTTGAAGACAAAGGACCAAGTATTGGATTACTTCAAATCATTTCATGTCATGGTAGAGCGTGAAATAGGAAAGAAGCTGAAATGTCACCTCACAGATAATGGAGGCGAGTATACTTCCAAAGAGTTTGATGCCTATTGCAAGACATACGGCATTCGACATGAGAAAACGGTCCCACGTACCCCACAACATAATGGAGTCGCCAAAAGGATGAATCGGACGATCATCGAAAAGGTCAGAAGCATGATAAGTATGGCTAAACTGCCAAAGCCATTTTGGTGAGAAGCTGCTCGAACCGCCTGCTACTTGATCAACAGATCACCATCAGTACCGTTGAATTTTTAAATTTAGGTGGAAGTTATGGTCTGGTAAATATCCCTCCTACTCTCGCCTGAGAGTATTTGGTTGTTTAGCCTTTGCACATGTATCCAATGAGCTAAGACAAAAGCTAGATGTAAAAACCACTCCAGTATCTTTATAGGCTATGGAGATAAGGAATTTGAATGCAGATTATGGGACCCAAAGACAAAGAAGGTCATCAGAAGCAAGGACGTAGTGTTTCATGAAAACCAAACATTAGAAGACATTGAAAAGCCCACAATAACTCCTAATTCTAATTTTGGTGCCCAAAATATTGCTACAGATCCAACACCAACACAATTCACCATAGATAACGATGATGTACATGAGGAAATGCCTGAAGCAGAACAAGAGGATGAAGAAGGGGATATTGGTCAGGGGGAGTCACAATCCTCTTCATCAGAAGTTGTTGGACCATCACATCAGCCAGATGATGATGCACCTCCTGAAATCAACGATCCACAGGTAAGAAGATCAGAACGAGGACGGATTCCATCAACGAGATATCTAGAATCAGAGTACATTTTGCTCACTGACGAAGGAGAACCAGAGAGCTTTCAGGAAGCACAAACTCATGTAAACAAAGACAAGTGGATACAAGCAATGCAGGATGAGATGGAGTCACTGCAGAAAAATCAAACATATGAATTAGTTGAGCTTCCGAAGGGAAAGAAGACATTAAGGAATAAATGGGTTTTCAAGCTCAAGAAAGATGGCAGCAGAAAGGTGGTAAAACATAAAGCCCGTTTGGTAGTCAAAGAATTTCTTCAGAAGAAGGGAGTTGACTTTGATGAGATTTTTTCACCTGTTGTAAAAATGGTCTCAATTCGAGTTATCCTTGGATTAGTAGCCAGTCTGAATCTAGAGCTTGAACAGATGGATGTCAAAACAGTATTTCTTCATGGTGATTTATATGAAGAAATTTATATGGAGCAGCCAGAAGGTTTTAAAGTTTCAGGGAAAGAAAACTTCGTTTACAAGCTGAAGAAGAGCTTATATGGTTTTAAGCAAGCACCCAGGCAGTGGTACAAAAAGTTTGACTCTTTTATGGTGACTCAAGGCTATAAAAGAATAGCTGCGGATCAGTGTGTTTATATTCAACACTTTTCGGATGGCAATTTTGTTGCTCTTCTATTGTACGTAGACGTCATGCTGATCATCAGACAAGATGCAACAAAAATCAGGCAGCTAAAGAAGGAACTCTCCAAGTTCTTCGACATGAAGGACTTAGGCCCAGCTCAACAGATTTTGGGAATGCACATAACTCGAGATAGGAATAATAAAAGGTTGTAGCTATCCCAAGAGAAGTATGTTGAACGAGTGATCAAGAGATTCAACATGCATAATGCCAAACCTGTCAACACTCCATTGTCTAACCACTTCAAGTTGAGCAAAAATTCATGCCCCTCATCCAAGAAAGAGATAGAGGAAATGTCATTGATACCTTATTTTTCAGCAGCTGGAAGCCTGATGTATGCCATGGTATGTACAAGGCTAGATATTGCCCATGCAGTAGGCATGGTGAGTCGTTTTCTTTCTAATCATGGAAAGGAATATTGGGAGGCAGTTAAGTGGATTCTCAGGTACCTCAGAGGTACATCAAAGATATGTCTGTGCTACGGGGGAGTTGATCCAATCTTGGAAGGTTTTACAGATTCAGATATAGTGGGAGATCTTGACAGTAGAAAATCTACATCAGGATTTCTCTACTCTTTTGTAGGGGGAGCTGTTTCATAGCAGTCAAGACTACAAAAGTGTGTTGCTTTATCTACAACAGAAGCAGAATATATTGCAGCGATAGAAGCAGGTAAAGAAATGTTGTGGTTAAAGCGATTTCTCCAAGAACTAGGGATCAAGCAGAAAGATTATAAAGTACATTGTGACAGCCAGAGTGCTCTTGACTTGAGTAAGAACTCAATGTATCACTCTCGAACAAAGCACATTGACACTCGCTATCATTGGATAAGAGAAGTGTTGGATCAACAGCTGTTGAGACTAGTAAAGATTCACACAAATGAGAATCCAATAAATATGTTAACAAAGGTGGTTCTAAGGGAGAAGCTAGAGCTATGCAGAGACATAGTTGGGTTGGTTGTCAGATAGCAGTTGATTCAAATGCGACTGGAGGGAGAGAATTGATGTGTTCCAGCCGCATATTAATCAAGTTTCTTCTAGCTTCTTCCAGTCGAAATTGTTGAATTTCATTTTCTTAATGTACAAGAATCCACATGCATGGATGAAGAAGAAAATTTGAATTAAAACTCTCCACCTTTTGACGGCCACAACTTCAATTGCTTAATGGAGAAGAAATCTATGCAAGAAGACAATTTGAAATGAAATTCTCTAGCCGCAATTCTTGATTGGTTTTTGGCCACAAGTTTATGATGGTTTGTAGCCAAGATTTTTCTATAAATATGAGCTATCATAAAGAGAATTATAATGTCACTTGAGAGGAAGAAAAATAGGATAGAGAAGAGAGAAAAAAGAGAGAGATTAGAGAGACTCTTTTGAGAGTTTTTTTTTTAGTTTGTAAACTCCGTTGTAAATTCTATTCAAGTAGAAATAGAATTGTTTTTCCTCTTTTATTCTCTTCTCGTGATCGGAGAATCACAACAATTGTTGGGCATGCTTTGGGGTGGAGGGTTATGGGTGGGGGCTTATGTGTATTGTTTGGTAAGTCACGTCTGGTGGAGTGATTGCAGCTTTTTTCTTTTATTAGTGATAAGAGTGAATATATTTGATGGTTATCATTTTACTCGCTACATTGTAGTAATTTTGGAATGAAAAAAGTGGAAATGTAAAATTAGAATATTAATTTAAAATGTAGTGACTAGTGTAATTTCCACAAATATAAAATCCTAGAAGAGGTTTGGTGCCTAAAATGTTGAAAATTGAATTATTTCAATAAATTATATAACTATGAGAAAGAAATAGATTAAAAAATTAAAAAAAATGTTGACAATATTTTTGCACATAACGTACCGCTTCATATTATGAATAGTGCCCTACGGCATTTTCTCGATCAAGATGAGGTATAGTGACGTCCAGGCCACTAGTTATGTGATAAATTGGAGCAATGTAAATTCATATTTGATTACTTGTTCCTTAGTAGTTGGATCTCTCACCAATCCAGTTTTGTCTCTTCCGCCCTTCATTCGACTTGGGCATCTGGTCGATACCAGCAAAAACATCTCTAGAGGATATCAAAATAATGCAAATCTATCAAATAAATAATTAGCCAAATTAAAGGACGCAATCCTAATAAAATTGAATTTATTAGAGAAATTTAAAGTTTTTAAACCTGCAGTTTGAAAATATAAAGGTGTATATTTATGCGAAAAATGAAGTCGTAATTTATAATCCACGAATCTCAATATAGTGAATTTCATAGAGATCGTGATGGATGCAATCACAAGTATATATCTCATTATATTGACAATGCATGGAATTTTGAAATGTGATTATAGCCAATTCATTTGGTATAACTATTATTATTATTCTTGAAAGATTTAATGTGTTTGAAGCATATAATTCAAGTAATGTTATCATGAGAGGGAGTACATATGCTTCATACTCTTTTTCCAAGATTTTTTCCAATTTTCTAGACAAAGTTTTTAATGAGACAATTTTTATGACGTATTCAAAGGAATAACGTACTTTTTTTTCCTTCATTAGGATTTTATGCATGAGATTTTTTCTAATAAGGTTTTAACAAAGTATATTCTTTGTGTAATAATGTCCATAACCCACAAAACATTCACCGTCAAAATAATCCTTTTATATGTTAAAAATTGTGTACGACTCACGAAGAGATCAACATAATCTATTTTCAACAAATCATCATATGACTAAAGACAACAAAGATTGATAAATTTTATCTATGAATACGATATTGCTTGAAGGCTATAAACAAGATAACAGGAAACATGATTCCCCATAATTGTAATATTGAAGGCATTGATGTTCAAGACATGGATGTTTCGAGACGAGAATTTTCATTGATTGAAATCAAGGGTGCAGTTGTACTCTGTTTCTTTAGTTCAGTTTTGTCTCATTGATGAGTTTTCTGGACAATGTTTTAATGAGGCATATATTTTGTAATGTGTCATTTAAGAAAAATATGTAAATTATGTGTTTATTAGCAACTGATCATTATACTCCTACAACCCTAGTTATTATGACGATTGTGTCCCTTGCCACCTTATTTCTTCCTTATAAGTATGTGATTTTGGTTATCTATTGAATATACCCAAGTTTATTGACTTTTCTACTTTCTTTTCTCTCTCTCTCTATTCTATAACAATTGTATAATTATTGAAATTGTTAAGTATTAAATGATTATACAATTTAAAAAATAAAACAATTCCTTTACATTTGTATTCTGTATGTTTTTGAGAAAAATGAAAGAACCGACCAGATTTTAGAGCAGAATAAGTAATTATCTTGTTTAATTATAAATACTCTAACGTATTAATTGAATAATTTAATTTACTTAAATTAATATTAATAAATTTGTAATTTTGCATTATACATAGAAAATCAAATATTTGGGTAGGGACATGGATCTTGAGATTTACAAGCAAGATGGTATTTTTATAGTCTAAAACAAAGTCATCCTTCTAAGGGAATGAACTCATACTTTGAGGAAAATAATAGAAAGATCAATTTCTAAAGAAAAAGGAAAAATCATTAAATTAAAATGAATGTTATTATACTGAAAAGATAAACAAAAATTACACCATCAATACATAGTATGCTGTTAGTTTTGAAAGTGTACTCTAAATATCAATGTGATTCTTTTACAACAAACCAGAACAAGAAAAAATACCTAGTATTTCCACACAGCTCTTCGCTACTCGAATTTAAATTACAAATTTACATGATACCAATTCCATCGAAAAGATGTAGTTGCAAACAAATAATGTCACGACTCAATAAGACACTGTATCTCTTGTGATTTCGTGAGGATCGGTGGTATATGAAGAAAAACCTGCATCTGTTCGTATTGTCATTGAATTTTGAGTTTGGCTTCCACTAGAACTTCCATTTTGCATCTCTCGATGGAAGTCTTTCATGGCTTTAAACCTCATATCATCTGTATACATACTTCCTTCTGGGATGACATCTGGAATTGCCATTTTTCCTTCAAGCATTTGAACTACTTCGGACATTGTAGGCCTTATGGATGGTGTTACGTTCGTACACAGAAGCGCTATTTTCACCATTCTTCCTACTTCGTCTTTGTTCACTCGAGAACCCAACCTCGGATCAACAAGTTCGTCTACATTTTTACTTTCTTGCAAGTGAGAAGCCTGCAATATAATTATGTTGTAGTGAAACAGTGTGCAAGAATTTTGTATGTTATCATGCAAATGTGGTACAGAATATGGAAGTACGATGAAATGATGAAGCAAAGGATGTTTTTAGTACCCAATCCAAAAGGCAAATAAAATTGTGGCTTGGCATGTAATTATTGTTGCTTTTGCCACTAACAATTTCCAAAGCCACAACTCCGAAGCTATAAACGTCCGCTTTGTCAGTTAGATATCCCCAAAGTGCATATTCAGGTGCCATATATCCTCTGCAATCAAGACGAGAAATACCTAATTGTGGTGAGAAATACGAGTATATTTCAAGGCAAAACATAGATAGGGCAGTTGATCAATATTTGTATAAACGGGTTGAACTCACATTGTTCCAGCAACTTTAGTGCTAATATGAGTCTTCTCGTCTTCGTTAAGCCTGGCCAATCCAAAATCCGATATTTTCGGGTTTAGATCTCCATCTAGCAACACATTAGTGGCTTTAATGTCTCGGTGAACTATTTTAAGTCTTGACTCGTCGTGAAGAAAAGCTAATCCTCGAGCAATTCCAATACAGATCTTGAACCTTGTTGGCCAATCAAGCATTAATTCGCTTTCCTCTGAATCTGAACGTTCTTCAAAACCAGAACAATACCAGATATTGTTATTGGGAGTAATTGAAAATGCAAACGAATATGTACTGAATAAGCAAACACTTACTGAATAAAACATGAGCAAGGCTATTATTTTCCATGTACTCGTACACTACCAGCAATTGATCTCCTTCAATACAGCATCCATACAGTTTGACGAGATTTGGGTGTTGTAAACACGAAATCATGCCAATCTCGTTCAGAAATTCACGGTTTCCTTGCCTTGATCTAGATGAGAGCTGCTTCACAGCAATTACGGTACCATCATATAGTTGACCCTACACCAGTTAGCCAATCAGAAATATGAATGATGAAAATGAAGACGGAATTAATTATCTTTCACCAAAAACAATACCTTGTACACGGAACCAAAACCACCTTCTCCGATCTTGTTTCCAGCATCAAAGTTGTTAGTGGCAGCTTTAATTTGTTTCAAACTAAAAGCAACTGTTTGCAATTCTAGATCTTCAAAACCTGTCCCCGTAAAATAAAATAAAAAAAGGAAAATCATTAAGGTGGATGTCCCATGGTGTCAGCATAAGCCTTTGTTTTTTCATTTTTGCATTTTCGGATCAAACAAATATTCTAGAGGCACGGAAAATTTGAACCAAAAAAAACAAAGAATTTGCACTATAGCAGCTATAAAATATGGAAAAAATTCGTAGGAAAGGCCTAATGTACAAGAACTGAAATTGTTTATGACTCAACCGATCTTTTAAACTAAAACATTCAACTTGACCGATATGCACAAACTGAAATAACCATCTACAAATCTGCTTATGTTTACACAATCATAGACATCACCTGTTCTTGCTCGTTTTCTTCCTCCCAAATAGCCTTTCCACCAAAGGATGCCAAGTATCATGAAAATAGCAAATGCTGACAGAACTCCAACTATGATATAAGCAGTCACATTCTTTTTGCTTCCATTTGAACATATTTTGAAATCTGCATAGGAGAAAAATAGAAATTTGTGGAACAAAAATCATTTAAGTGAAAGGTATATCTAATTTTCTTTAAATTCATCTGATACTAGTAGGTGTTGCATTTTCCAACATTCATGCATCAAATAAGATATAGGCACCATGGCTACTATAAATAAACACAAACAGTTAAAAAAATTGTGCTAGTTACATTTTGGAGGTCAGGTCTTTCTAGTGTAATTTGAACTTTGGCTTATCTGATAAACATTCCATGAGTATCCATAAGTTTGTTATCGACAGCTTAAAGAATAAAGTCAACAAGTTCCCTGGGACATTTTCAGATACATTTAACGTATAAGACAGCTATACAATATAAATTCGATAACTTGGGGGGACATAGGATATATGAATACAGTTATGCCATTCAAATTGGCATATAGCACTTGAGCAGACAAGAGATGTATTAATGACCTTAGATCCTCTGCCACTTGTTTAATTATATTGAATTTAACTTGAAAATGGGGTTTAACTAAGAGGTCAGTTGTTAAAAAGGAAAGACGATCCAGTTTTTATTATGATAACTTTTGAGATTCAATTATAATCTTCACTTTTTAATACAAATTTTCTTTGTTATCATCATATCTAGGATTATATCTTGTGCAGAAGCCTGGGAAATCTAGCTGTGCACAATTTTCTAAAGCAAGCAGACACTATATAGCTGGTAGCCTCGTATAAATCTGAGAAGCATCCAGCTAATGAGAAGCAAGTTGAAGACCTTAGAAAAATTAATGAAGCACATTGAATAATTCCCCCTTTAAGAGAATAAGTTCTTGTAAAATGAATTAAATAATCATTAAGCCCTTGTTTGATTTTAATTTTTTCAAAGTCACTTTTTGTCAAGCTCATTTTCAACATACATTCTTCCAATAAAATAATTTTACATGTGTACTCAAAACTTTTCCATACTTTTTTACCACACATTCTCCCAAAAAAATCACTTCCCAAAAATAAAAATCAGACATGAGCCAAGTAAGAACTTTATATATATTTATTTCACCAACACCAGATGTATCTTTTTAGGAGGTTGAGCACACGAACTTTCATAAATGGAGAGCAATGAGATTTAATCCCAAAACCTTTACTACTTTTGTATCATATTGAATGAGCACCTACATCTAAAAGATTTAACAAACTAAACCAAGGTTAAACTTTTTTGACAGCACAGGATAACAAAAGTCAGAATTTAGCATATCTAGTTTCTTATACTACTTTAACTGCACAATCATAAAATAACAAGAAAACAAAGACAGGATTACAATAAGAAATTGTCAACTACTCACTTGGATTAACCGAAATAGCTGATACAAGGGAACCATAGTCTCCTCTATTAGGAATTCGTACAGTCCCTCTGCTAGCCCAGTAAAATCTGATCTCCAAGCTATTATCTGTCACCGTGACATTAAAATGTCTAGTCACGGGCTTTTGTGCTCCTCGAGCCTCATTTTCAATGTCAAAATCTTTCCAGACTAATTTTTCCTGAAATTGAAAGAGGATCGTGAAAACAATACAAGTGAACTGAAAAAACACTTTTTAAGTTTCATTCACAGACATACACACTACCTAGTTGTAGAAGAAAAAGAAATATGCAAACTACCTGGATGTATATATCAAACATCCGACTTCCAAGACTCAAATATGTATTGTCATTTGTGAAAAGTATTTCAGCAAAGTGCAGGCTCACATTGTAACTCCCGTCCTCCAGGCAATAATGAAAATATGTAAGTGAAAGAGGATTAAGACGTGCTGTACTATACAAATCAGAGAGATTTGGATTTGGCGTATGTATAATAGCACGTGAATTTTGGTAACTAGGCTCGTCCATGAAGTCCCCGGTGCCAATGAAGCCCCATTGACTACTACTCAAATATCTTGCAGAATCACCATACATATCTCCTTGATAAGTGACTCTTCGATTGCTTTCTTCTACAATCAAATCATTCCCACCACAATTAACATGTAGGGAACACTGATCTGCCACAAGAAAGATTTTTCTTGGTAAATTACGCAATTTCATGCAGGTTTAACAAAACAATGGCAACTGAAATTCTTATATAAACTGCCAATGAACAAAAAATCTTGTGTATGCATAATTGTAAAAGAGGTGAGTTCTCAAATTGCTAAACAAAATACTTGAAGGTCAATGACTTTACGGCCAAAACAAAAACTATGACGTATTTAAGGCTCGGCATAACTTTAGTATTTGGGACGAGATAAGAATCGTATGAGTGTGTGGCAAATCATAACCATTTTTTTAAGCTGATCAAACATACTTTTTATTGACCCATTGTGTAGGATTGACAATTTATTATCTTTATTATCAATACATTTCGTAAGACCACAACTTATATAAGAACTGAAAAGCACTGCCGTACAAGCACAAAGTTTATGGTGAGATGAAGATGTATCCCTGGTATATTGAGGTTACAAAGGGTAAAAGAGAAGAAAGAAAACTTCATTTTGATGATAAAATAAAGTATATCATTGCTAGAAAACCATGCATAATCTATATCAACAGTATTGAAGGTCACAAAAAAAACTAACTACACATAACATCAATGGCAATATGAAAGTCTACATAACCATATAAAGAAAAAGAGAACATACATACATCTAGGGCAGGCTACATCCTTTGAGCAAGGAAGCATCCGCCGCCTGTTGCTGGTTGAGTAAGAAACAATTAGAATAAGATGTTCATCATTTAGGTGATAAAACTCTTTTGTAATTGTAAATTGCTTTCTTTCCCATATTGGCCATTATATTTACTAAGATCAGAAACAAGAAAATGCATCTTACCTCATGTTTAAAGTCAACGAGCTCTTGAACAAGTTAACGTTTCGATTCCTACTTAAGAAAATTAGGCAGCCACAAAAGTTGTAAACATCTTAGAAATTGCATGATAACTAAATTATAAAGGAGGAAATAAATAAATTTGCTAACATGTTTTGTTGACAAGCAGGTTGCTCCGGGCCTTGCAAAGTAAAATTATTGTAAGAAAGATCACTGCACAGAGTGAATAAAGGTGGGTGTCATCATTAGATAATTCAAATTATACATGTAGACTAACAAGCATCTTTTAAGTTGTGAATGATGGCAACAAATGAAATTAGTTGGTCGATATATGCGGAAAGAGTAAACAGCTTAATCTTTTGCAGGGAGCTACTAAATAATTTAGAGAATAACTTTGCATCTACAGATAAAAGATAGATCATGTAGCAATGCTATAAAAACACATTCCCTTCCAAGCAAATTCTGTTGGCCTCTGAATTTGACTCGTTCACAATTAAGAAGGGAATACAGTTCAAATAAAAATGAACAAGCATCTAGGGATCAGTTACATGAATAGTTATTTTTCATTATGTTCGACCCAATGCTATGACTACTGAAATGTCCATTGACAATAAATAAATAAAATTCCAACCTCGTCAAGCCATATTAATTCTAGTTTGACTTTCACTTTTGTAACATGTTCTAGGTTCTAAAACTATTTATATAAACCATTAGGGAGAGAGATCATTAACCATTAACATGACTTCTTTATATCCATGCAAGAACTGACCCAGTCACTTGAGTCGTACTTGCCTCAATGTACCTCAACTTGCAACACCTCTATTTGTTCGCGTATATCATCATTTTTTATTTTATTGTATAGTATGGCTACACGTCTATCTTAACATCTTCATTTCTGTTGCATTCATCTTATTGAAATGTTGTCCATTAACAGTCCAACACTTGGTTCGACATAGCATAAATTGTCTAGCAACCATTTTTTCAAGCTTACCATTTAATAAGATCTCATGAAACCCATGTTAATTTTCTTGATTAGTTAAATTCACTCTTGCCCTACGCATTACATTCTCCTCAAATACTTTTTTACTTTTGGAAATTCATTATTCTCCAGAGTTTCTAGTGAAATCATTACTCTTACTGTGATTAAAGAAGATTGCACATGCTTGTTAATTCTACTTAATCCAACACCTAAATTCCAAAATGCTACTCCAAGGTTTTATTATTTTCAATTTATTCCCCTTTTAGTTTCATCAACTTAACTTATATCACGTATCAGCCAAGATACTTAATATTTGATATGTCTCAGTAGTTCATTTATAACTTATAGCAAAAGGATAAGGACTCGTTGTGGTACCTTGATGCAAGTCTACTGCTTCCCTATTGGAAATCACATCCATGCTAAGTCATAAATATACTTGACAATTTTGATATATCAAATTTAAACTTCATTATTCTATATCACACACCACAATCAATAGGCTCTCTACTAGTAATCTAGAAATAGAAAGAAATTATATGCAGAATATCCAGCAAGTTCAATAACAAATAATGTACATACATGTTGGTTCCATCCTTCAAGATTGTATCAGGTATATTTCCACTCAGCATGTTGCCAGTAGCAAACCTGTTTACAAAAAATATCATAGTGAGTATGCAAGTAGTGGGTAAGGCAGTGTCCTGTTTTAACTCACATTTACTGTAAAACTGCAGACACTGACTGGCAATACCAACCAAATGAAGCAAAAGAATTTAAGTTGGACTCACACAGTAATCAGTTTTCTTGCAATATCCCTTGAAATCTCCCCCTCTAACTTATTGAAACTGACATCCCTGTTCATAATTTACAATGAAGAGATAAATAAGAAAGGAGACATTCTATAAACATCTTATGTAGTCTGCAACTAACTATATGAAAGATAAAAGGAGAAGAAAGAACATAAAAACAAGGTCTTTTAGCATCCAGGGTAAGGTGGCATAGTAAATTAAATGAGCAGAACTCTAGCCAACCAGAATCATTCTCAGTAGAGAAGATTTACGAAACTAGTAGTCAAGACAGTTTCTGCGGAACGGGGCAACAGTACAGGTATTCAATGACCGAGCAATTAAAAGAAGCAAGAAGAAGGCCAGTAGCAGATCTGGTTATTTAAATATGCCAAAACAATTGTTGCCCATCATGTACCCAAGAGACAACCATACAATTACACAAACTAAGACGCTAATATTTATTTAAATTGAAGTTTAGTCACTCACAGCATTGTCAGAACTCTAAGTCTCCAAATATATGCAGGGACTATTCCAGAAATGTTACAATTTCTCAATACCCTAAATCAAAGAATAGAATAATTTAGTAATATAGAGAGCATGAAGGATAAACAAGAATACTTTCCATTTGAAATATTTATTCAGCATACAGGATTTCTAGGCCTGTACTACTCCTCAGCATAGGAAATTCCTGAGTAGGCCCTTTAATGTCACTAATTCTCCTGTATAGGGAAATTCACCCGTAACTCTTGTAAGCAGAGAACTTGCACTAAGAGAAAAATACAAAATATGTAAAGTAAAAATGAAAAGTCCAATCAATCCACGGAGTTGGTATACTTACAAATCAGTTAACATAGTCAGAAGAGATATTTGTGAAGGAATGGGCCCCTCTAATCCACTCGCATGCATTTCTCTTCATTGATCATTTAAACAGAGAATATATATATATATTGTGAATAAACAATCCATCTATTGAATCTTCAAAAAATAATTTTTTATACATAAATATCTTACAGTTTCGTAAGCTGCTTCCAGTTCTGAATAAGGTTGGGTATTGGTCCACTTAAGTTGTTATAACTTATCCTACTGTAGTAGAAAAGGAAAAACTGTTTGAACATGGCAAAAATTTTCAAACAGTGAATTGCCAGAGATAGAATATATGCTTACAAATCAATTAAATTTGTTAGCCTTGAAAATGATGCTGGCAGATTCCCAGTCAATTGATTGGCTGACAAGATCCTGTAATCAATTATTTGCGTATTATACTAAAATAGTCTGATGTTGTTTTGTCCACCATAAATCTATTATCACATTTGAAGCATATAATGCATAAGAAACGTGAAATCTTACAGAGTTTTCAAGTTTATTAATCTCCCAAGTTCTGATGGAATAGCCCCGGAGAATTGGTTTGCTTCAAGGTTCCTGATCGAATCTCACAATCAAATTACTTAAAAGTGTAGAATTGGACAAGTTATTATCTTTTCTAAAAACAAATACAAAAAACAAAGGGAAGTACAATAATATTTATTCCAGAATTAATGAGAAGTAAATCACAGATCCATCCCCATTTTTAAGATAAATATAAACTAATAAACTAATATGTAAATTGCTGTCAACTACATCAATCCTGGTGTTACCAGCACCTTACAAATTTTTACCCAATTACCAGGCTCCAATAACCAAATGTATCAATAAAACAATTAAGGGAAGTTCAATAGAAGACATACATGTAAGTGAGATTTGTCATGTTTGCTAAATACGTTGGTATTTGTCCTGATAACCGGTTTACAAGAACAGAGCTGCACCAAAATTCTGGGATTACAATCAGTTCTCAAAGAAACCATTAACTATTATAATTAAGCCGCAAGTAAAAAATGGAGAATACATGGAATTCAACTGTGTTGTAGCCCATTCTCGTGGGATTGTACCAGTGAAGAGGTTGTACGCAAAATCACTGTAAGCAAAATGTTAATTAAAATGTACATGAGTTTTCCATACGGCATAACGTTAAATTCAATAGAAACCAGATTAGGGGCCTCTTACATAAATTCGAGGTAGGGGAGCTGCACAAGTTCGGGTGGAAGAACTCCAGGGAGATTATAACCCTTTATCACACTGCAAAAAGTGGATATGGAATCAAGCATTAAGCTCCATATCAATATAGGAGAAGACTTATAACGGGACTATACCTCTTCAAAGAAAAATGGAAATGCAGATAAAATACAAAAAAGCACTGCCACGGAATAATATGAAATTCATGCTAGCTTTGCCTTGACAGTAATAATAAGAAAAAAAGCACTGCTCTTGACAAGCTGGAACTACTCAAATCCTTTTGAACCAATCACTATCCTCTAATGACTAATTGCAATGCGACAACAACTTTCCATTCAAAGGAAGGCAAGGACATCACAAATGATCATACATGGTCCATTCCACAAGTCCAAGCTCTTCACAGTATTAGTATCTACCCCGGGGCCTTACAAGCAGTTATACTTTATACTTCTCACACAACCAAGGTGATACCATGGTATAGCAGTGCCAAGAAATTTTCTTCATGTCCTGAATTAGTTAGGCCAGCCTCTTAAACAATTTACCATGTTTTAAGAAGCAATTAAAGCAAAACAAAGGATGACATGTTTACTAGACTTGGTTGCACCCACTTCAATTAGTCGTACGAGGTGGAGGCCAGAGCCTGTGCAATGTAGATGTGACCCATTGCTGAATTTATACTTATGTATGGACGTGAGGGTTTCACAAATAAACATGCAAGGAATTTATTTTCACTGGGATCTTACTTAGCTGTCTAAAAGTTAGGAATTTGGGGATTTCAGAGACTTTATTTCTGTTTGTTGTACTCCAGTTTATATTGATTGAACAAGATAAATCTTGTGTTACTTTCCGTTCTTTATATACTTGTTTTCATGCTTGATGAACAAACAAGTTTTACCAATCAACATGGATCAATCAAAGGTCTACAGTCTAATTAATGTGCAAGGAGATGATATTTGATTTTAGTACACAATGCTTTTATCAGTTAGTTATAAAAATAATGAGATCCCAAATTTATTAAAGTACTATTTAAGATATCAAAAGAGACGATACAGCTTCCGCATAAAACAGAAATTATATAGGAATTGATAAAGAGGAGGAAACTATACATTTCCGTGACATGGCAGACAGTGTTGTTATTAAAGTTGCAGTTACATTCAACATAACCCTCAGACGCACTTGGTGGCGATGGTACAACAGCCTCCACTTCACATGTATCACCATTGAAGCTCCAGTTCGTTGCGCCCATTGTAGTGACGATTTGTCGAAGAGCATTTACTAAGAGATGTCAAGGGGAATAGTATCAAAGAACGAATTATTGCATGAGCCAAACTTCCGACGGAGATAAGTATCAAACAATGATTCGTGTATTGCACGAGCCGAATTTATTATGGAAATAAGTAAGAAACAATCAATAGCATATTGCATGAGACCAACTTGGTAAAATGACCCTAAAATTTTCAATGTAAGCGAATCTCAACTTCATGACTAAGTTAAACTGTAAAGGTTACATGCCTAGATTATTTGTTCCTAACTAAAATATTATAAGGCTAATGAACAGAAGGCAGAAACTTCAAGGGATTTTTCTAATTTTAATGTTTAATATAGATGTTTATCTATATCAACTAAACGTTGGGAGTTCATAATTCTTGTTTCGATTTTTTGCCCATTTGAGAATCTCTATTTCATCAAATTCCTCGAGCAACTTCGCTCAATGTTTCACGATGAGGATTATATATGTAGTTTGGTTAAAGGTAGTAAACTACATCTTCTCAACCAACCCAAACCATATTTCCAGTACCTGTTTTTCTATTAGAATCCCACATCATAAAAGTATAAAATAAACAACCAAGAAATAAATTCAGACCTCTTTTAATGGCAAATTTCTCTCTGTTCACTAATATTTTATTCTTTTTGTTCTTAGAGACACTTTGAGAGAAAATCAACTGGAAGGAGGAATTTAACACACATCTGGATTCTCCTTCATTCAATTTTTCTTTCACGAACCGGAAAAATAACTACATGTTCGCAAAGCATGAGGGCAAACTCAACTGCTCACCTTCTTCTCGAGGCACCTTCGCCTGCGCCTGCGCCTCCGCAATGAAACAAAAAACTGCAAGAATCCACGAAACAACAGTGATTCTGCGCAGCATCTTTAACTTCAAGCACTTGAATCTTGTACAAACAGTACACAAACAAGGTGTAATTTTTACTGCTAGAATTTGATCCAGATTCCCTCTTTTTGTATGTATAAACCGTCAATCAACCGGGTGGATAGATAGATAACGAAAAGAATAACGGCTCAAACGGAAACCCAAAGAAATTTTTTGAATAATCTGTACAGTACTGTTGTACTTTGACTATTTTTATTTCAGTGGCACCCATAATATCATCCCATTAATATATATATAACTTTAACAGCTTTGATTTTTCTAATGTTAACGATAAGAAAACTATTTTTGGTTTCTTTCTTAGGTTGTCCGGTGATTAGATGTTTGCTTTAGTTAATTAATATCCACAATTAAATATATTTTAAAACTAGGATTGTATATAAAAATATTTAAAAAAAAAAAACAATTACATTTTGGATCATCACTTGTCAATTTATAGTAAACACATATCTATGGCACCTAACAACTTTTGAATGTTGAATATTATGCGAATGAAGTTCTAGTTGCTTCTTGCTTATTGATTTCTATTGATATAGCCTACCGAAATATATAACTATTTTTTCCTTGTGACTTTTCATAGGTAAGTCGAATTTAATTTTTCTCATCAAAATTTAATACGTAGAAAATTCATTTTAGTCGAAAGTGATAAGATTTGAACTATCTATTCCTAAATCGTGTTGAACAACTTGATTCAAAAGCTTCAAGATGATTGACAAGCTACATATGTAGCGTTTATATGATATTTTCGGAAAGTAATTTTCCAAAATATGTTTGACCAAAAAAAATGGAGAAATACGCGCCATTAATTTTTATCAATGGCGATCAATTTGTGATGTAGTATTAAACGATAAAACTAGTAAGATATGTCTAATATTTATACATTTAGCCTTTGTTTGTTTCCCATTCTTTTTTTATTAAAATAAAAAATATGACTGTTATCCATCACATCAAGTCATCAAATTTGAATTTCAAGATCTTGTGTGGGGTCCATAACGACTATATTCTTCATTCTCATTTTTATAAAAATGGGAAACAAACGTCCCCTTAATTGATCTTATTATTTCTTAGCATATCACATGTCACGTAGACCCTTAGTGATCCCTAATTGAGATAAATAATGTAATTCAAAATACTACCTTAATTTTTTAAAAATATATTAGTTTACTTTTATACATAACTAACTATGATAATAATATTTCATTGTCAATGTTATGCTGATATATACAATGAATGGTACTTAAAAATATTAAATAAAAAATAATTAAAAATGGTAATATTACATGCAAAATTTATCCTATAAATTTAATCAATCAAGCATATGATATTCATGTAGATCATATTAAAATGCATGTTACACAAACATCCAACTAAAAAATTTAAATTTTTTTTATGTTTCATGACTTTTTTTCAACATTTTAACCAAATCTTTTGTTGTCGCATTCGTACCTACCGGTTGATAATGGAGAAAGTTACACGTAAATGGTCATTTTGCTTTTTAACTCTTGTTTTTTGTTACCTTTTTTCTTTTCAATTCCTTAATCAAATTTAATTCTAATGTGATCATGTTTGTTTATTCCTAAACATATAAAATATTATAAATAAAAACGCATGAAATTTCTTGTCGGCTGCTTTCAAAGTATTTGAATTATATCATAAAAAAATAAAAATCTTTTTTCTAGTCCTAAAGGTCCATGGCACATTCCGTTAACAATGACAGTCTGTTTGAAAAGGATTTTTTACTCAAAAAAATAAATTTTTGGACCGTTATTTCGCTATTTCAGCCGTAATTTTTGACTTCTTCTCTCCCAGATTGATCTCACTTTTCTTCTAACGGTTAAAAAATCAATTCTCAAAATCCCTCCCAAACGGGACTTGAAAATCATATCTATTCATCCCAGTATGAAAATGGTTGAGCAGAGCTGTCTTTATGAAAATTTTGATTATTCAAAACCAAAGAATAGAACTGTAGACAGTAAACGGGAGACCGCTTGAATCAAAGCCAACTTGTCAACCGTTGAAATTTTTATATATCTTTACATGCAATCCTAACAGCTAGAGCATGTTTGGCTAAGCTTAAAAGGCTTATCTTAATTCCTAAGTAAATTTATGTACAAGTGATATGTTAAGGTTTGTTTCCTTTTTATGTTAGGAAACATCGTGCTTGCTTTCAAAGCTTGTAATTGTGTAGCATAATATTACTCCACGTCGAATAAAAAATAAATGGAAAGGGTTCAAGATAGTGTATAAGGAAGGATTCAATAATTCAGAATTGGAAAAATTCAATCGAGCTAATATGTTTAAAAAATTGCATAATTTTTTTTTCTAAATATAAAATTTCTTTTTTATACATAAAAATTTTTGGTGGACTGGGAATGATTTAGGCTAAAGTCCATGCCAGTTTCCTACATTTTGCCAGTGATTATATAAAGAACATTTAGATTATTAAAAGGAGGGATGTACAAAATAAGAAGCAAGGCCATCCTAGGGCCTCAAATATTTCATGGGTCTCCAAAAAAGGGTAGAATTTTTGTTAGGGAAAAAATCTCATATACCCATTTGAAAATAATAATAATAATAATTCTTGATATAATACAAATAGGATTTTATACTAAAAGAACACCAGAAACACTAATCCCTAATAATTCTGACAATTGATAGGATATAATAATGAATAATTCCATAGGCACAGGGAATTACTAACAGAAATAATATAGATGTTGTGTTGGTACAATTTTTATGTTTGTTATGTCAAAAATCAATGAAAATCTGTCAAGTATTTCTCTATAAAATTCTGTCAATTTTTTCTGTATTTGTAGCGAAACTAATTATTTTTTGAGTTAAAGGTTTCAGGGGAAGCGATACTTATAAAAACTAATAGAGTGACTGATGTATTAGATCATATTAAGAAAACGAACTGTTGTTTTAGAGATTCTTGGGTTGCTTATAGAATATTATTGATTATTTCCATCACTATTGCATCCATCGAAAGAAGTTTTTCAAAAGTTGAAATTAATAAAGTTTTATTTTCGATCAACTATGTAATGTCATAAGAGATGTTGGATGGAATAGCTATGATTTCTATCAAAAAACATATGTTGAAAAAAGTTGATTTGAGTTGTTTGATTAGTAATTTTGATCTCAAAACATGAGAGGCTAAATATTATGCTAGCCTAAGTCTCGGATTGTGAAAGATTTTCTTTGTAATGTTATTCATAAGCATGCTAATGATCAGCACTCCATATGGCAGTGAGATAGCTATAACATTTTTATATAAAATTGGAGTATATTTTAATTCATGGAAGAATGTGACATTAACCAAAAGAAAC
>NC_036252.1:12412393-12447925 GCF_002742605.1 Olea europaea var. sylvestris
TTATATGAATATAATTAAAATTAGAATTTTAGCAAATACAAAAGTTAATGAAATGTGTTAATTAAAAGTTGTGAATTCCATGCAATACGTGATTAAAGTTAATTCTTAACTCCGATAAAAATCTAAATTATAATTTCTATCAAACGTACGCTTAAAGCGTCAAATTCTCATTTTCAAGAAAACGAGGAGGAGGTTTCACACCAAATCAGTAAACCGTGGGAATGGATGGTTGGTTGTACGGTACGTACTTACAATACGACTTTGACATTCATTAATTAGATTCTCAATCTCAATAGTCTTCAAAGGAAAGAGAATTATTTGACAGTTTAAAACTGTGCATTCATTATTCCCACCGACTCTCTTCCGTCGAGTGTTCATATTTTACACCCACTTGTAAGTCGACTTGCTTATGTTCCCATTAATTTATTTAACACTTTAATAATATTGTATTGCAATATTTAACTTAATAATTGTGTACTAAAAATGAGATTAAGCCCCCGTTTGATTCCCTTTTTTACCCATAAAAATGAAAAATACGATTATTATCTATCACATCAAGCACAATATTTGACTTTCTATATTTTGTGTGAGTTCTATAACGATTATATTTTTCATTTTCGTTCTTACAAAAATGAGTACTAAACGGGACCTAAGATTTAAGATTGACTTCTAATCAAATCGTTTTTGTGTGGTCATTTTTAATTCCAATTAATTGCTTCAAATGGTATAGCAAAATCTTGAAAGATGTAAATCAAAACCCACAACCACAGCATAACGGAAGCCAAGCATAAAGGCCCCTTACGTCTCAATGAATTGGGCCTCAAGGTATTCATTTCAAAGGGGGCAAATTACCCAAATATGAGGAAAATAAGGGGTGAGTTGGCAATTATTAATTTTTATTGATGCCCTATTTGGTAGCCATTTTTTTCAAAATGTATTTTTCTCTCTTCTTTTCAACTACACATTCTTTATTAAAATAATATTACACGTAAATTAAAAAAAATTCTTATTTTTCAACCACACATTTCACATCAATTTACTATTCTAAAATGTATTTTTACATAAAAATGAATATCAAACACCCCCTGAATATTACAGAATTACAATATTGATTGGCGTTTAAGGAGAAATACGGCAACTACGGTACATGTACCCTCTATGTAATTTTTTGTGGTGAATTTTGTGCAACAAAGCATATAATAAGTTATAGTGATTTAATATTTGTATTCGTATAATTTTCTTAAAAATAATCTTGTCTTAAACATGCCACCAACTGCTTAAATCAAAATGAGAATGTAAGTACGTAGGAACATATATATGGACATAATACGGAAGTGAACTTGTACGGCAGTGCATGCATAAAGGCTTGAAAATCTTTTATTAGCTGAATCTTAATGACAGGACCTACCCTATTCTTGAACCCTTTGTCGAACTTGACTTCCTAGAACTCAATAGTTGCACGTACTTGTTCAACACTATACTTCGATTTTGCCGTTCAAAAGGAACATCAACTATCTATACATCGTTGAATGGAAATAAGGGATTGCGATCATTGATAATTTTGATCAATTGATTGTTCTCGAATGTGTCCATTCAACGATGTAATAAAATTATATAATTTCATAAAAGAATCAATTAAAATTATGAATCATGTCTTGTCAAAATTATCAGCATAAGCCTTCCTTGTAAGCTAATCCTCAAGCCAGCCTTAGTCAAATTAATAGGGGGTTCAATTTTATAATCTTCAACTAGTTGGATTAATGGATTGGACGATCCAAAATAATGACCAAATGCATAAGTCGTTACAAGAAGTTCTAAAATACATATGCATATAGGCTATAGAATGTCATCAAAGTACTCTATTTCCTTTTAAATCATAATCCAGTAGACACTTTTATGAATATCAATTAAATATTCGTAAGTAAATTGCTCTCGAATGTTCAATCATATGATAATCAAAGTTATTCATTGATAAATTATGGTACAAATGCCTCTTCTTTGCACTTATTATAATTCTTTCTTCACAAATATTGTAATTTGAATAGCCTTATTAAAAATAAAAATAAAAAGTCAATTTTGAAGTCATTATATCATTAAAAGCCCTTGTCTGGGAAAGCTTTTTTTATTCCATTTTTAGCAAATTTTCTTCCGTTGCACAGTTGAACATGGGTCCCATTTTGGCCGCAATTTTTTACCATCTCAAAATTAAATACCAAAAATGTCCTTGTCTCATGAAGAATGAACGAAATGTTAAGGGGCAAAAATGTCATTTTATCTTTAAAAAGTCAAAAATTGCGGCTGGCCTTGTTTGACATATATGTGTATCTGTTTCATTTTGGCTACAATTTGAAACAAAAACTCTCCTAGACAAGGGCTAAAATTTTCGAGGTTTAATCAAGGCTTAGCTCAAGTCCCACTATTTGTTGTATTCAAATTATAAGAATTAGCAATCGTCAATATGCTCATATTAGTGCAGCGGTCAAAGAAACATTACCATATATAGCCCTAGAAAAATCACAAGTATTTTTTCTTTTAATTCTTTTTTGATTGAGATGTATAAACCCTGTCATGGATTTAATGTAAATGTGCAAAAGTTCTATTTACCTTAAAATTTATATCGTAATTTTTTTATGCGATGCATTAACAATTGCATCTATTCCGAAGCTAAAATGAAACAAATGGAAGCCTTGATCACACATCGAAGAGAGTGTATACAATTGAAACAGAATCACGCTAATTTTGAGATTCAACACTTTGGACAAGTTTCATTTTAGAAGGCCGATGCGTCTTCAAAACCATACATTTTGATTGTTATTCGATATTTAAATGAATGATGTAGAATTAATTAATATCTTCACACAATTGATCTTCATTATTTGTGGAAGAAACATCCATTTCATGTAATATCCAAAAATGGTTAAACCCCAACCTTGAGGGTCCCCCACCACCTTGTCCCTAGAGCATCGTGAAGAAGGTAAATCGAGGGATGTGACTCATCAGGTCAGGAAATAAGAGCTTGTCTGTATACTGGTGCCCACAAAGAGTCCAATTCCATATCTTAGGAATTGAACCCTCACACTGCGGCTGCCAGCAAGACTGAAACTACCTTACTCTTGTCCTTTGCACCACTGAGCTATGTCCCATGAGGCATCCATTTCATGTAATATCACTGCCACATTTGGCAGTTCTTAAACATAGATGCTATCAACCACCATTAGTGTGCCTTCCATGGCTTAAACACAAACTTCTCTGATTCGGAGCATGTTACTCCAAAGAACTAGATAAAGATGGATTATCTCTTTCCTTCAATGTATCTCCTCTAAAATTGACCACAAAGAACAGGTATTGACCCTTTCAATAGATAATGGAGCAGAAGCAATAGAAGAACATGATGAACGAACAAACAATCAAGCCCTCTTGATTCTTAGGGATGTTAGAAATTTACAATTGACAATCGTTGATTTACAAAAGAATCATTAGAATTGATTTTTGATTGACAATAATGAATTCTAAAAATATCGATTAGGATTGACAATTGGGGCAAAAAATTAAAAAAAAAATTAATTAAAAATAAGCCCCTAAATTCCTAATAAATAATAAAAATTGCCTAATTAAAATTAATAATAAAAAAAGCACGACAAACCGTTAATGAAATCAATCATATCTCAACTTTGTCCTTTGATATTGTATTTTCATCACCAATCTTGCTACACATACATTCTAGTTGATATTTTGCTTTACATTATATCACATGACACAAAATTTTACCATTAATTTTTCCAAGACTTAAAACAATCAATAACCTCGATTTTACCACCTATTCAAATATCATCTAAATTGTACATAAATAATATACAAGTATCATAATTTTTTGAGTTTTGCTATTTGTACACTGGGTTGACACCTTGTTGTACATGCCTTTCACAAGAGGGAGCCCCAAGATTTTTTTTTTATTGGGTGTGGGCCCCTTTTTTGAGGGGATCGTAAACAAAGGTGTCAAATTACAAAACTCTGATTCTTTCATCACTTACATCAATAGTCACTAAGTTTAACTTTGTCATCCAAAATTAGTAAAATCTCCATGTGGCATACAAAAATGATAGATCGTAAGAGTGTATTTGATTGTGAGTATGAAATTTGTATGGAAAGTTTTTTTTTTTTTAGGCTATTCAATTATCTAGAACTTATTTGTATAAAAATTATTAATTAAATGTATTTGATTTAATTTAGTTTAAATCTAAAAAATATTATATTTGTCCATATTTTTTTGATGGGTAGATGAGATAAGTGATAAATGATATAGAGAAAGAGAGAGTAGATTACCTAAAACATAAAGACGACCACTCCCAAAAGAAAATATTTATCTTGTTTTTTAGAAAATATATGATGTTATGACCAAAAGTTGAAAAATAATTTTCATGAAAAAAATTGTTAATCGAAAACCCCAATAATAGAATTTTGGTGAAGAAATAACATTTTTCATGAAAAATAAGTCCAATCAAACATACTCTAATATTCGTTTGTTAAATTGGATTAGACGACTAAAGGAGAAAACTTTTTATAATGAAATGGAATTCAATTTAAAATTGCACGCGTAATTCATGTTTAATTAACTCACTCAATTTACCTAATCCGTAACATGTTTAAAATTATTTTAGGGATAATTGTAGTAACTGTCCCAAACCTATCTTTTTTTTTTTCTTTCCAAATTTTACCTTAACCTTCACTTTGTGCATTTCAATCCCAAACCTTTCAGAAATTAGCACCAGGGGTCCAAATTGATAATTTCTATTAGTTTGATCGTTAGCTAACTCAATAAATTGACTTTAATCAATTTTAAAAAGGGTAAAATGGTAATTTTCAATTAAAATTAAAAACATAAATAAATAAATCAATCAAAACCCTTTTCATATTCTCCTTCTCCTTCCCACACCACCACCACCTCTGTCGCCTCCTCCACCAACTTTGTCATCTTTTTCTGCCAACATTTCCTCCCTAATTTTTCTATCATCTTCCTCACACTCCAACAAAACCCATTTCTCATAAGCTCATCGTCGTAATCATCTCCGTAACCCCCCCTTAGCATCCCTCTTCACCACTTTCTATCTCATTTTCCTTTATCGTAATCACTTCCTAATAAACACACAATCTTCATCGCTGACAACTCCTACACAAAACAAAACAAGCCAATAGCGCAAAATATTTACACTTAATTTCCTGTGCATGTCAGCCAAAAACTTGTATAATCGATTCTTAATTTTGTAATATACAGATTATAACAATGGGGGAGTTGGCGACGGTGACTAAAGTTTACCCTTCGCCGCGAACGACTAATGAATTGGCTCGCCTTCTTCTTCCACATCTTCTTTTAAATCCTCGGAGGCACCCTTTAGATCTTCTTTCGACTCCTTGAGCGCCGTCGCAGTTCAAAGTTTTACCGATAGTTGAGCTGTCTGAGTTTCAAGAAGAATCCAAAGAGATTCCACCTACAACTCTAGCCGTTGTCCCAATTGTCGCTACTAGAGGAAGAGTGACGGATCCTTTGCCTTTTGCGAAGATGAGTAGGGTTTTGATTTTTTGTTTTTAGTCTTTTAGTTTATTTTTGGGGGATTTGTTTAAAAAGCCTAGTCAACAATAATATTTGGTAAAATAGGCTATCTCAATACTTTTTGGTTAATTAGCCTTTTGTCTACTTTATAATGTGCTAAAAGTCTTAAACACTATTCATTTGAAATATCTAAAATATCCCATCTGGAACAAAAATTTACCAAATTGCCCAAACTTAAATGCCCATTTTTATTCTGACTTTTCGTACACAATTTAAACAAACAAGTAAAATGGTATACTGCCTTTTAAACGATTGAATGCCGTTTTAACTAATATCATATTTGTATCACTTTATATTTTTTCCTATCCACATAAAAATTAATTAAAACAAGTTTTAACTATATTTCGAATGTTATTGAGTGTCCGTGATCCAAAACGACATGCTGTCATTATAAACCACTTGATGACGTTTTATCTAAAGTAAACAATTTTTCACTAATTTATAGTGAAATCGAGACCCCATAATCCAAAATGTGATATTGCTGTTTTAAATGATTAGGTATCGTTTCAACTAATTTCGTATCTGTCTCACTTTATTTTCGCTCGTATGCACATGACAATGAATGAGTGGAAGTTTTCATTACATTTGAACACGAGTAATGATACAAAGTTCGCATGATAATGATCGATACTATTGTTCCATGGATAAAGTGAATTAGATATAACTACAAACGATAACTACAAACGAAAGTAAGTAAGTTAATTTCGATTATATTCTAATTATGGGATAAGATATTCAATAAATTGCCTCGTTTAACTTGTACAAGTCTTTTAAGATGTTCCAAGTCTAATCGACTCGTTTTGTAGTGAAATCAAGGCCTCGTCATCCAAAATAACATGATATATTTAAAATGCTGAATAATTTAAATTCCAATGAAGAGATAAAATACTCCACAAAATATCTCGTTTAAATTGCTTAAGTCTTATATGATGTTCCAAAACATGATCGATTCGTTTTGGAGTGAAATCGAGACCCTATAATCCAAAATGTCATGATGTCGTTTTAAATGATTGGGTGTTGTTTCTACTAATTTCGTATCCGCTTCACTTTATTTTCACTTTTATGTACATGAAAATAAACGAATGGAAGATTTCATTATATTTGTCCCGAGTATCGACATAAAGTTCACGCGATAATGACCAACGCTATTGTTCCATGAGTAAACTGTATTAAATTTAACTATGAACGAAAGTAAGTAAATTTCATTATATTCTAATCATGCGATAAGATATTCAACAAGTTGGCTCATTTAACTTGAATAAGTCGTCTAAAATGTTCCAAGTCTTATCGACTCGTTTTAGAGTGAAATCAAGGCACGTGACTCAAAACGACATGATATCAATGAAAAGTTAGGTGTCGTTTCAACTGTTTTTGTATTCATTTCACTTTATATTCACTCATATCCTTATAAAATGAATGAATGCAATTGTTTACTACATTTGGATATCGAGAACCCCAATTAAAACGCTACTGTTTTAAATGATTGAGTGTTATTTCAACTAATTTCATATCCGTTTCACTTTATTTTCACTCGTATGCATATGACAATAAGCGAATGGAAGTTTTCATTACATTTGGACATGAGTATCGATATAAAGTTCACATGATAGTGACCAACAATATTATTTCATAGGAAAATTACAATAGACTTTACTGCGAATGAAGATAAGGAACTCCAATTCCGTTATATTTATTATGAGTTAAAGTACTCAATAAATTAGTCTGTTTAGTTTGTAAAAGTCTTTGTTTTGAATTATTTACGTTCATAACCACTTCAAAGTTTAAGGATGAAAGTTTCAACTACATTTCAACGTTATCGTCGACACATTGATCCAAATTATAGCAAGTCACTCTGTAATCCGATTAAACTGCACTACACTACACCTAACAATAAAGAAAAACGTAAGTAACAAGTGTGGTATGCAACGCATAGCACGTACAGTCATTTAATGTGTACAAGTCATGTATGATATTTCAAACAATGTTTTACTAGTTTCAAAGTGAAATCGATACCTTATGACTCAAAAAGGCATATGATCATTTTAAACGTATGAGTGACATTTCTACTCATTTCGTGTTCGTTTTGGTTTATTCATGCTCGTAACTATTTGAAAGTTTAAGGATGAAAGTTTTAACTACATTTCATCGACACATTGGTTCAAACTATAGCGAGTCACTCTATAATCGGTTAGAAACTATACTACACTACACTTGACAATAAAGAAAAATGTAAGTCGCAAATATGGTATGCAAAACATAGCATGTGTAGTTGTTCAATGTGTACAAGATATGTATGAAGTTTAAAATACTATTTTACTAGTTTCAGAGTGAAATCGATACCTCGTGACCCAATAAGGCATTTGGTCATTTTAAATGTATGAGTGGTGTTTCTACTCATTTCGTGTTCATTTCGAATTATTCATGCATGTAACCACTTGAAAATTTAAGGATAAAAGTTTTATCTATATTTTATCGACACATTGATTCAAGCTATAGTGAGTCCCACTATAATTCGGATGAAAACTACACTGCACGATATTTGACAATAAAGAAAAATGTAAATAGAAAGTGTGGTATGCAAAACATAGTACGTGTAGTCGTTCAATGTGTACAAGTCATGTATGATGTTTCAAATACTATTTTACTAATTTCGGACTGAAATTGATAACTTGTAACCCAAAACGGCATCTGGTCGTTTAAACGTATGGTTGTCGTTTAGGGTATAGGGTTTCGGGTTTCGGGTTTAGGGTATAGGGTTTTAGGTATATTGTTTAAATGTATGGTTACATTTATAGTATTGGATGATATTTCGAACATTAATTTACTAATTTTATAATGAAATCATGACTTTTTGACTCAAAACGGCATATTGTCGTTTTATTCGTAGGGGTGCTATTTAGGGTATAGGATATAAAAAAATATCAAATATGTAATCATTAAACATGTATAAGTGAAATTCGAACCCTACAACTTAGAACGACATGTGATCATTTTACAAGTATGACTGCCGTTTAGAGTATATAGAAACCGTTCAGGGTATATAAAACATAGAACATTTCGAACTGAAATCAACCCACTACCTAAAATGACATGTGAAAATTTATTTTCATTCGTATGCATATAAAAATGAATGAATTGAAACTTTCATTACATTTGTTCAAATTACAATGAGTCACTCTATAATTCGGGGGAAATTACACTACACTTGATAACAAAGAAAAACATAAGTAGCAAGTATGGTATCCAAAACATAGCACGTGTCGTTGTTCAATGTGGACGAGTCATGTATGATGTTTGAAAACATGTTTTACTAGTTTCGGAGTAAAATTAATATCCCATGACCCAAAGCGACATCTAGTCATTTTAAACGTATGACTAATGTTTCAACTCATAAGTGCTCGTTTCGGTGCATTTATATTTGTAACCACGTGAAAGTTTAGGGATGAAAGGTTCTATTACATCTTGACATTGCTATCGACACATTTATTCAAACTATATTGAGTCACATCATACATTCGATTGGAAAGTACATTACATTTGACTACAAAGGAAAATGCAACAAATATGGTACACAAAACATAGCATGTACAATAATACAACTTGTACATCTTATCTATAATGTTTCAAACATTGTTTTAACAAGTTTTGGATGGAAATTGATACCACATGATCCAAAATGATATCTAATCATTTTAAACGTATAACTGACATTTCTACTCATTTAGCGTTCGTTTTGGTTCATTCATGCCTGTAACCACGTAAAAGTATAGGGATGAAAGTTTTAACTACATTTTGACGTTGTGGTCGACACATTTGTTCAAACTATAGTGAGTCACTCCATAATTCGATAGGAAATTACACTACACTTAACAATAAATATGCTATACAAAACATAGCATGTACAATAATTTAACTTGTATATTTTATCTATGATGTTCCAAATATTATTTTTACTCGTTTCAGAGTAAAATTGATACCACATGACTCAACACAACATCTGATTATTTTAAACGTATAGCCAACATTTCTATTCGTTTAGTGTTCGTTTCAGATCATTCACGTCCGTAACCACATGAAAATTTATGGATGAAAGTTTTTATTACATTTCGACGTTGCGATCGACACATTTGTTCAAACTATAGTCAGTCAATTCATAATCCGTTAGGAAGCCACGCTTCACTTGACAAAAAAGAAAAACGTAAGTAATAAGTATAGTATCCAAAATATAGCACGTGTAGTTGTTTAATTTATACGACTCATGTATAATGTTTCAAAATACGTTTCACTAGTTTCGGAATGAAATCGACACCCCATGACCCAAAATGGCATCTAGTCGTTTTAAACACAGGGTTACTGTTTAGGGTTTATGTTTTAGGATATAGAGTTTATGTTTTAAAATATATGGTTTACAAAATAGAAAAACGTGCAATTATTCAACATGTAAAAGTCATGTATGATGTTCGAAACACTATTTTATTAGTTTTGGAGTGAAATTCATACTCCATGAGGACAAATGGCATTTGATCATTTTAAATGGAGGGTTACCATTTGGGGGTTAGGGTACAGGGTTTACATTTTAGGGTATAGGGTTTAGAAAACAGAAAAACATGTAATTGTTCAACATGTACAAGTTTATATGATGTTCAAAACACTATTTTACTAGTTTTGGAGTGAATTTGAGATCCCTTGACCAAAACCACATGTTATCATTTTACACGTAAGGGTGCCATTTAAGAGGTAGAGTATACAAAAATATAGCTCGTGTAATCGTTCAATATGATCAAGTGAAATTGAAATCCTGTTACCCAATACCACATGTCATTCCAATACTTGTTTCTTAGTGAGATCGAGGCATCATGACCTAAAATAGCATGTTGTCATTTTAAATGTATAACTGTTGTTTTTCCAGACTGGATAAATTTGCATAGTTAATAATATAATCTATTTTTCCATTGCATAAATATATAAGCTATCATAAAAACTGCAGTTCTGTTTCAACTCTACTACTTAATATTTGAATAAAACATTCATTCAATAGAAAACATTGTAAAATTTCATAGCTACACTAGTCAACATCCATACACCTGTTCCGTAATCAATCATAAAAATCAATACTAACTAAACAAAATTAGCATTCATGCACTTATTTTCCAACTAAATCATATAAAACGTTCCTATCTAGATAAAATAAGCATCTAAGTCCTCTATCTTTCGACTACATAAATTTAAAAAATATATAAAGAAAACAATTATGTTAACTCGGCCATCGAAGGCGAAATATATTTCACCAAAATATATTATCATAGATATACTGGTCAAACTGTAAATATAAATGAAAATTCTCACTAATATACTTATTGTTTCCATCACTTCTGAATTCCCAAGACTAAAATTTGAGGTAACAAAATACTCTTAAAAATAGCAACTTTAGCATAGATAAGATAAGATGAAGCAAAATAGTTCTAAAGCAACACTTACAAGTTATTCCCATTTAAACTTTGCACGAGCTACCACTAAAGCACCAAATACATCTAGTCATCAGAATATACCAATTGCAAGAGATAACTGCCAACTACCTACTGACTAAATGCATACTCCTGCAGAAGTAAATTCTCAAATAACGACGAAAGAGAGAAAAATGACCACGTGGATGTTCTCAAATCAAATGCCAAAATTAGCATGGACCTTTTTTTGGAAAATTAAGCTAATGCTTGTGCCATCAAATACAAACCGTTAAAAGGGTTTGGTAAATGAATGAATCAAAATTTCAAAATGCTCTTATTTCATTACAGCAAAAGTAAACAACTAATCAAAATACTACCATCTAACAAAATTAGCGTCTAAGTCCTATATCATCTGATCACATAAAATTGAAAAATATACAAAGAAAACAATTATTCAATCTTATTATTGGATATAAGTTTTACGTCTAATCCGACCGACAAAAGTTCTGTAAAGTTGATAGTGTATATTCCGTAATCTCATTGATTGACAAGAGATAACTGCAAGCTACCTACTGATGTGTCCGTTGCTTATCTCTGCTCATCATTCAATTGTGCGGCCAAAAACTTTTCTCCCCCAAATATCATCTAACATTGTTTAAATATGTAAGTCTATGAAGAGAGCGCATTTTTTAAGATCTACCTTTAATTTTATCTTCAACGGGAATCACAAACTCAAATAAGTGTTCCATTTCTACAATAAAGAAATCACATACTAAAATGAGTGTTCCATTTCTACAATAAAAGACACAAAATGATCTTGTTAATTAATCAATGAACAAATATAAAAATTTTACAGTAATGTTAAATGATACGTAGTACAATTCATTTTCAGAAATAGAAAAAAATAGGTGAAATTTTCAAAATTACATAAACGGCATGATGCAATTTTCAGAACTATATAAACTTCATGGTACCATGCTGGAAAATTCAACAACTAACATATCAAATATCACAATCTCAACCAAGTAAATGCAATTTACATCATGGAAAAACAGGCAAAACATTACCATATATTAGTTACAGTAAAAAATCACGATCTTTTATTACTCTACCATATTCCATTTAATGCAAATTGCAAAATAGTACCAATTTGTTAAGACTTAAATGATATCACAGAATATCTATTTCATTACACTAATATTGCAACTAACATGACATTTAAATATTTTTAACAAGCAAATACTTAAATATCTAATTTTTTTATAGCACTTTCTATTAAATTGCCATTTTTGTTTCCACTTATCTGCTCAACACTAATTAGAATAAAAAAGAATCATATATTGCAATTTTCAAAATCACCTACGTTATTTACTTATAAGCCCATATGTATATGTTCAATATCTCATACTCAGAACACTCTACTACATATTTTTTTTATCAATTTGCTTATATATCTACATCATGAAGAATAAGCAGAGAAATAACATTTTTTCAAATTTGCAGTTACAGGAAGAAAGTTGAATTGTTAAGTATTTTTGGTGTAATTCAAAGCAATAATGAAAAATATGAAGAGAAAATTGAGTTTCAAAAGTTAATCACAACATACAAAAAAATGAATAAATTTAAAGGTCTAAAAAAGCCCACCTTATTGGTATAATTCTTCCTGGCACAAATTTCTCTAATTTTTTTTGGCATAAAATCGTATTAAAATTGAAAAATTGAGGAATCATTCATACCTGATAATAGCCCACTGTGAAATTGGTTCTTAGAAGTGGTTATTCACATATGGGTACTTTTTTTTTTCTGCGAGTTTTGATCTTGGAAAAATTGATGAAACCTTCATACCAAATTCTTCATTTCACTCAAGAAGACGAAAGAAATCGATTTTAAATGGTAGAAGGATCTAGAAATGAAGAAGACAATAAGAAAAATTAGGGGGGTTGGGGATTGTGAAGAGAGAACAAAGATGATGGATTTAGGATTCTGAAATTCAATTGATTTGAGAAAAGAAAATAGGGAATTAAGTTTTCTAGTGATGTTGAATAAGGGTGTTTTAGGTAGCTTATAAATCTCCCTTTCATATATTTATTTTAAAAACATTATTCTGGTCAAAGGTTAAAATTTCAAAGTGTATTATAATATAGGCTATTTGACTTAATTACCATTTATTTTTTAATTTTAATTGAAAATTACCATTCATGCCCTTTTAAAATTGGTCAAATCAATTTATTGGGTCAACTAATGGTCAAATTAACGGAAATCATCCATTTGGACTTCAAATGCTAACTTTTAAAAGGTTTGAAATTGTGAGTAGCATAAAGTGAAGGTTAATGTAAAATTTGCAAAAAAGCAATATATTTGGGACCACTGCTGCAATTATCCGTTAGGAGCAAGTTTCATTGATTTTGAATGATTATTTGAGCATAGTAACTGCCGAATTAGTAATTCGAAGTTGAGTGTTATATTTGTTGAAAATTAAGCCCCGTTTGGCATCATTGTTATCCATTAAATTATAATTCATTTTTTAATCTTTTCTTATCAATCATACATTATTCAATAAAATAATATTACACGTAAATTCAAAAAAATTTCTTTCTTTTTTAACCACATGTTTTTCAAAAATTATCATTCCTTTCGCTGTACGTGAAATAATTGGGCGGGCGTAGTACTAAATCCGTAAATCGCATCAGCAAAAAATTGAAAAGCCGTTATGGGGCAAATGGGGTTCAGATAGTCCCGTCGTTTGCCCACTGTTGAAGCACAACTCCAATAGCCAAATGTACAACTCCAATCATCTCTGATTTTCTCTCTTTTTGTTTATAATCAACTCTTGTCAGGCCCTAATTCTACTCTACTCCATGCATATATCTGCGTATACATACACAAAGCATTGTATATAGAATTAAATATACATATATGCATTCAACGGAGGACTCGAAATTGAATGCACGAGACGGCGGTGAAGAATACCACGATGCGCTTGATGATTTTCCATTTTACGGCTGTATCGTAACCTTTTCCGAACAAATCGAATTCGACGATTACTTGTCGTATTCGAATAAAACTTCAACTAGGTCGACTCTCCTCCTCCTCCTCCGCCGGTCTGGTTATCATCGGCCATTCTCCGATATTGACACGGTGGAGTACTCAAAGCCTGGTTCTTTGGTGAGTTTGGAGAATTACGCGAATGCCAGAAATAGAAACCGAAGACTATCACGCGAAATTAAGGAAAGCGGGAGGCAATTTCAAAATTCTGAGAATTTGGAGTCTTCTGGTTCTGTGGAGATCAAACCCTGCTTGGGAAGTTCGGAAAATAATTTAACTCGAGAGGATAAAGAGAAAAATGGTGAAGTATCTGGAATTATGAATGCAAACAATGAAAGGATTGTTGTTGTTGGAGATGAGGCGAATTTCAGGAAAGCAGTGATGCAATTCAAGTCTTCTGTTGTTATTATCTGGTATAGTAATAAAAGACATTGGCTTTCAAGTTAATTTGATGGTTGGTTTTTTCATGCTTCCAATTTGGTTAATTTATTACTCATGCTTGTTTGCTATTAATCCCTTTTGGGTTTTAAGGCGTTCTAGACAGCATTTAATTCGAAAAATAACTAGAATGCAGACTTTTGTATGCGAAAACGTGTCTCCATCTGTGTATGAATGGTTAAAAGAGCACAAGTCAATGTGGAATTTGAGCTTGAAATGTGGCTGGAGATTGTTGTGGTCAGGTTATGTTTGTGTTGTATTGATGGGATTGTTGGTTTCTGCATTTGTGATCGGTGCATTACTTATTAGGAGGGTGGTGGAAGAGCCAATAAGAATGAAAGGAAGTTTGAACTTTGATTACACTGAGAAGAGTCCGGTCGCATTTCTACCAATAATAGCATGCCCAGAGGCAAGTCAGGATGCATATCTTTTGAAGAACCCTGAAATTGGGAAGATTGGTGAGCTGAGGGTTATACCTCCTAACCACAAGTTGCAGGTTACCATTTTGTTAACGATGCCGGAGCCTGACTACAACCAAGATCTTGGGATTTTTCAGGTATGCATTATGTGTCATTACCAGTGGTTCTTAGTGTTGTGGTGACCTTTGCATTACGTTATGTTGTGACATTATGTCTATATTAGTAATCTGCCAAATAGATAAGTCCACATTTTCAACTGCATCAAATGCATCTTTCTCAATATAGACAACCAAGTTATCATGCATGCTAGATCTCAAATCTAACATATACACAACACATTAAAACAAACCTAACAATAATCTACTCAACTGAAGAAAGTCCAATCCAGATTAAAGCAAGCCTAACAATTATCCTCTCAAAGTAAGCGAGTTCAAATTAAACATAAGCACATTAAATCAAGCCTATAAATAATCCACTCCAATTAAACAAGTCCAATCCAAAAATATAAACTTAAAAAAATTGTAAGGCAAACCCTATTTTTTTTTTTTTTTAAAGGAATTTTAGAAAAATGCCAAATTCTCCTCCTCCACTTGTGTCCAACATATTCGCTTGTATAATTCCATTTAGTTCAGAATTATTATTCTGCTGCGTTTTAGATTTCTGAGTCTGTGATTCCTATCAGTCCGCAAACTGATATAATAGAACCTTATAATTTTGTGAATTATACGAGTTTTCCCCCATGCCTTGAGAAGGTTGTTTCCTTTCCGTGAGTAGAGAGGTTTTCCACTCATTTTGCCATTTTTGGATTAGCTCATTGCAGTGGTGCTCAGGATAGGCTGTTTCCACATGCAAACAGCTAGCCATACAGCTTTTCCCACATGAGATACCTGTTATGCCACTGACTTGGCTTCGTCTTTCTCGTGTTTGCCATAGTTTTTTTGCTTCCTCATCAAATACCTTGTTTGATCCTTCAAATTCAACTGCATTGACCCTTAGGAAATGTAAATGCAGTGATCAAATTGTGACTTAGTGCTAATTTTATTGCTCAATCGTATTGCATACAGGCATAACCCATATTGTCCTATGCCTTATACACTGGAAGAGGTAAAAAAACATTATATTTCACAGTTTTTTCTTTTTACTAACTATGATCTGGAAAGAGAAGAATATGATATCTGTAAGAACATCATTTATGACAATGCAATTGCCTTTTTTTTCTTTGAAAACTTTATGGCATCATTTTTACCTTTTACTGAAATCTATCGGTCAGTGTCTTCTGGATTTCTGAATGTTTTGTGCTTGATATGTAGTAGTTTGATATAGCATCATGTGACCCGAGATGTAGGAATAAGTCTTTGTTGAATTGGTTGGATACCTGTTTTTAATTATTCAATACTTTATTCATTTTTCCTTCTCCACTGAAGGTTAGAGTAGATTTCCTTGCTGCCGATGGTAGAACTCTTGCAAGCTTAAGGAGTCCATGCATGTTGCAATTTAGAAGTCTGCCTATCCGCCTTTTGCTGACTTTTCTAAAAGTTGCTCCTATTTTAACTGGTTATACATCAGAATCCCAGAAATTGGACATAAACCTCAGAGGATTTATTGAAGGTACCCTGCCAACTGCCTGCTTAAAGGTGGTTATTGAGTAACGAGCTGAATTCCTTCTTGGTGCTGGTATTCCTGAAATATATGAATCATCTGTATCCCTGGAGTCAGAACTTTCTTTGGTGGAAAAACTCATATGGTATTGGAAGAAAACATTAACTGTATGGATTAGCTTGACTCTCTTTACAATGGAGTTGCTTTTTACTCTTCTCTGTTGCAAAACTCTCATTATCCCAAGAATAAGACTAAGGGAAGATTCTCCCAACAATGGTGCTTCACAGAATGATCACTCAGTTCGGGGGTAACAGTCCAGCAGAAACCACATTTGTTGCTAATTTAATCATGGTGAGAGTGATCACAAGAAGTATCTTTCTGTACTTTGACATATATGTATATTATCATTATCTCAATATCCATGTTTTTTAATATGTTTGAAAACGTCTAGATGTAAAAATGCCCAACATGGGGAAAAATATAGTCAATATATGCATATTTTTCTCAATTGGTCTATAGTTTGCTTGCCAGTTCATTTATGTTTGACACATTGCTGAATGAAATCCTTATACAGTAACATACTTCTTTAATACTACTGTGACTGCACTATAAATTTTATTAAGAAACCATTGTCACAAACTCGTGGATTGAACTCACCCTTCACATTAGCTTATAAAGAGAGGGTGCTCAATGTGTTGATAAATCTTCGAGGCATAAACAATGTGGAACTTAGAAATAGTTGTTACTTATGGAGGAATCCATTTCTTCTGTTGAATTTTGTTTTCAGTATTCAGATTTTAACCGCTTTATACTTGGATAAAAGTGTAAGTCAGAATATAATTCACTAGGTGAAGCATTGCAGTATTGGAAAACTAGCCGTCGCAGTTTGCTCGATAAAATGCTCATGGAGGTCAGATTTACTCTGTTCACTCCCTGCTTCACCCCCTATTAGATGAATGAATGGTTTCATTCAGAACACAACTGAATTTGTAAAATAACAATGCCACATAGCCAGAAAATGGGAAAGAAATTTTCTCTTACCTAATACAGCAAGCTATACTAATTAATCCAGAAAATAGGACCTAAGTTATCAATTGGGCCTGTTACGGGCCAAGATCTTGAGGAAAGAAGCAGTCTGGGTGATTTCTCGTAAAGGTTTGTCTGTGAATCTGATGATATTATAGGCCCAAGCACCCGCTATAGCCCCAAGAGTCGGGCCTACTATGTATATCCATATTCCCTCGTAACGATTTGACACTATTGCTGGGCCTAAACTCCTTACTGGGTTCATGGAAGCCCCAGATACTGGCCTGTCCATCAAAACTACCCATTAGGCCCACATTGAAGAATTATAACATAAAAAACAATTTTTGAAAATTCGAAACAGATCGCAAATTCAAAAAACGTCCCAAGATTATGATTATCACTATCCGAACAAGTCTATTATTTTTCTTGATGGCTTGTCTGACACTTTTGAAATCGCTTTCGTCAAATACAATATCTTTATGTAGAACTGATCTCCTACCCATAGTGGACATGAGATAGATGTTCAACCATCGGCATGAGCAGGAGATCAGTTTTGTATCTATATATATAAGAATAGCAAGACAATTGAGCACAGTATTTACCCTGCAAACATCACGTTAAGTAAAATAGTTGCTCCAATGGCTAAACCCGAAAGTTCTCCAATCTGCATGGCAGCACGAACAATAATTAAAAAAAAAGAAAGGTCATAAAATGATTGATAAAAAAGATCCATATCATTGTCAAAATGATGTCATTTGTCTTAACCCCTTTCAAATTATGAAATCACCATCATGATCTCTTGCTAATCCGGTTTTCTTGAATTTATAAACATGAAGTAGATAACTCTATGTTGTCTTTCGAAAGACCAAGAATAAGGTGAAGGAATTACAGCACGGTTGTCTGTAGCCACTCCAGATATGACAAACATTAGGTAGAACGTGATTATAAATTCCATAACAAAAGACTGCAAGTCGGAGCCGGTCGGAAGTGTTCCGGCAAAGTGATCGTGTTTTCCCATGAACAGTAATCTCAGGGTACCGCTTGCTAGCGTGGCTCCGATCACTTGTGCCGCAATATATGCCGGTACCTATCAGGATGAGCACGAAGAAATCAAGAGCACGTTCGTTCAATGCATATAATTCTGTTGAATATACCATCTTCACCTGTCTAAGTGGGAACCTCTTGCAGGTGGCAAAAGCAATGGTCACAGCCGGATTAAAATGAGCACCGGAAATATGGCCAACTGAGTAAACCATAGCCATGACGACAAGTCCCCACACTATTGCGATTCCCGGCTGGGTTATCACCTCCTCCTTATCGGCGTTCACCACCACTGCGGCACAACCGGCAAAAATCAAGAAGTAGGTACCAAAACCCTCTGCAATTACCTACATATATTTTGAGATAATCAGCTATCAGATTGTTATAATTAATTACGAGTAGCAGTTAGTTATACAACCTACTAGCTAGCATTTATTAAGAAGGCATCGATTTCTTCATCGTCTTCAAGATAAAAAAAAAACATATCATTGTCAAAATGATGTCATTTGTCTTAACCCCTTTCAAATTATGAAATCACCATCATGATCTCTTGCTAATCCGGTTTTCTTGAATTTATAAACATGAAGTAGATAACTCTATGTTGTCTTTCGAAAGACCAAGAATAAGGTGAAGGAATTACAGCACGGTTGTCTGTAGCCACTCCAGATATGACAAACATTAGGTAGAACGTGATTATAAATTCCATAACAAAAGACTGCAAGTCGGAGCCGGTCGGAAGTGTTCCGGCAAAGTGATCGTGTTTTCCCATGAACAGTAATCTCAGGGTACCGCTTGCTAGCGTGGCTCCGATCACTTGTGCCGCAATATATGCCGGTACCTATCAGGATGAGCACGAAGAAATCAAGAGCACGTTCGTTCAATGCATATAATTCTGTTGAATATACCATCTTCACCTGTCTAAGTGGGAACCTCTTGCAGGTGGCAAAAGCAATGGTCACAGCCGGATTAAAATGAGCACCGGAAATATGGCCAACTGAGTAAACCATAGCCATGACGACAAGTCCCCACACTATTGCGATTCCCGGCTGGGTTATCACCTCATCCTTATCGGCGTTCACCACCACTGCGGCACAACCGGCAAAAATCAAGAAGTAGGTACCAAAACCCTCTGCAATTACCTACATATATTTTGAGATAATCAGCTATCAGATTGTTATAATTAATTACGAGTAGCAGTTAGTTATACAACCTACTAGCTAGCATTTATTAAGAAGGCATCGATTTCTTCATCGTCTTCAAGATAAAAAAAAAAATTTTAAAATTTAAAAAAAGAAAAAAAACACAACGTACGTATGTACATACCTTCTGTATAAAGGGTAACCAGTTTGGAGAATTTTGAATATGCTTCTCATCCACCAATCCATTTGCTCCTGACATTTCGGCCATGATATTATAAAAAAATTGAGTGATTGAGAGGAAGTCAGGAAGAGAGTTTTTTTCTGTAACCTAACCAAGGAGTGATCAATAATTCAGCAGAAAAATGTCCAATTAACTGGATATATATAAACCAATACGGTGCTGCACAGTTCAGTTTGACTGCATCATGCGATGCATTCTTGATTCTTTCTTTATATGTTATCGGATAATATTCAAATGTGAAAAATCGCCATTCCAGTGTCAGCATTCAAGTCTTCTAATATTCATTCTACGTGGCCCAGTTTGGAATATAATTCTTGAGAATAAATTTTATGAAAAATAAATTTTTTATTGAAAGAATATATGATTGAAAATCCATTTAAAAAATATATATTTTAAAAAAGAGAATCAAACAAAGCCTTCAACAGGTTACAAGTACAAATTTACATCTCAAATTAACTATTTCTATTTTTCGAATTCACTAGAATTTTTTTTCCTTTAATTAATTTTGTTTTTTTCACAAAGCTTGAATATCGGGTGAGTCAATCCAGGTTTTTCAATACTCAAAACTACCAATTGCAATTTGAGTATTTCATAAATGGAACCCGTTACAGGTTCAGTTCCGTTCTTGATGTTTTTACTTAAAAAATTGTTTATTGACAGGAAAAATTATTTTTAAATATCTAGTAGAAATAGAAAAATAAAATATATCGTCAGATACGTATTTCACCGTTTTCTTAAACCAATTCACTACAAATATGTCATCATCTCTACTATAATAACATTCAATTCTGGTTGTGACTTTGCAAGCAGCGTCTCGAGAAGGATTTTTTGGGACGAACATCGTGTATTGTGCGATTAGACACGACTATGAATGAAAATGATATGATTCAATTATTTAAATAAATTAATATGATTCATTAACTATTCGAAACTATTCGGATAAAAAAGATTGTTTTCAACCACACATTTCACATCAATTTACTATTCGAAAATGCATTTTTACAAAAAAATGGGTATCAAACACGCTCATAATTTTAAAAGATAATATTAGTTCTAAATGAGTTGATTCATTCTTTCTACAAATGAGATCTGATTTGTACAATTTTTACTCGTGCAACTGACTTGTCTAAGAAATTATCGTCTCCCAAGAATATTCTAACAAAAGATAGACAATTATGTTGTCGCTATCGAATGATGTAAATTAATGTTCACATTTATGCCCAATCAAAGGAGTGCAGCTGCAATTTGAACATAATACCATCGTTCGAGAGCTTCAACATCACATTTCTTTTATTTTTCTTTCCAAATATCTTTCTTATAGAAATGGTCTATGGAATTCCATATAATTGGTCAATCTTCAGGTTGAAAGGTAAGCAGCTACTTTTCTGTATCTTCGTAACTACGGCAATTAATTAAGAAACAATTAATCAAAACTCTCGATTTTCATTGGTTATAAATATATTCTTGATTTTTTTAATTGGTTTATACGCAATTTATTAATTATTTAAAATTTAAGAATAATACTATGTGAGGTGCATCCCTAATTGGTCCTCAATTCAAATTATGCAAAATTGTCTCCCCATATGCTAGAAATTTATTGTTGACCATGTCGTCAACCTTAAGAATAAAAAAACTTTTAGGTAGAGCATTCTGACTATCTAAGTTAGAAAAAAACAAAACTAGAATATTGTGGGTACGATTTAATGAAATGAAACAATTCTACTATTGATTTTTTTTTATTTTTTTGAAGTGAAAATGTGATTTGTCTTTTGGTGGATGTTATCCTGCTGAAAAAGAAAAGTAGAAAAACAATAACAATGCAAGTTAACATTAGATTATTGAATTGGGAGTAATCAAATTCAAGATGGAAACCATGTTTTTTGTATTTTAATTAATGTTTTGTATATACAATTGATAGTATCTGTATAAAATACTCTTCATTTTGTCATACTCAATCTCAGGGTAGCCTTCCATACACAAGGGCTTGCAAGCTAAGGCACGAGGTAAACGCACAATGTATTTAGGGTAGAAAGCTTGCAATATACCTGTATATTGGACATCGTTAGTGTACTTGACCTTAAATCCGTAGTTAACAATCTTGCCGTGCCACATGAGTAGGGGGTTCGCTCATGTTCATGAAATTTTGTCCTTGTTTGACAATACTTTTTGAAATTATAAGTTTGTGAGTACTATGTAATGTGTGATTAAAGAAATAGATAAAGATTATTATTCCAATAAAATGTGTAGTTGAAAATAAAATTTAACTATCTTAAAATCTTCAAAAAGCTTTGCCAAACAATGGCTTAAATATTGGGTCCAACCCGGATACTTTTGAAATTCATGGTGGACCTTGACAAACTTATAAATCTTGTAAAGTGAATTGCATGTCTCAAATATATTGGTTTTTGAGATCAATTATCCAAATGGTGCAGTGATATTTAACATCAATTTAAGTGAGAATGAAATCACTCACACTTTATCTAACGAAATTGTGATGCCTTTTTATTTATTGAACAATGCAAATAGTGGTCAGACACTACGATGTGTGGTGCTAAGCACCGCTTGTATTAGCAATATTCATCCAAATATTTGTGATTCTATGTATACCATTGGTGATTAACATCCGTTTAGGTGGCACAGTTACATTCTTCAATGAATAAAACTATATTCCAACTTTATTGAACATCGTGGCACCGGCCCATGCCACATTACAGTAATCAACACTCGACTATGATGATAAATAACATTAGTTGGAAAATTTGTGTTCCCAAACCGCGTTAATCCTATCGTAACTAAACACAGCCACTTATTCTTGAATGATGCAGTCAAATTCAACTGGCATGCAAAATCCAACTTCTTACATTCACCAGTTTGAGCAATAAATTCGACAGTGAAGTTTGTTTAATCCAATTCCATGATTCCGTCTTCGCCATACTCTTTTGAAATGTTGCTATGTTTCTCGTAATTTTACGCTCTCACACTTGAAAATTGACTGCTTCTGCAGTTTTAAAACTTTAAATAAAGTTGATCCCATGATTCATGGAGGTTCAATAGCAGGCAAAGACCCCGTGAACCAACCGCACTTTCCCTTCTCATTGTAAGGAAATTGCCTCCTCTGTATTAAGTATTAACTAACAAGGAGGTGGAAGTCTTTGAGTATTAAAGGCAATGTTTGATGTAGTCAACCTTATTTCTAGAATATGATTAAGCAGTCAAAAGCTACATTTTGACATTTTCATTTCTTTAATTAGATCCTTTTATTTCTGGGGCCCTTTTGGTTTGAATAATCATATTTAACACTATTGTTGTAAATTGCATCGCGTGAATAGATTCATTTAGATGTAATGTCACATGATTTACTTAATCGAATCTATCAAATATGGCCATCTAGACTGATGCTCCAATACTACTGGTGTTAGGTAACATTATTCTTTGATTTTTAGGACTTGGGTATATTGCAGCTTTCGTCTCTAACTTTTGATCACTTTTCAAGAAATCATATCATTTACCAATTAAAATTATATCAAGAAATCGTAACCCATCAAAATTTGGTACCTTGTATTTTCAATTGACCAACAAGCATTGCGTTCATATTCGTTGACTAAACAAGGAGGTGGAAGTCTTTGAGGACTTAAGGCAATGTTGACGTGGTCAGACAGGCTCTTTTCTAGAATAGGATTAAGGACTCAAAAGGCTAGCTTTTTTATTTCTTTAGCCCTTGTTTGATGAGAATTAAAATCACATTTTTAGTAGATTTTGATAAAAGTTGATGAAATATGTAATTGAAAAGTTATGTGACCTATAAAATAATTCAATTTCAAACTTGACTTAAGTTTCGACTAACTAATAATCACTTCATGTATCATAATATTTAACACCTCATGCTTGTACTCATTAGCTACCTCTAACATTAACCACTACAAAGGTGGTGTCCCCTTTTCTTATGGCCAAAAATAGTATTGAAAGTTAAATCGCCATCTTAAAGGAATTTAAATCAGCATAAAATTTCGGAGTATTACATTCCTCCCCCCTTAAAAAAAATTTCGTCCTCGAAATTACCTTGAACTTAGTTGAAAAGTTCTGGATACTTGGTCTTGATTTCTTCTTCTCTCTCCCAAGTCAATTCTTCGACATTATGATTCCTCCATTGGACTCTTACTAAGGGAATTTCCTTTGTTCTTAATTGCTGAATTCTGCGGTCCAATCTTGCTACTGGTTTTTCCTCATATGTCATGTTTTGTTTGATATCCAATGGTTGATAATTAAATTAAAATCTAGATATTAATTTGTGCCAAACAGGGACTAATAAGTTGTGTGTTTTCCTTTGCATTGTGTTTAGGGTTTTCCCACAATACAACATAATGATAATTTCTCAATCAAAATTAATTTGAAAGTAAATATACTCTTTAATATTGTCACACCTCGACCTCATGTGGAGCCTTCAAGCCTTACCTTTGGAAATTACACTTCCACATCACCACCTTGAATAGCTGCTCAATATTCACCCCATCACCTAAACCAAGCCTCAACCAATCCATCTCACCTCCTTGAATAGCCTCGTAATACTAACCTCATCACCTTAGCCTATCCACCTTATGCAACCCCTAGGCCGCTTAACACTCTCGTCACCTTGGACGGCCTAAATTGAATGAGCTACACCCACTCAACGATCTTACCCAAGGCTAAGTTCTTGATTACAATATCGCTCTCTAGATATTGTAAGCCTTTTGACGAAGTCAATATTTGGTGATGTAGAAGATCCACCCTTATGGAGACCTAGAACAACCTAGTCAAAAAGAAAAAATGACGCAGTCTAATAGTAGTTTTTGTCCATCAAAGATAATTGCAAATGACTAAAGATCACTCTTCACAACTATCTACCCTTCTGCAAGTTATGTCTGTTGACCTCAAAATTTATCTGATCAAGTGGCCAACAGGATCTCGACTACCTTCCTGTCTACCTAGGTATCACTTGCACGCTAGAACACGTCGTTAGGTGCAAAGGTCACTATCCCAACAAAAGTTTGACAACTATTTGCATTTCAACGATCAAGTCAACTATTAGAATGTGATAGAATGAGTACGAGAGAGATGTGTGAAAGGAAATTTTGCTGGGATTAGAGAATTACCCAACTGCGATTACCTTTGAACATTACTATTTATGGCCAAGAGAAGAAGTGATGTCCATTTGATGCTTGACATGTGACTTCACCATAGCATCTCAATAGTCAAGCTCATATATGCCAATCTCAGCTGTCATAATCTTGTGGATGTCTGACCAAAGGATGAAAAGTAGCCATTCGAGGCTAAAAAGTAGTCACCCTATGTCAAAAAAGCAATCTGAAAAGTTGATTAAGCGTATATGTTGCAGGTTGCCAAATCTATTAGGCATAATAAGTATCTTCGTAGGGAGTATCTTTTGATCGAGGTAATGTTCATAAAAGGTGTCATTCGTAGAGGATGACAATCACACCGAAAATACATTACAGCAAAATGTAGCACCTCATCTTGAAAGTACCACTTCTAAAGAAGTGTTTGATGGGTTATGTGCTCATATAGTATATTTTACTATGATAAAATAATAATTTATAATAAATAAATTGTGATTTATTTATTTATTACATTTGTTTATTATTGAACATACGAATTAAAGTACATGTGATCACTTGTAATGATATAAATGGGGTCTTGCGTTAAGAAGTACATTGTGACACTATTTATAATTTGATCATAAATAATTTGTTCATAATTAATGTATAAGTGTTGACACCTTGTAGCAAAAAGTTGAGTGTTAATCGATTCACTATTCAAATTTGTAAGTTGTTCTTATCACAGAATTAGTTAAATGTGGCACTAGTACACTTAAAATGTATTGAACGACCCACGTGTCGAGTTCAATTCCATAACATGACCGTACAGAGAACTGAATTCCACTTGGTCGTTGTGAATTTCATCTAAATCCCTTGACATTGTTATATATATCTTTTCGTGATTTTAATGGCTATTTGATTCAACAATATATGGTCAAATATCTCCGTGAGTTGGGAGTTTGAGAATGGCGAAGTGGAAAATATGATTTAGTGTCGAGATCCGTCGCCATGAAAAATTGGTAAAGTGACTACCTAAATGTTTTCTGTTGAATAGTTAAAATATGAATTCAGTGTTTAGCGATGGGTATACTTTGACATTTGTGATTGTTTAATGACCGTTGAATAAAACTGTACTTAAGTTAGTAAGAATAGTTAGAATATCAAAATGGTCATTTATACTCATACTTAATTATCGAATCTCAAACGGAATAAAATATATTTACGGCATGTCAGATGAAAATATTATAGATTTATTGGCTTCCGTGATCTTATATATTCTAAGAACTTAGTCTTTTGCCTTCAGTGGAAAAACAAAAATTAATAAGTAGATTAGTTGGTGTAGAGTTAACTCAGCTGGATAATATATGTACGATCAAGTCATTGTGGTAGCTCTATAGTATATTTTGTTATGATAAAATAATAATTTATAATAAATAAATTGTGATTTTATTTATTTGTTGCATTTATTTGTTATTGAACATGCAAATTAAAATGCTTATGAACACTTTTGATAATATAAGTTGAGTACTTGCGTTGAGAAGTACTGTGTGACCCAATTTATATTTTGATCATAAATAATTTGTTCATAATCAATGTATAAGGGTTGGCATTTTGTACCAAAAGGTTGTAGTTTTGATCGATTTACTGTTCAGATTTGTGATTTGTCCTTATCACATAAATAATTAAAGATAACACTATTACGTTTGAAGTGTATTGAACTGACCATGTGTTGTAATACCCTGAATTTTTCTTATATGGGGCCTAAACTTAATATTGGTCATTTAGCAAATGGAATGATCTATGTCTAGTCTTGTCATCACATTAAGTTCGAACATTAAATGATAAACTCAACCCACTTATTCGCATAAAAAATTTACCTTGCTTATGAGTACTTTTAGAATTTATTGTAAACTTATTTGAATCGAATATTTAAGTATTTTTAGAAGTTGATGAAATATAGCAAATATTATACCCGTTTTATAGATCATGTTAAATAAAATAAATTGGGCTTGCGAAAAAAATGATTTTGAACTATTTATGTCAAGTTATATTGATCGAAAGAAAATTAATCCAAATTATATATTTTATTAATATATATATATATATATAATTCTTAGATTAAGTTTTTCCCTTTCCCCAGCATCTCTAGAAAACATCAAAAGGCTCACTCCGATCAAAAGTTTTCATTCATCTGGGTCACTCAGGATTAACCTAAAAACAGTATGGCTTCTAAAAATCAAGTTATGCTTTTGTTATATGCATAGTTCCAAAGTCTATGTTTTCTAAATTATCTAATTCTTCTTCTTTCAAAATTTCAAAATCTATTTTTTTTAAATTGTCTTCTTCTATTAATTGACATTCTCTTTCTTTTTCACACTTACAGTTATTACTACTACTTCCACCACGCTTTTCTACGCACTCTGATGGAAAATAGGTAATCTGTGTTGGTGTAAATAATGTATGTTTTTGTAAATGTAAGAAATCTTTAGTAATTGTAACACTTCTATTGTCTTTTAATAAAAAACTTAATCCTATAATAAAGTCTGTATCTTTAATATTTAAAGGTCTAACCCAAACTGATTCTTTTGGTAAAGTATATTCTATACTTCTACCGTAATTTGTCTCAAAACTAATTTTACTATTTGATTGTAATAATTCTGTATAAGTATAAAGTTCTCCATCCATTTACTGTGCTTCTATTGGTTTATCTGAATATGTTATGTATTGTTTTGGTATTAATTTTTTATTAATTATACAATTACTGCATCCTGAGTCTATTAAACCTAAACATTTTATTTCGTATTGTCCTATTCTTATGTAACATTTTACCTTAATACTTTTAAGTTTTTCTGGATTACATATTACTTGAACATATTCTTTTTCTTTATATTCTATACCTTGACTTTGTTCTTCTATTTCTATTGTTTTGCCTTTATTGTTGTATTCTAACATTTCTATCTTATTTATTATAATTTTTTGCATTTCTTCTAGGCTTTCTTCTTTTTCAATAAGATTCTTTTCTTCTAAGCATTTTATACATGCTTCTTTATAACATTCTAAACATTTAGCTCTAAGCTTTCTTACTGGGTACCAATTACATAAGTAACAAGCTATATTATCTGCTCCTTTATATTTTTGCCAATTGTGTATACATTCTATAATTACATTGTTCATTAAGTTTAGTTCTTCTTCTGATTCTGATTCTTCTTGTAATCTTATATTAGAGAATTCATCTATTATTTCATAATCAGATTCTTTGTTTTTTTCTAAATTTTTATCTTCTATTGATATAATACTATAAATAGATTCTTTATCTGAGATATATTCATCTAATTGTATTAGATCTTCATTAGTGCATTCTATTAATGTACTCTTCTTATCATAATTATTTATTCTTTTTGGACAAGTTTTGGATAAATGTTCATTACTATTACATACATAACAACTAAATCTATTTTTATAAGTTCTTTCTGGTTTAAATTTTCTAACATGTCTTTTTTCATCTAAGTATGGTTTTCTTTTATTAGATTTTCTAATAAAGTATCTTTTCTTAAAGGATCTTTTATCTTTCTATCCTTATTATTATACTTATTTTTTCTTGAGCTAGAAGCTCCATAAGTTTGTGGGGTAAAAATATCTTTACAAAATTTATAGTCTGTCTTTTTAAATTGTTTTTGAATTTGTAATTCTACACATTTATCTTCTAAACATCTTATTACATGTTGTATTCTTTGTCCTATGCTCCATTGTTTTTCTGGTTCTTCTTTTATTGCTGGTAGGTTATTCCATTTATCTGTAATTTCTAATCCTAGAGGTCCTGGTAATTTATGAAATAATTTATTTCCTATTTCTTGATTAAATGTATTTCCTGATATTGAAGTTAAGTAATGATACTCATTTAAAAAGTTCTTAACATATCTTCCTTTAGTCCATTTATAAAGACTAAGTTATTCTAAATCTCTCATAACTTTTCTTTATATACTCATATGTCCTGAATTAGGATCTGCTCCTGTTATTAATATTTGTATTTTATCAACAAAATTATAAGGATTACTTCCCATACTAACTAATTGTTCAAATTCTTGTTTCTTTTCTAATTTAAATGCTTCCCACATAACTTTTACACTTTCTCCTAAAAATGTTTCTAAATATCTATACATATCTAAGGCTTCCATTTCTTGAAAATTTCTAATATAATGTCCTATTATAGTGTTCTTCCATACATCTATTACATTATTCCATGTCTGTGGATCATGTGCTGTAATATTTAGAATTTGTGCTTTATGGTCTGATTGAAATTCTATTTTCTTTTCTAAAGGTCTTTCACTTCCTCTTGCTATGTATTTTCCTTCTGTATTATTATATAAATGATAGGCTCCTCTGGGAGGAAATCCTCCACTATAAACCATTGTTTCATGTTTAATTGTTCTATCAAAAGGAGTATCACTAAAAGTTCTATATGTATTTGAATCTTCCATAAGTTCTTTTATATAACTAAAATCTGAATTTTCTGAGTCATTATCTTCTTTAATAATTCCTATTCTTATATTCTGTTCCTGATCATAATATAAGTATTCAGATTCTGTAATTATTTTGTTAAGATACATTTGGTCTTCTAGTTCTAATAATTCTTTATTATCTAAATTCATTCTTAATTCTTTTGGATAAATTATTCTATCAAATTCTTCATCTATTAATTCTATATGGACTTGATTTTGGAATGGTTCATTTTGTTCTTCCTCAGGATTGGTTTCTTCTTCAAAATCATTATGTCTTTGTACTTGATTATAATCTAAAAATCTTAAACTAGTTCTTCCATGAATGTCTTTATAAGTTAATGCTTCCTGTGGTGCTATGATTGTTTCTTGATTTTCTAAAAACTTATCCATATCCCATTCTAATCCTGCTAATTGTTCTGATGAGTGTTCTTTAGGTTTAACCATATTGATTCCTTTACTACTCATTAAATTTACTACTTTGTCTATATAAATCTTGTATTTTGTCTGAGAATTATTTGAACATCTTCCTAAAAATCCTATACTAATTAGTAAATTGTCTTCACTTTCAACCTCTTCATATCCTTTTGTTTGAATTCCTATTTTAATTTTATCTGAAAAATCTTTAATAGTTAATAAAAAATCTGGATTGCAATAAATTATACCATTATTATTATTCATATCTACTTCTGTACTAACGATCATAATTTTATCTATATTATTAATTCTTTCATCATATATAGTAACTAACACTTTACATCCTAGATTTTTTCTCATTAATCCTTTTATCCCTATAACTATTAGTCCTAAATGTATAAATCTAAAATTTTTTCTTTTTTAATTCTCTTTTAGAGTCTTCCGATATTAAATTTAATTTTCTTACTTGGTTTCCTATACACTGTACAGATACTTCTCTACTATGTCTAAAAAATTGTGTTCTTGTTTCAAAAATTCCTCTATTATATAGTATTTCTGGGTTAAGGATTCTTAGTCCATTAGTCTGGAATCTTTGATAATCTTGTTGAGGGTCTATGATTTCTTCTATATTTTGATTATATTGTACTGGTCTATTTAAAACTCTTTCTATTATGTTTCTACTTATACTTGAAGTACTATTTCTAGATGTAGATGCTTCTTCATTTATTGTTCTAGATCTTCCTAGGAAAGGATTGGTATTCATCTTGGAAATTTATATTCTTTAGGTAATTTCCTAGTTACCTTTTCTTTTCCTGTTTCTTTAAAACTTAATTTTTCTAAAGTATTTGTTAATGATTTTAGGTCTTTTTCTACACTTGATATGGTTCCTATTTCTATCTCTTTAGATTTATTGGAATCTAAAATTCTTTTTATTTCTATTAATCTAACTTAGATGGTATTTTTTCTAATTTAACCAGTTTTTCTAAAATACTAGAATTTTGATTTTTAATATAATCTAAAAATTCTTTTATATTTTTAATCTCTTGATCTCTAACTGTAATGTTTTCTTTTATAATTTCTAGATAACTGTTTTGCTTTTTATTTTCTAATTCTAAATTTCTTGATAAATTTATAATCAAGTCTACTGTACAATTCTGATTTGGGTCTTCTGAAAATAAACTATGTAATTTATGCTTATTGTCTAAATTACACTTGATTATATTATTATCAACTGTTTGTACTTTTTTACTAGTATTTCTTAGAATTTCTAAATCTAAAAATTCAAGCTTTCTATTGATATCCAGAGTTCTAGATCGTAATCAATATGCTCTGTTATAAAAATATGTCTGTATTCTTCTACTAATGCTCTTTTTACTATATTTTCTCTTAATTCAAAAGGTAAATATTTAAGAACCTTAAATATTTCTAAAATCTCAGTTAAATCTTTACTCCAGGTTCTAACTATATTATCTTCTTCGAAATAACCACAAATATCTATTTTACTTGACATGTTAGTCTATTATTTCTAATACCTGTAAGTTCTAATATGATAAACTTTTTCCCTATCCCTATCACTACTTCCTTTTTTGCTCTGATACCAAATGGGGGGGGGGTATGCTGATTTATATGGCTGTTTTAAATGACTGTTAAACTTTTAATAACTTTAATCCTACTCAGTACTCTCCTTAGTTTTCTATAAATCTTTCTTTAAGAATCATATATAATCCCCCCCTTTTTTTTTTCTTTTTATAAGGTTACCCGTGGCACTCCCTTATAAAATTCTTAGATTAATTTTTTCCCTTTCCCCAGCATCTCTAGAAAACATTAAAAGGCTCACTCCGGCCAAAAGTTTTCATTCATTTGGGTCACTCAGGATTAACCTAAAAACAGTATGACTTCTAGAAATCAAGTTATACTTTTATTATATGCATAGGATGAAATGATAAACATGACAAATATTTACTTAAAATATGAGCATAAAAACATAAACAAAAAAGTAAAACATAAATCAGGGATTTATAAATTCATCTTTTAAAAAATTTACAACTAAGGATTTCCCTTTCAGGAAGTCCCTAAAGTTCTATAATAAGCTTAAAGAAATATAAGAATATCTTAAATTTTTACAAGGATGATTCAGCTGTACAATGTTTTTTGGATTGAGAATTTTTCTGGATGAGAGATTTCAAAAGGTTTTTGGATAGCAGAGAGTACACATGTTATAAACTTCTGCCTCAACCATATGAAACTCATTCCTTAAATAGAAAAATTCTTGGGAGCAAAAAGTCTATACTACCCTTGGAAAAGGCACACGTTTCACCGAGAAACTTCTGGCCAATTCAAGATTTAACAAGTGGAAAGAAAAGTTCCAACTTTTGCAAAAATTTCTAAAAGTATACAGTTGGGAATCTTTCTTTTTATCAAAAGTTTCACCAACTTTTTCTGAAAGTCTAAAAAGTCTTTCCTATTTTTGGAAAAAAAATTTCTTTTGTCGGAGAATCTTTTCTTTTTTTCAAAGAATTCCTGACATCTTTCCCCAAAAGTCTTTAATCTTGATTTTTGGATCTTCTCCTTTTTCTTCTTTTCTTCTGACGAAATTTGTCTTTTCTGAATTATTGAAGATCTGGTCATGTACTAAGATTATGGCGTGCAACTGATGAAAATGACATTCTACTGTCTGAATTATTGTATCCTTCTTCTTGTGGGTCTTCATCTTCATCTGAGAGTCTGGAATTACTGGCTTCATTTTTTTCTTTCTGGTCTGGACATTCTGCAATTTCTTTTTCTTTTTCATGGCTCTTTTTTAAAATTGTCTCAAATGCTTGGTTAACTACTTCTCTTATTTGTTCTTTCAATCCTTCATCATTTTTCTTCTTCTTAATATTTTTCTTTTTTCTAGAAGAAGTCCCTTCATCTTTTTTAGATTGTTTTTGGAGTTCTTCAATTTTTTCAAAGATCTTTTCTAAAGAAGCGATATCTGGATTAGGATATTGTAATTCTTGAGAGAATAAACATTCTTGACTATCTTGGACTACCATTTTTTCTTTTCCCTTACTGGATTGAATTTCTTGGGCTTGTGAAAGTTCTGGATTATTTGAAAAGTGTTCTGAAGAAAAATGTTCTGGTGGACTATTCTTTACTAAGTAATCAAATTTTCCATTGAGCTGTCCTAAAAGATCCCAAATCTCTTTACCTTTTTTGTAGCAGAATTATCAGTCTGCTGAGTCTGATTGTCTGATTTAGTAGAGGAATCAACAGTCCCCCGAGTCTGTTGGGCTTTTGGTAAGTCCACAACTTTCAACGGATTTGATAAGTCTTTACCAACTACCGTTTGGACTGGATTAGTTATGGACTTCTTGGGCTCCATAGTACCTGTTGGATAATGGACTTTTAAATTCAAAATCTCTTTTTCTAGTTGGGCCACTTTTGGAGTTGGGTTCTTTCTAATGAAAGATTCTGGTTGGCTTCATTGATAACTTTGTAGTTTCTCTGCATACATTCACAATGTTGGCAGAAAATATTCTAGTCTTTACTTGGAGAGAAGTCTAATGGAGGATCTGAGTAGTTTTTTAAAGAAGGAGATAAGTAAAAATTTATTCCTATTTGTTGTCTTGCTACGTCTAGTGCTTCTTGAAAATTTGTAAAACCTTTATAAAGAGGATCTGGAAAATTTTTAATACAATCTAAAACTTCTAACCAAGAATGGAAAATTCCTGGAGTTCTTCCCTTAATAACAACATAAAATTTAAACCTTTGCTTGTTCTGACTAAAGTGTTCTGATAATGCATTCATACATGCAAGAAAATATTTTTGATCTTTTGGATTCTTATTATAAGAAATTCATAAATTGTCTAAAATGCATTTTTCTTCTTTAGATAAAGAAATATGAGGTAAAATTTTAAAAGAAATATTACTGTTGGGAAATACTATGAGTTCTTGGTTTCCAAACCTTAATCTGTCTTGTAGCATTGGTATGTTCTGATTAAATGGAGTCTGTGGTAAAAGTCTTGATGCAAATGAATTCCCAGGTGGAATTCCTGGTCTTATAGGCCTTGGTCTTGTCATCTGTGTAAAGAAATTATGTTAAATAAATTTAATAATTTCTATCTATTATTATTCTACTTAGTATATCTGCTGCCTTATTATCACTACCTTTAATATGCTCAAATTCTATATTAATTCCTGTATTTGTAATCCTATCTATAAAATTTAACCATCTTCTTCTGCTACTTCTTTTTTAGTCTATTTTCATTTTATTAACAAAAGAAACTATGGCTACACAATCTGTTCTTATAGTTATTTCTTTCTTAGATATAATAAATAGTTCAAAACTATCTAGTGCATAATTTATAGCTAATAATTCTGCATCTATGCTACTTAAATTTCCTTTTTCCTTATAATTTCCACTATTATATCTACAAATTCTTTCTGTACTTTTATCAGTGTATTTATTGGGTTTGCATATTAATATGGCCCCCATCCTATCATACTTCCATCTGTTAAATATTCTGAATCTAAAGGCATATCTAATTCTGGTAGAGTTTTTATTTTTTCTTTTATTTGTTGGACTAATTTTATGTCTTCTTGATTAAAAAATCTTTGTCATGTAGGAGATGTCTTTGCATATAAAGGTCCTGCTATTTTTCCTAAATCTTTTATAAATGGTCTAGCATAATTTATTAATCCTAAGAATTTTTGGATTTGTTTTAAGTCTTCTAATTTATCTGAAAATTTTAAAGCTTTCTTAGCAATATGTGGTTGTAACTTAATTTTACCTTCGCCTATATTAACTCCTAAGAAATCTATAAATTCTTTAAATAAATTCATTTTCTTTTTACTAATTATTAAACCATGTTTAATAAATTCTGAAAATACTATTTGTAAATGTCCTCTATGTTCTTGTTTATTTTTATTAAAAACTAAAATATCATCTATATATACTATTACAAACTTGCTGTGTTTATTAAAAATACTTTCCATTTTTCTTTGGAAAATACTTGGTGCGTTCTTAATTCCAAATGGCATTACAAGCTATTCAAAATGTCCTTCTGGGCAGGTAAAAGCTGTCCACTTAATACTTTCTAGATGCATTTTTACTTGCCAAAATCCTGACTTTAAATCAAATTTACTAAAAATTTTACAGTCTTGTATTTTATTTATTAAAACTGTCTTGTCTGGTATATTATAAGTATCATCTATAGTATTATCATTAAGTCTTTTATAGTTAATAACCATTTTACTTTTTCCTCTAACATTTTCTGAATGTTTTCTAACTATAAAGGCTGCTGATCTATGAGGACTATCTGATTTTCTAATTACTCCTAATTCCAAGAGTTCTTTTATATGTGTTTTAAAATCTTCTATATCTAGATTTTTTGCTTCTATGTTCTTAGTTTTAATTATATATTCTGGATTCTTAATTTTTAATTCACACAATATTTTGTCTTTTTCCCAATATTTTAAAACATTTTCTCCTATTATTTCCATCTTTTCTAATCTAGAAATTAAATTTTCTATTTCTTGTTCTGTTAT